>NW_028227269.1:111661144-112168644 GCF_978045245.1 Mus caroli | reverse complement strand
ACTCATAAGATCTCTCTCCATATATGAAAAACATAATATGCTGTTATTAGCTATAGCCAACAAACATACATATCATTATTGAAATAATCCTTCCCATCTAACTGCATAGTCCTCTCATTCTACACTGTCTATGCTGCGATCAGCCTGCCCTAATTTTACCTTTGCTCAGATCATCGCTTTCTCTTTCATTTGATAAAATGGTGCCTGGTTGTCACTGAAAATGTGTCCTCCAGTTTCACACAGATTAATGTGATGTTCATTCCTTTGAGAACAGAGCCACAGCAAAAATGAGATGGAATGTCATCATTGTTACTCCAGGTGCTGCAGAAATAGCTCAGTGGTTAAGAGAGAATATTGTTCTTGGAGGGGTCCAGGTTAAATTCCTGATACCTGTGGAGAGCTGTGCCTCGAGCAATCGCCATTATAAGATGGCGCTGGCCTCCGCTGTGCCTAACTAGTAAACAAGCCTTGTACCCAGGTGCAAGAGTTAACTCACGCCTAGTCACTGCCTATCTTGGGGCGTAGTAATGGGGTGATGGGCGAGCAAAGAATCAGGAGCTGAAACACCACATCAGGTGTCGAAACGCCATGGCTGAGGGCTATATAAGCAACGCCATTTTCCGGGATCGGGATCTTCCCTCCTGAAGAAGCAATAAAGCTTTTGCTGCAGAAGATTCTGGTTGTCTGAGTGTGTTCTTGCCAGCGAGAACAATAGCTCGGGACAGATACCCACAATGTGCACCTCATAACCACATAAGCATATAGAAAACTCAGTATAAATGTGACCTCTATGAGCACTACACTGCTCCCACAAACACAAAAACACATAATTAAAGATAAATATTTTAGAAAAATTGCTAATCTAATGATAGGAAGTAGTCAAAGAGAGAGTTATTGTGTCATGTACATATGTGAAGTATATTTAAATGTTTAAAATTCAAGAATACATTCCTTGATCCACATTAAAAATTTGCCATGGGTAGCCAAGACAGTGGCAAATGCTAAGCTTATATCTAGAAACACGATTATGTGTGGTGATATTTAATTACACATTTATACCAAGACACATGACAATATGGAAACCAAACATGTTATATGCACATGCTCTAAGGAAAACTAAATGGAGTGTGGGGAAATTTGACCAAAGAAAATGTGAATATGAAACCTCCATATTTTTTCAAACTCTGGAACTTCAAACAGTGTCTTTCATGTTTAATATTTGCTATGAGGACTTTCTTCTGCCCATGTCCAACTCGAGAGCATGCCACAGCAGGAAGACATACAAATATTACTTCTCTGCACCCATGAAAACCAGCTCTGTCCTGACCCTGAAGCTCTCAGAGGAGCCCAGACCTGGATTCCCAGGTCCTGACATTCAGTAATCAGCACTGAACACAGAGCACTCATCATGGACTTTGGGCTCAGCTTGGTTTTCCTGCCCTTATTTTAAAAGGTAATTCATAAAGATAAGATTCTGTCTGCTGTGTGCACATGAGAAACAGAAAAATTGTTTTGTTTCTCTATTTTATTTTGCTTTGTTAGTGACAGTTTCTGACTGATAATTCTCTGTTTGAAGGTGCCCAGTGTGAGGTGGAGCTGGTGAAGTCTAGAGGAGGTTTAGTGCAGCCTGGAAGGCCTGTGATACTCTCCTGATCAGCCTCTGGATGCACTGTCAGTGATTACTGGTTTGCCTGGGTTTGCCAGGCTCCAAAGAAGGGGCTGGAGTGGGGGGGGGGGAGCATAATTTTTCATGGTGGTGGTAGCACCTCCTATGCAGACACCTTGAAGAAGTGGGTTGATCCTCACATATTCAGAATCAATATTTAGAGTTTCTAATCCTTGAAGATGTCACTTTTGACCAAGCATATATGAGACATGTTACTGAGGTTAGTGGTGGTTTGAGTGTGCTTGGTCCATGGATAGGGAAACTATTAGGGGTTTTTAGGAGGACCTGTGGCTGACTATAGGGAGGACATCACTATAGGGGTAGGCTCTGTGATCCTATGTTCAAGCTCTACCCAGTGCAGAATAGAGCCCTCTCCTGCCTGCAAGTGGAAAGAGTTTCTCTTCCTGGCTGCCTTCAATTCAAGTTGTAGAATATCGAGTCTCCTAACACTATGACTGTGAGCATTCTGCCATGCTTCCCACCATAATAATAGACTGAACCTCTGAAACTTTAAGCCCGCCTCTAATAACTGTATTCTTTGATAAGACTGAACTTGGCTATGCTGTCTTTTCACAACAGTAAAAAGAAACATAGACAAGGTTCTAACTCTCTGTACTAGAGGACCATCTCTATGTCCTTGGTGTTGTATGTAAATTATTGAACAAATACTATAGACAAGTTGCATGGCCAAAAATCCACCCCCTTTTTCAAATCTACTATCTGGAGCCATATAGATTAGATTCCTCTTCTGCACTCATTTCTCTTACTTGCTGAGACATTTTGGGGACATGCTCAGAATCCCTGAACTCCCTGATGAAAAAAAAATACCTTTCCAATTTGAAGACAGTTCTCTTCCAAAATTCATCATAAATACTGATCCATATATCCAGGCATATCATGTAGTTTTTAAAAACAAACCAATCAACGCTAAACTGGGTAAGTGCCTACATCATTGTCTTATGTCTGTACATAACCTGGTACATAGCTAGAGACCAGGACTGCATGTTTCCCCTAGGCCACACTTCTCCCACAAATGCTGGCTCTGCCTCTCCAGAGTTCCAAGATCATTGATCTCTGGGTTCCCCAGGAACCCTAAGGGATCACTCTTGCCAGCCTGTACACTACTGTGGTAGCTTCTCCCCTGGAGCTTGGTCCTTTCTCAGTCTTCCCTTTCCAAAGCCTGGCCCAATTCCTTCCAGCCTTTGTTCTTTCTGTCAGGCCACTGAACTCAGCTTGAATGAAAAACAACACAAAATCTTAATTTAAAAGAGACAGATGAAACAAGTGCCGCACACAAAATCAATCACTATAAACTCATCAACTCTTTTATGATGGAATCCTTCCAAGCTAGAAGCTACCACCAGGTCTAAGAGTTTACTCATCTACATGTTGCTTCCTCTCACTCCCAGCCTAACCATAAAAGGGCTGTTTCTTCCTCCCGTTTCCCCTCTTTCTCTCTCAGACCCAGAAGCACCACCTCCTCCTCTTTGACTAGCAATTGGCTTCGTGTCCTGTTTATTATCTTATCAATTAATTAGGGGAAAATTCCCCTACATACAGGAAACTTGATGTATCAGTCAAAGAAAATAGTAAATCTAAAAAATTCCTTACAAAATACATGCAAGAAATCCAAAATACCATGAGAAGATCTGATCTAAGAATAGTAGTAATGGAAGGTGAATTGTCCCAGCTCTGAAAACTAGTAAATGTTTTCAACTATTTTAGCTAACAGTGAAGATATGGATCTAATGAGGCCACCTACTATAGCCAAGCAAGACTGACAGTGGAAGGATAAGGACACCAATCCACCCACAAATCTTTCACCCAAAATCAGTTTTGTCTAAAAAGAAATGCAGGGACAGAAATGGAGCAGAGCCTGAGGGAATTGTCAAATATTAACCTGTCATACTTGAGACGCACACAATTGGCATACACCAGTCATTGACATTGTTAATGATGTTCCATTATGCTAACAGGCATTTCTCTAGCATTACTATTCTTGGAGAGACTTTACACAGCATCTTATTGAAACAGATGTAGATACCCAGAAACAAACATTGGATGGAGATTGGGATCCTTAAGGAAGAGTTCAGAGGATAATTGAGAGACATCAATGGGATAGCAACCCCATAGAAAGACCAACAGGGTCAATACCTGGACCCATGGGAGATCTAAGAGACTGATCACCAACCAAAAATCACAGAGGGCCTGGATCGATTCCCTTGGTACACATGTAGCAGAGGTCTACCTTGTCCTTCTGGAGGTGAAGATGAGCGTAACGCTACAGAGACTTGATATATCAGCATGCAGCACTACCCAGGTGCTTCCCACTATCTCAGAAGTGAAGTGGTGGAGATGGGCAGAGGGACCGTGATAGGGGACAACTGGAAAGAGGCAATATTTGTGACAGAAAGAAAGGAAGAGACAGAAAGATAAAGAGAGAGATGAAGGAAGGAAAAAAGCAAACAAAGAGGAAGAGAGAGAAAAGGGTAAAATAGCCTTGGAGGGTTCAGAGATTCAAGGGACATGCCTAAACATAGTAAATCAATGCACATAATGTCAGCAAGGCAATAGCTAACACTGAAAGAAACTTGAAGCAGTTCCACTAAAGTCAGAGACAAAGTTGCCCAATCTCAACCTATTTATTCAATAATGTACTTAAAGTTCTAGCTATGACGGTAAGACAACTAGAGGAGATAAGGAGGATACAAATTAGAAAGAAAAATTCAAAGTATTGTAATTGGTGGATGATAGGATTATTAATGTACATGAGTAACCTCAAAATTCTTCCAGAGAACTCTGACAGCTGATAAGTACCTTCATCAAAGTAACTAGAAAATAAATTACTTCATAGAATTCAGGAGCCCTCCTTTATAGAAAAAAATAAAATGGCTGAGAAAGAAATTAGGAAAATCACATTCTTCTCAATAAACAAAAATAATATAAACTATCTTGGTGTGACTCTAATCTAGCAAGTGAAAGATGTGTGTGACAAGATCTTCAAGTCCCTAATGAAAGAAATCAAAGAATTCAGAAGATGGAAAGAACTCTAATGTTCATGGATAGGCAGAATTAACATAATGAAAATGCCAATCTTAACAAATCAATCTACAGATTTAGTGCAATTCCCATCAAATTTGCAATCCAGTTTATTACATGCTGTGAAAAAGTAAATCTCAACTTCTTATAGAAAAACAAAAAACTGAGGTAGCTAAAACAATCCTGAACAATGAAAGACACTTCAGGAGAAATCACCATCCCTGACCTCAAGCTGTACTGTAGAGCAATAGTTATTAAAACTGCATGGTATTTGTATAGAAACGGATATTATGATCAATGTAATTGAATCCAATACTCTGAAATAAAACCACACAGTTATGGGCACTTGATTTTTGACAGAGAATCCAATAATCATAATAAAAATCATAATAAGAAGAATGCATCCCCCAACAAATGGTGCTGATCTAAATGCAGATATATTCATATCTATCATCCTGCAGGAAATTCAAATCAAACTGAATGGCAGACTTCAACCTAATACTGCATTAACTAAAACTAATTGAACAAAAAGTGTAGAATAGTTTTGAACTCATTGATACAGGAGACAATTCCCTGAACAAAACAGCAATAGCTCAGGCTCTAGGATCATAAATTGGTAGATAGGATCTCATGAATCTGAAAAACTTCTGTAAAGCAAAGGACATAGTCAATATAACAAAATGACAGCTTACAGATTGGAAAAATATCTTCACTATCCATAAATCCAATTGAAGGCTAATATCCAAAGTATATAAAGAACACAAGAAGTTCTCTCCACAAAACCAAATAACTCACCTAAAAATGGACTACAGAGTTAACCAGAGAATTCTCAACAGAGGAATCACAAATAGCTGTGAATCACTTAAAGAAACATTCAATATTTGTAGTCACCAGGGAAATGCAAATCAAAACTACCCTGAGATTCTACTTTATACCAATCAGAATGGTGAAGATAAAAATTCCAATGACGCCGGGCGTGGTGGAGCACGCCTTTAATCCCAGCACTTGGGAGGCAGAGGCAGGCGGATTTCTGAGTTCGAGGCCAGCCTGGTCTACAAAGTGAGTTCCAGGTCAGCCAGGGCTATACAGAGAAACCCTGTCTCGAAAAACCAAAAAAGAAAAAAAATAAATAAATTCCAATGACAGCACATGTTGTGAGTATGTGGACACTTTTCCATTGCTGGTGAGATTACAAAATGGTACAACCATTCTGGAAATCAATCTGGCAGTTCCTCAGAAAATTGGGAATAGTTCTACCTGAAGATCCAGCCATACCACTCCTGGGCATATACATAAAATATGCTCCAGCATACCACTAGGAGATATCTGCCACTGTGTTCATAGCAGCCTTATTTGTTAATAGCCAAAAGCTGGAAACAACCCAGATGTGCCTTAAACAAAGATTGTATACAGAAAATGTGGGTTCCTTTACAAAATGGTATTATTCTCAGCAATTAAAAGGTGAGAACATCATGAAATTTGCAGGCGAATGGAACAAATGAAAAAGTAAAATCCTGAGTGAGGTAACACGCCCAAAATGAACTGCATGGGATGTAGTCACTGGTAAGTGGATATTAGACAAAAAGTATAGAATACCAATGATAAAACCCACAGACCATAATGAGTTTGATAAGATGGAAAGCCCAAGTACAAATTCTTCAATCCAATATAGAAGGAGGGACAAAATAATCAGGGAGGCAGGGGAAGAGGGAGATATTTGGGAAGACATGGGAGAGGAAGGGAGAAAGGCAGAAAGAATCAGGTATGGGTGAACACTGGAAAGCAGCCCAGAGGTCCAGGAAAATGAATGTAAGTATTCAATTGAATGGAGGTGAGAGTCGGGGTATCCTCTGGAAAGTCAAAGAGACCTGGGATGTGAGAGGCTTCCCAGATGATAATCTTAGCCTTAATGCCTAACAGTTGTAGATAGACCCTGAAGAGATCACTTCCAACAGATGCAGAGGGCCCTAAGTGGTTGGATGGAGTCCCCCAAGTTTCCTTCAAAATTGTCAATACTCATAGCAATTAGGGCAATGCAAATCAAAATGCCCTGAGATTATATCTTATATCTGTCACAATGGTTAAGATCAAAACCTCAAGTGATGGCTTGAGCTGGCAAAGACTCAGAGAAGGAAAAGTCTCCCCATGGCTTGTGGGAATGCAAACTCTTACAACCTCTTTGGAAGTATATTTGATTGTTAGCTGGTATAAAATGGCAAAAGCAAAATGGTGGAAGTGGGACTAAAAAAGGAAGAAAAGCGAGAACTTTTGGATGTAAAACTCGTAAGTTTGCTGCAAATAAAAACATGTTTCCACTGCAAACCCTGAATCCCAGATAGAGGAGGACCTGAAATTCTTCAAATACAAAGAATCTCTAAACCTTGAGTACATTCTATCACAAATAAGTAAAAATCACAAAATACCTAGTGCTCCCGTCACAGAGAATGAGTTCTGCTGCCATCACCTCATAGGTGTGACTCTCTAAAAAACACATATTATTGAAAAAAACATATTATGCCCAGACTTTGGAAAGACTGAGCTCATATCTAAAAATACAGTTATGTGTGATTCTATTTAATTACACATTTACACTGAGGAAACCTGACAGTATGGAAACAAAGCTTGTCCTGTGCACATACTCAGAGGGAAACGAAACAGAGTACGGTGAATCCCTAACCAAAATGAAAAAAATGAAACTACAGTATGTTTCGAATGCTGTAACTGAAATCTGTGTTTTTGATGCCTTATATCTGGTGTCATCAGTAACTTCAGCCTAGGTCCAACCCCAGAGCGTGGTATAGCAGGAAGACATGCAAATAAGTCTTCTCTGTGCCCATGAAAAACACCTCTGCCCTGACAGTGCAGCTCTGAAAGAGGAGGCCAGCCCTGGATTCAATTCCCAGTTCCTCACACTCAGTGATCAGCACTGAACACAGACCCCTCACCATGAACCTCGGGTTCAGCTTGATTTTCCTTGTCCTAATTTTAAAAGGTAATTTATTGAGAAGAGATGACATCTGTTGTATGCATATGAGAAACAGAAAAATTGTTGTTTTGTTAGTGACAGTTTTCCAACCAGTATTCTCTGTTTGCAGGTGTCCAGTGTGAAGTGAAGCTGGTGGAGTCTGGGGGAGACTTAGTGAAGCCTGGAGGGTCCCTGAAACTCTCCTGTGCAGCCTCTGGATTCACTTTCAGTAACTATGGCATGTCTTGGGTTCGCCAGACTCCAGAGAAGAGGCTGGAGTGGGTCGCAGCCATTGGTAGTGGTGGTAGCACCTACTATCCAGACACTGTGAAGGGCCGATTCACTGTCTCTAGAGACAATGCCAAGAACACCCTGCACCTGCAAATGAGCAGTCTGAGGTCTGAGGACACGGCCATGTATTACTGTGCAAGAGGCACAGTGAGTGAATATTACTGTGAGCTCAAACTAAAAACTCCTGCAGCGCATCCAGGACCAGAAGGGGGCGCGGAGAGCACACAGAGCTGTGAATTACAGAGAGTTACAGCTCCTGCAATTGTCTCCATCCTCCATCCCATCTTCAAAATATTCGACCCAAACCTGATCCTGTCTAAAAGTAATTCAAGGACAAAATGGAGCAGAGACTGAAGGAATGGTTGACCTGTGACTATTCCAAATTTGGATCTATCTCATGGGCAGGCACCAAACCCTGACACTGTCACTGATTGTGCTTGCAGACAGGAGCACAGCATGGCTGACCTCTGAAAGGCCCTATAAGCAGCTCACTGAGACAGACACAAATACAGTGTGGATTAAGTTTGAAGACTGCTATGGAAGAGTTAGAGGAAGGAATGAAAGATCTGAAGAGGATAACAACCCCAGAGGAAGACCAACAGTGCCAATTAACCTGGATGCCTGGAAACTCCCAGAGACTAAGCCACCAGCTAAAAATCATATTCAGGCTGTTCTGAGACCCCAGGCGCCTATGTCTAAAAGAACTGCCTTGTCTGCCCTCAGTGGGAGATGATGAGCCTAAAGCTGTAGAGACTTAATGCCCCAGGGATGGAAAATACAATGTTGAGTTTCTCAGAAAAGTGAAGAGAATGGTGGTTGGAGGAATAAATTTGGGAAGTGGGACTTGTTGGGGACAACATATTGGTTCTAAATTGATGAAATAACTATCTAATCAATAAAAAGAATCCTAGGGGTAATGGAGGGCTGGACTCCTCTGTGCCTAGTTTGTAACTCTACAGGGATCCTCTTTAAGAGTATATGGTGCACATAGAGTATATGTGTGTGACACTAATCTGGAGGTAAATTTTTCTGAAATAGCTTCATAGCAGTCTTATTTATAATAGCCAGAAGCTGTAGAGAACCCAGATGTTCCTCAACAGAAGAATGGATACAGAAAATGTGGTACATTTACACATTGGAGGACTAGTCACCAATTAAAACAACAAAATAAAACTCTTAGGGGAATGGATGGATCTGGAGGATATCATCCTGAGTGGGGTAACCCAGTCACAAAAGAACTCATTGAATGTACTCACTGAGAAGTGGATATTAGCCCAGAAAATTTGTCCCGAGCTATCTTTCTCGCCGGCAAGAACACGCTCATACAACCAGATTCTTCTACAGCAAGCTTTATTGCTTCTTAAGGAAGGAAGACCCAGACCCCGGAAAATGGTGCTGCCTATATAGCCCTCAGCATGGTGTTTCAGCACCTGATGTGGCATGTCAGCTCCTGATTTGTTGCTTGCCCATCACCTAATTACTATGCCCCGATATGGGGAGTGACTAGGCGTGAGTTCACTCTCGCACTTGTGCACAAGGCTTGTTTACTAGTTAGGCACAGCAGAAGCCAGTGCCATCTTATAATGGCGATTGCTCACAGCACAGCTCTCCACAAAAATTGGAAATACCCAAGATATAATTTGCAGAACACAGGAACATCAAGAAGAGGGAAGACAAATGCATGGATGCTTAGTTCCTCCTTAGAATGGGGAACAAGTTACCCATGGAAGGAGTTACAAAGACAAATTTGAAGCTGAGATGAAAGGATGGACAATCCAGAGACTGCCCCACCCCGGGATCCATCGTATAATCAGCCAACAAACGCAGACAATATTGGATATGCCAGCAAGATTTTTTTGAAAGGACCCTGATATATCTGTCTCCTGTGAGGCTATGCCAGTGCCTGGCAAATACAGAAGTGGATGCTCACATTCATCTATTGGAAGGAACACAGGGCCCCCAATGGAGAGGCTAGAGAAAGTATCCAAGGAGCTGAAGGGGTCTGCAACCCTATATGAGGAACAGCAATTTAAACTAACCAGTAACCCCTGAACTCATCTCTCTATCTGCATATGTAGTAGAAGATATCCTAGTCTACCATCATTGGGAAGAGAGGCCCATTGATATTGCAAACTGTATATGCCCCAGTACAGGGGAATGTCAGGCCAAGAACTGGGAGAAGGTAGGTAGGGGAGCAGGGCAGGGAAGGGTATAGGGGACTTTCAGGGTAGCATTTGAAATGTAAATGAAGAAATATCTAATAATAAATTGAAAAAAGAACTAACAAACATGTTGATCCTGATTTCAGAGATAATAAATAAATAAACATCAAATTATGCTCTAAACATGTGGAAATGGTTTTCTGTTATTAACTTATTGGCTCTCTAAAAAGTGTTAATTAACATCTACCCTTTGAGATAAGTCAGTGGAAAAGGTTAATACTCTGAAATACTAGATCTGAAAGTATGACCCCTAAATTGCATGCAGAGAGTAAATCTGAATTACAAGGAGATTCATGCCTTGTGAATCCATCCCAATCTGATCTCATTCTTCAAACATGTTTGTGCATAATTTACATCTTAAGCAGTTGTTGGAAATTAAAAGGACATAAACTAAAATTCTTTCTACCTAATGTGTCAGAATAGAATATGTGGACTGAAGTCTAAATGTGCATAGAATGGCATTGTTACCATGGTTCAAATAAACACCAGTAGCATGGGTGATGCTAAATTTGAAAAAACTCTGACCAGAGCCCAGATGTAGATTCTGACTGAAAGAACATAGTGTCTCACATTTGAGCTAGAGAAGTGATATTCAGAGAAGCCACATGAGGAAGATTTGGAAGCCAGATTGATGAGATGACTAGAATCCTGGATCTGACCACACAATAGTAAGATGAACAGCTCCGCACAATGCTAAAGATAAAGCATCCAGTGTCATGTTACACAGGACCAAGCTGAGGATCAGTCTGTTGGTGAAATACAATGAACAGGAAGTCGGTTGGACTATATACATACATATATATATATATATATATATATATATATATATATATATATATATATACCAACATTTAAACTTTTGACCAAGAACATTTGAAATGGGTTATTGAGGTTTGTGGTGGTTTGAATATGATTGGCGTATAGAAAGTGGCACTCCTTAGAAGTATGATCATTTTGTAGTATGTGTAGTCTTGATAGTGGAATTATATCACTATATGGTGTTGTGAGAGTTGAGTTCCTATGTTCAAGTTCTGCTGAGAACAGAATAAAGTCTGCTCCTGGATATCTGAATCATGTGCAGAGGCCCAAAGACAAACATTGGGTAAACTGCAGGGTCTCTTATGGAAGAGTTGGCTGAAGGATTGAAGGCCTTAAAATGGATATGAACTTTGCTGGAAAAATCAACAGATTCATCTAACCTAGGCTCTAGAAGTCTTTCAAAGGTTGAATCACCCTACAAAGAGCACACATTGGCTACACCTAGGCCGCTGGTAGATATTTAGCAGATGTGCAGCTTAGACTCTATGTGGATTGAACCAACTGGAGCAGGTGTTGTCCCTAAAGTTATTGCTTGTCTGTAGAATATATTCCCAACAGAATTGCCTTGCCTGGCCTTAATGGAAGAGGATGTGTCCCAACCTGGAGAAACTTGATATGGCAGGATTGGGAGATTATCAAGGGTCTCTCACCATCTTAAACGTCATTGGTATGAAAGGAGAGGGCACGGCCAGGTTTTTCCCATGCCTACTTTCCAGCATCATCTACCATCAGTATTGAGGGACAGGTGTAGCAATTGGGGGGAAAGCAGTATGAGAAAGCTGCCTATAGTGGTGTTGGCACAGGGTGGGTATTGTGAGGGGGTATGGAATCCTCCTCCTCCTCAGGAGGGTATAGCAGGTGCTTGCCCTCCTTGGGGACAGTAGTGCTGTGGCAATGGAGAGGTCAGTACTGGCATATTCCTGACAATGTTCATTGTGTACTGTGACCATTTACTCAGGGAAGGAAGATTTAAGACTTGCTATGATAGCCTGACAAATCTAAACAGACAAGAGTCAGGAGGTAACTACTGAGTTACTTTCTTGCTTGCTAGTGAAGAAGAACACTATAATCCACAAATTGGGGTCCCACATGTTCTTGAGTGAGATTCTAGGTGCCAGAATTTCAGCCAAATTCCTAAGTCCCTCAAGGTCTGAGAGTTTAGTCTTTAGGCCTCTCCTAACAAAATCGTATTTGGGGTTCCTTAACATAAAATTGTAGATTCTTCATATCTCTGCCAGCAAAACAGGTTGAATTTGGACAGACAAGCAAAACTATCACAAACAAGACAGACTATGTGTGGGATCCAAATGTCTTGTGCTTAGAGGGGAAGTTCTGCAGTTTATTAGGCTGTGGCCTTATGCCCACAAGATGTCTTCAGATAGGAAAGGGCCATTGGGTGCCAATCCTTTGCTCTTCTGTTTCTTGGGCTGTCAGTTTTTATGTGGAGAAGACATGAACCAATTCCAAAGTCATGTACCCTACAAGAACTGACATACACAGAGAGACAGAGAATAACAAAGGAGTCCTCTCATTCACCTATGGGGGTCTTATAACTTAGAACAGGAAGGGGCCAACTTATCAAGAATCGACCAAAAGGGGGTCACTTTGACCACACCACAATACAGGAAAAATATCAATGAAGGAAGAACAATGAAAGGCCAAATCAAGGTGGTTGGCACATGACAAAAACCAGGGCTCATAAAACAATAGATGTGAGCAAAAAGAAGCATTGGAATCATAACGGGGTACATAGGGGTCACTCTCACCCCTGTTCAAGTGCCAGATATTGTTTTAGCCTTAGGATCCCTGAGTTTATCTTTACAGGTAGTGGATAAGAAGACACAAAATCGATGACACAGATGTGAAGTCAAAGCAGACTCATATTTTGCTATAGTAAAGAATGCCTTTATACCTTCTGCCCATAAAACCTCTGCCCGTATATGCTCATCTCCACATGGCTGCCACCATCTACTTGGCTGCCAAGGTCACACACTCTTTGTTCTTCTCTGAGTCTCAGGCAGGGATTGTGTTTGTAAATGCAAAAGTCCCTGCATGAATCATTACAGGCTAATAGGCAAGACATGCTAACTTGCTCCTCCTACATATTATAAATCCATCTCTGTGATAGCAGGTCATGTCCAGAAGACAGTATTTAACAGCACTCCTCCCTGTGTTCCACCTCTCATGGTCTTTCTGCCACCTCTTTCTCAGTGTTCTCTGAGGCTACATGAAATGTGAACAAAACTGAAAAAAAAAAATCTCTGTGTCAAATACCTAATAAGGAATGGGAAGGAAAATCCCTGCCCATGTCTGTGAGCAGGGAAATGCTGGTGCTTTAACAAGAAAAGTGTGGTGTGGTGAGAGAAAGTGATGAGAAGAAGGGAAGCATGGGAATTGGGGGGGAAATCCCAATTATACTGAAAATGCTATGTTGATGGCAAGATATTGTGTCTTGTTACAAAAATTGAGTTCCTAAGTTATTCTCAGTATATAAAAGTGGAGGATTTAAACTGGACTTAAACACACACACACACACACACAAGAGTAGATGAAAAGAAATAGTCAGGAGGTGCCCAGTGAATAAAGAAAAGAAAATGGCACAGTTAGTGGGGATCATAGAAAGAACTGGAGGATACAAATGGGTTTCCTGTAAATATGTCTTCATAGTAATCTCTGTTCAATAATCACACAATGACAAAGTATGCCTCATTCACAAGCCCTGATGAGCTGAGGAAAGCATCTCTCTGAAATGAATAAAATTCAGAAGTGTCCTAAGTGTCCCTCTCATAGGAAAGGGGTGTTGCTACATTTTCCAGGAAGCAGAGACTATGTCAAAGAACAAAATCAAGGAGAAGCCATGTCCAGACCACAGAGTGGGAATGACTGAGCTCCTGTATGGAAACACAACTATGTGTCCTGCTTTTATTTTAATACTATACTGAGGAGACATGACATTATAGAAACACAGCATGTTCTTTGCATATGCAGAGCCAGGAACTAGATGAAGTGTGGTAATTCTTAACAATAAACAGGTATACACAGAAGAAGTTTACTGTTTCAATTATTGTAACTGCCATCGTGGTCTTTGATAATTTATATCTTCTCTGAGCACTGCCCTCTCCCAAGGTTCCAAATTCAGAGTATCCTATAGCAGGAAGAGTTGCAAATAAGACTTATTTTTTGTAACCATGAAAACAATATGTGCCCTGACCCTTGAATCTCTGGCAGAGGAGCCAAGTCCTGGATTCCCAGATCCTCACATTAATTGATCAGCAGTGAAAACAGACCATTCACCATGGACTTGGTTCTCATCTGGATTCTCCATGTTGTTGAGAAAGGATTTCATTGGGAAGAGCTGCATCATATTTCTATGACCAGGATAGGAAGAATCTGGACTTCTATGATAGATTTCTACCCAGAATACTCTGTGTTTGCAGGTGTCCAGGGTGAGGTAGAGCTGGTGGATTCTAGGAAAGGCATAGTTATGCCTAAAAGTACCTGAAACTCTCATGATAAACCTCTGGATTCAGATTCAATGATTACTACATAAGCAGGGTCCTCCAGCCTCTAGGGAAGGGTCTTCAGTGCTGACCATACATTAATAGAGATAGTTCCATCAACTGTGCTGAAGCCATGACAAGCCAATTCACCGTCAGCAGAGACAATGCCAAGAACAACATCTACCTGGATATTTGCAGACTGAGGACACAGCCATGTATTATTTTGCAGGATATAAAGTGAGTGGATGTTAGTGTGAGCTCAGACACAACCATCCCTGCAGACTGATCAGGAAAAGAAGAGAGTGTTGAGACCTCAGAGTGTTCTGAGTCACACAAGAGCCTTTTGAAAGAGACATACAGGGATGTACTCCTCTGTGTTTGTGCTGCCTACCCATATCAAACTTAAAGATTCTGTCAACAGGTATAGTGTGTAGTAATCCTTGAAGTATCCAAATTTTTATTGAAAAATCAACTTTGCATTGTGATATATATTTTCATTAACATATTATACTCTGTCCTACTGATGCATTATCCATTTTCTCTGCTTTGTTCTTTCTCCTCCTTCACTACCTCTGTCTTTGTCCCCATTCCTTCCTCCTTCTATTTGTGTGTGTATGTAGGAGTACTCATGTACAGTTTGACATGTGTTAACTTTCTCTAAAAATATACACATTTTTTTTAAGACAGCTTCAATTATTAGTCGTGTACCGCACCACTGGCTAGACCTATTTTCCAGTGAGCCTCAGTGATAATATTCCCACTGAACACCTCCATGAAGAGAATACTGATTTCATGCCACACTCAGCTCTTTTTGTAGTCATGAAGACCTAAGGTCAGAGATTATATCCAATGTAAGAGTTCTTCTGTGCAAGGACTTGAACCACAGTGATATTTTAAATATACATCACATTGTTTTTCAGTTTCATTTGAGCTCTTCCCTTATCAAAATGCAGACCATCACAAAAGGCAAGTGATTCTTTGTCATTACCAGCATCAGATCATGAAGAAGCAAAGGAACCTTGAGATTGTAAACCCTAAATAGAGGTCAGCTCAAAATTAAGTATAAGTCCAGTGGACTTGGTGCCTTCTGTTTGACTCCATAGTATCCACATATAATCAGATACACATTAATAAAAACAAAGTTTTCAAAAATTTCTCCCTCAATGCTACTAGTTAGCCCAATGGTTGATCTAGTTAGCCCAATGGTTGAGTTCTTGTGTACTATATATGAGATCTTGATTCAAATAGAAATATTTCAAAAATATATTCCTCCTCTTAATTTATAAAGATTGTATTTGAAACATCATTGCTTCCTGTAAAACGTTAGGACAATGTTTGTCTCAAACAAGAAATAAATCTCATAATTCTTTTCATTTCTAAAACTTCCCTGCCATTTGAATCAGTAGGATAAAACTTAGCATATAGATCAAGGAGATGAGAGTTGGTATCCTCCTGAGCAGACATATTTCTGCCCTCTCACCTCTAATTGGGCTTCTTCATCTTAGTCAATGCGTGTCGGAAGATTAGGTTGCATAATTACCAAAGAATGTACATTAAACCCAATATGATAAAGAAGAGAGAGAAGATAGAAATCATAAAAAAGGAAGGAAGGGAAAAAGAGGCATGAGACAAGGAGAGGCCAGAAGGGTTATTAGGAATTAGAGGAAGAAGAGAGAAGAGCAGCTAATGGGAAGAAACCTATATAATCACATTATGCATAATCATGTATTGCTCATTTTAAGTAGCATAGGTAACATGGACTGAAAAACTGTTATGAATAACACAGGATATTAATATACATGTATGTTATCTGTCCTTGTATTGTGTCTTTGTGTAGTTTGCCTGCTGTGCATGTCTTTCTGTATGTCTACATCAGGGTATTTATGTTTGTTTGGGTGATGCATATTTTCTCATAATATGTAAATGGTTAACATGGCAGAGTTTACCACAGCATCCTATGACCACATAGCTCATTTCAGTGGTCAAGTGGCCAGGGAAGCTGGGAGTGAGGTATTGCCTTCAAGGTTGGGCATCTCTTCCATTGAAGAAGTCTCTGCAGACAGTATAGCTCCCATTCTTACCTAACATTCACTGTGAGATTCAGAACACCGTTATCAGAGGCTGATAACTCACTTCAGCTCCTGCCTTCCTCATTTCAATGTGTGGCGAAGACTGTGTTGCTCATGGGCACAGTCCACTCTTATTTTTTTTTTATTTTCATTCAACTGGTGTTGATCAGTTTATAAATGAGATTCCTACATATGCAGTGGGTCATTTTCACAGCACAACTGAGGATGTAGTGCAGACCAAACTCAGAAGAGGAGTCAGCAATTGATATGAAATTGCTTCCTCCTTTTCTTATCCCCACCCTCTGTGTATGTGTGTGTGTGTGTGTGTGTGTGTGTGTGTGTTCTTGTTTGAGTTTCCTCCCTACTTCTACCTTCTTTACAGTGACACTCAGAACACTGATAATTACACTTCCTTTTTTTGTAGTCACAAATGCTGGATGTCAAGGAAAAATCTTGGAGTGGCTAATGCACATTTTAGGATTGGGTAAACCAAAGTTAGTCATCAAAGCATTATTATCTTTGGAAATGGTGAAGTTTAAAAGATAGAAGAGCTATACATAAAGCTGAATAGTAGAATCCTTGCCTAGCCATACAATATCTTGAGTTCAAGGACCAAAACCAATAAACAATTAAATACATTTATAGGTATTTTACACAGGAAAATACGACTTCGCACATTCTCAGACTGAATGAAGCAGTTGCATGGCTGCAGAGGAAATGGCAGTCCCTAGAGTATAAATCATAGATGGAAAGTGGTGCAGAAGGAACAACTCTAGAGGGAGTCCTATTAGCTCAGCGCTTGAGTTCCATAACAACCAGTTCAGTCAAGGACTGTGGCACCCATTAAACAGTTCTAAATAACTAAAAACCATGAGTGCCAGGTAGAGAAAGGGCAATGCTTGCATGAATGGAAATGCTACATGCTGAGACCGGACCTGAAGATGTGTATGCTTGCACATGCTGGTGAAGGCCACAAGATGATTCTGCACATTGAATGAGATTGATTTCTACCTGACTTTTTGCAACAGGGTCTCACACATTCAGATACAATTATTAGATGGAAAGTACCAGAGAGCCGCTGATCACCACTTCTCATTCCTTGGAGTACCTAAAAAAACCACCTCACCCAGTTTTGCAAATAAATGCTGAGGGTCAAAATGAGATCCTTACTCAGGGAGAAAGGCTCCATACACCTGGGATATCTCTTCAGCACTGGATCTTAGTGTGGCAGTATTTTCCCTGTGTAATTACTTTAAAATAGTGCAGCAGGTGGTCTATGATTGGACAGGGAAAGGGGAGGTGGAGGTAACAGTTGCAGAGAGAGAGAAAGCAACTCAAGAGAGGGAAGGGAAGAGAGATCAACAATGCACAGGATGATTTGGACCCAGCTTAGCTTCGAATGGCCACAGCTAGATAAGTTATTATAGGGATAATCAATTGGGGTGACTAGTCTAATCTAGCTGGGCCACTTGTATCGTTATCAATCGGCACAGAGATTATTATGTGAGCATCTTGTGAAGTAAGAATTTATTGATACATAAATCTGACTGGTTAAGAGTTTTTAGTTTTGATTTACTGGGTTACTGGAGTGTGGAACCACCAACTATGGGGTTTTATGGCTGAGAAGGAACTGGCGGCTCCAGAAAGAAGTGAACCAGAAATGGGAACACAGCTATCAGTCACTGCCTGCCTGCCTGACTGCCGGGACTAGCTAGAGACAGAGACATAGGGACTGGGCCTGTCATGAGAGATTACTGGAGGCACTGGGACAGCGAACTTAATCATGTGGGGAACACAGCCAATGTCCACAGTCAGCTGCTGATTATGCTGATCTAGAGGCAGAGGCCCAGAGACAGCACTGGGGCAGAGAGTTTACTGGCAGTAGCTTAGGAAGCCTGCCATTCTTTTATAATATTTCTCACAACATCTTATCACTACACAGAGTATATACTAATGAAATATTGTAATCTATGAAACATATATGTAGAGTTATAATAATTTTAAAAGAAAGGCACAAGTATAGCTTTTCAAGCCATTCTGTGTCTATATGAATGAATGTCATGAGGCCAATCACTTAAATCTCTGTAAAACTCTGCCAGTTGTGGGTTTTGGCAATGTAGTAACAATTTTGAAATATTGATTCCTTTACACAACACAGAAATGTTAGAAGAATTTGTCTTCACTTTAATCCCAGGTGTGTTGACCAGAGGCTACTGCAGACCATCTACAGCAGCTGATGGGGGATTTTCTCATGTTCTACCAGAGCTTTGATTTAGCCAGCTCCAGATAGATTTTGTGATTGTCTGATATTTGGAATTCAGGAACTGAAATGTTAGGGCCCTAAGAGGTTGGATTGGTTGTTGCTGGTCATTCAGGACAGTGGTTGTGGTTTGTTAGTAGTCATGGTTAAACAGGAAACATTTTTTATTGGATATTTTCTTTATTTACATTTCAAATGTTATCCCCTTTCCAAGTTTTCCCTTTAAAAATCCCCTATCTCCTCCTCCCTCCCTGCTGCTCTCCAACTCACCCACTTCCACTTCTTGACCATGGCATTCCCTTGTAGTGGTGCATAGAACCTTCACAGGACAAAGGGTGTCTCATCACATTGATGACTGACTAGGCCATTCTCTGGTGCATATGTAGCTAGAGACTCGAGTACCACTCGAGTAAACTGTATGGTCCTCTCCTTTGCATCTTTACAATACTTTGCCTTTGAGTTGCAAAGGAGCAATAAGTTTTCAACAATCACCAATGCAACTGTATTTTAAATTTTTCCACCTTTGTTCTTCCTATTGGATGAGCATTTTTTTAAATCTAAAACAAAAAACAAAAATCAAAAAACAAACAAAAACAGGAAACAATTCAAAACAAAACAAGCAAAACAAAACAGATTCAGGGATCTCTACCTCTCTCTTCCCTGTACCCTCTGTGTCCTCTATCTTGTGATAGAAATTGAAATTAAAGACATAAAGCAAGGGACAATGAAAAACACACAAAGGAGTAGAGACTGGCTACAAGTGGCAGCCAACATGGAGCTGGGCAGAATTTAAATAGACATAGAGAAATGTCATGGCATGAAGCAGTGACTTTTTCTGTTCACAATGCCTGCAAAAACTTTATGGTGCCTACTAATGCTGAGATATGCAGGTTTTGGTTCAAGAGAGGATTTTCTGTTTTGTTTGTTTTTAAATTTTTCTTCTTTGTATATTCTGTATTTTTTAACAATGGTTGAAAGAATAGCTAAGCAGTTGGAAAATTTGTGAGGAGAAACCAAGGGCCTGAGAAACAAATAAATCAAAATTTTGAAATGGTAAAAGAAAGGATTCATTCTATTTTCTCTTTTCTGAAAAGGTTGCAGAGTTGAATGTGCAACAGGAGAGGTTATGGGTGGATGTGGAAGACCTTGTGAAGGAAGGAAGATAGGAAGAGAAAGAACGAAATGGCTCAGCCCCAAATAATGAGCAAGAGAGTGAGAGTCACGTACAGGAGAAAAGAAGAAAATAAACAGTGCTGTGGGTCATTTGGGTCAGAGAAAACCTGAAAATGCTGGAGGTCAATGTGATGAAAGAGACACTTATGAAAGGAAGGGTTAAACTCAATCCATCAGTCATGACAGAGTTAGAGAATGGGCAGTCTGGAGTTACAAGATCACGATTAGCCTTCCAAGTGTTCATACAGAATATTCCTGATAATGAGATGAAGCAAAGTTTTGACAAGATAGGATCGTATCCTATAGCGATATATAGATCAGAGGCATGTAGCAGTAAATCTCCAACACAATTAAGCCCAGGCAATGAAAATACAACTCAATTAATATGAATACATGCTCTGCCCCTAGACTGGGCAGATCTACCACTCCACTACCATACAAGAGATCCCTTAAACTTGTGGTTTCTCCAGGCCAGGTGCTTCTGCTCTTTCTGCTCTACTTTCCTTCCTCCTCCTCCTATGTCATCCTCTCTCTCTCTCTCTCTCTCTCTCTCTCTCTCTCTCTCTCTCTCTCTCTCTCTCTCCCAACACTTTCAGCTGCACCTTCCCCTCTTCATCCCCCAATCAGTGGCTCTGGCCTTTATTTATAAATTAAGGTGGGAAGAGGGTTATAGGAAATTACCTGAGTGCTGACTCTCATTCCTTGTTCATAACCCCTCACAAGAGAACAGAATTAATATCAAATATGATTAACCCCAGGGCTATCTGCAAAAAAGGCATCATAAAGAGGTCATGATTTCATATGGGATGTACTGGATTTATGTGAAAAAAACGTTTAAATACATGGGTTTACTCAAACTATAGACTCATACCCCCAAGATGGGAAGAGACTGATAACATTTGTACTGGAGGCTGGTCTGCTGTGGCAGCCATTATCATAGTGGAGGGAAGAAGCCTCAAAGAGTGAAATAGAGGAAGGGGAACCAATACAGTAAACCAACAGTTACTATTTAAAGGGCAGAATTCTGATGTCCTAAGGAGGGCACTCCAAAATACCAATGGACTTATCCTTAAATTCATTGCTTAACAAGCCTACACTGATCTCAGTGGCCCATAACTAAGGAGAAATTACAGGCACTTGAACAGCTGATACGAGAACAGCTGGAGGCTCAGTATACAGAAGATTCTACAAGCCTATGGATCTCCCCTGTATTTTTTATGATGAGGAAATCTGGAAAATATAAAATGTGAAAGATTTAAGATCAGTTATTAGAGTAATTCATCCAATGGGTCTCTTGCAGCCTGGAATTCCTTTACATTGTTTATAACAACAATATATGGATTTGATGGTTGCTGCAATTTCTAATGAGTTGGTTCCAACAACCCTACACACACAATACATTCAAACAAATTTGATAGATGGAGCTAAGAGACAAAAACATTATTTTTCTCACATGGCATATATATATATACACCACCAAAAATCTCCAAAATTAAAATGTGATTACATTGTATTTTTCTTTTACTGAATGACTATAAAAAGATACAACGTTCTCCAATTCATTTACATGAAAATATATTATGTAGTGCCGGTAAAGAAAACAAATTAACCCAAGAACGGGTGTATATTCAAAATAAGCAACTTTTTAGATTCACAAAGTGTGGGTAAGCAAGGTAATTTTTTCAATCAGTTTTTTTTTACTGGCAGGCAGCAATTCAGAGTTACAATGAGCGAATTGATTATTTTATTGTTTATCTTAAAATTAATCTAACAAAAATATTAATAGAATAACAAATTTATACTTTTTTATAAAAACAATCAGTCATTTCTACTTAAACAAAACTCACATCTACTTATCAATCATTTTATTAAGTCATATTAGAAAGCTGAGTGCTAAAATGGGTATAAGAAAACCATTACCTTATTCACCAGCCCAGCTTCAAAAAAAAAGTCATATCAGTTGGTGCCCCAAGTGTTCTTGTTCCTTGACCTTAAAAAAAAGTCCTAGCTTAACTATTAAAAGTTTTTTTTCCAAAACTTCTAATTGATCCCTTAGATAAATTTTTGTACTAACCACTGGGACACCTCCCATGAGTTCTGAAGCAGTGTGTTATTCCTCATGCATGGCCCTTTGTAGGGCTGTGGGTGTAGGGGAAGTGGGGGGAGGGAAAGAGCCTGTGTCTGGCCAGAAATCATGTGCTCTGGGCTGCAGACACGGGAGGAGTGTAAGACACTTTCCACTTGGCCCTGGGTGGGCATCTGGCTGTGTGAAGCCACTGACCACATACAGTGGGGGGTGGCCAAGGGGTAGCCCCTGGTACCAGGGGCCCCAGGGGCGACAGACTATTGGCCCTGGATATACCAGAATAAGGCAGAGGGAGAAAGGCTCCCATACAGGCAAGAGTCCTTAGTCTGGTCAGTGGCTGGAGCATATGAAGGTCTTCTGATGGGAGATTAGGCACAGCCAGTTAGGAGAAAGCCAATCCCATCATCCAAGCACAATAGGCTTTGATGAACAGAGACAGTCAATGGTTTTAGAACTTTATTGTAGAAAGGTAGGGAGAAGGAGAGAATGTGGAAAGAGAAAGAGAGACTAGCCATGGCCAAGAGGAGGGACGGGGGAAAGAGAGAGAAACAGAAAAGGCTACAGAGTAAGGAGAGAGAGAGAGAGAGAGAGAGAGAGAGAGAGAGAGAGAGAGAGAGAGAGAGAGAGAGAGAGAGAGAGAGAGGAGAACAATGTGGGGACAAGCATCCCCTTTTATTGTGAGCTTGTTATCTTGAAGTTGCTAGGTAACTGTGGAGGAGAGTTTGGCGTGAAGTTCACAAGCTTGGAACATTGTGTATGTGACTACTAGATACAACTTCTCCTATGGGGGCTGTGGGAGCAGTAACTTCAACAGGAGACAGACATCCAAGAGCCATGAGGGAACACCTTCCATCCTATGTAGGTAGGAACATCCACCACCCAGTTTTACTGGGGTTCAGACCTCAACTCAACTGGAGACCAGCCTATCTGTGCATAGCCCATTGCCCTACAGCCCTTGACAGTCTACAGAATCCCAGGACTGGTAGAGATCCAAAATATCTAGGATTACTCAGGGAAACACTGGATTGAAAATAAAATTTCCAAAACAAATAATAAATACATAAATAAATGAATAAATAAATAAATACCCAAATTGGAGCAAGTGAACTTGCACTAAATCCATCAAACCTTGCACAGGATGACTGTCTCCCTAACCTTAAGATCTACTTCTATTAATGTCATTCAGAAGACAAAGATTATGCACAAAACAACAACAACAAAAAAAAAACAATAATCCCAACAGGTAAATACTGCAACTATAACTAATAGACCCACAGTCCCTGAGGCCTGACTGTACAGGTCCTCACATTCAGGAATCAGCACTGAATACCGACCACTCCTCATGGACTCTGGGCTCAGCTTTGCTTTCCTTGTCCTAATTTTAAAAGGTAATTCATAAAGATAAGATTCTGTCTGTTGTGTGCACATGAGAAACAGAAAATTTTTTTGTTTCTCTACTTTGTTTTGTTTTGTTTTGTTGGTGACAGTTTTTGCCTCAGAATTCTCTGTCTGAAGGTGCCCACTGTGAGGTGAAACTGGCAGAGTCTAGGGGAGGCTTACTGTAGCCTGGAATGTCCTTGATACTCTCCTTAGCAGCCTCCAGATGCACTGTCAGTGACTACTGGTTGGCTTGGGTTTGCCAGGCTCCAAAGAAGGGCCTGGAGTGGGGGTGTGGCATTAGTTTTTCATGGTGGTGGTAGCACCTCCTAGGCAGACACCCTGAAGAAGTGGGTTGGACCTAACTTATTCAGAATCAATATTTAGAGATTCTAATCCTTGAAGACGTCACTTTTGACCAAGTATATATGAAAGATGTTATGGAAGTTTGAGGTGGTTTGAGTATGCTTGGTCCATGGATAGGAAAACTATTAGAGTATTTTAGGAGGAACTGTGGCTTGTTGTAGAAGGACATCACTGTAGGGGTAGGCTCTGTGGTCCTATGTTCAAGCTCTACCCAGTGCAGAATAGAGCCCTCTCCTGCCTGCAAGAGGAAAGACTTTCTCTTCCTGACTGCCTTCAATTCAAGTTGTAGAAAATCAACTCTTATAACACTATGACTGCGAGCATGCTGCCATGCTTCCCACCATAACAATAGACTGAACCTCCCAAACTTTAAGCCAGCCTCTAATAAATGTATTCTTTAATAAGACTGAACTCGGCTATGGTGTCCTTTAACAACAGTAAAATAGAAACATAGACAAGGTTCTAAGTCTCTACAGGACCACCTCTATGTCCTTGGTGTTGTATGTAATTATTGAACAAATGCTATAGACAAGTTGTATGGCCAAAAATCCACCCCCTTCTTAAAATCTGCTGATCTGTAGCCATACAGATTAGATTCCTTTTCTGCACTCATTTCCCTTACTTGCTGAGACATTTTGGGGACATGCTCAGATTCCCTGAACTTCCTGCTGTCAAAAAAAAAAAACAATACAAACAAACAAACAAACAAACAAAAACCCTCCAATTTGAATAGAATTGGTAGTAAGCTGTGGGGAAAGGAGTAAGAATAGAAATAGGCAGGAAGAAACTCTGGTGACTAACTGGAAGTCTGGGATGGAAAATTATATGCAAAGTCAAAGGACATAACTGTATCTGAAATTCCTAACAGAGGGGATATCGAAGTGGAGTGGCCACCTCCTATAGGCTGGCAAGACTTCCAGAGGAGGGAGGTGAAAAAATAACTCACTCTTGTCTACAAGATGTGCAGTGATAAAGATGGAGTAGAGACTGATAACACAGCCAAATATTTAAGGTCCCAACTTGAGATCCATCTCATGGGTGAGAGTCAGTTCTGACACTATTATTGATACTCTGCTATGCTGGAAGTCAGGAACCTTAGCAAAGCTGTCTGCCAAGGGTCTTCATCCAAAAATGATATATACAGATGCAGAGACACACAGCCGAACAAAAGGCAGAGCCCAGGGAGTCTCATGGAAAATAGGGCATACAGATGATTAGTTCATAGGGGTCAAAGACAGCACAAGAAGACCCAAAGGGTCAACTAACCTGGGACCATGGGAACTCACAGAGCCTGAGTTTCAACCAGGGAACAGGCAGGAGCTAGAACAAGGACCCCTACATATTTGTAGCAAATGTGTATCTTGAGCTCTGGTGGGTCCCCTAACAAGTAGAGTGAGGACTGGCGAAATCTCTGCTCCCTGACATTGGATCCTGTCCTGACAGGTTGAGCCACAGTCAGAGAGGGTGTGCCTAGTCCTTCTGACATTATATATCCCAAGGTGTGGTCATACCCAAGGGAACTCCCCTTCTCTAAGAAGAAAAGAAGGGGCAATTGGTGAAGGGATTTGTAAGACTGGAAATGTAAAGAGAGAGGGCTATGATCAGGAGGTAAAGTGAAAAAGATTAATGAATAAAACTTAAAGCAAAAAATAAATAAATAAATAGTGCATATGAGGGTGCTCCTCTGAAGTAGAACAGAACAAATTGTATTGAAATGCCTTTGAAATTCTCTCCTCTTAGACATATCCTGTGCTTATATTCCATATGAAAAACTTAAGTGCTCCAACACAGCAGACACATTTTTCTTCTAAACAACCACTCATTTTGATCACGTGTCTGAGATGTGATTCTGAAGAATAGCATAGAGATTAGGGAAAAGAAAAGAGAGAAATAATGTTCTCTTAGGCAGACATCTTTCTGGCCTCCATCCTCTGACTGTATCCTTTCTTTAGGTCAGTGTATATGGACAGAAGATGTTGCATAAAGCCAATATCTTGAGTAACCAGAGAAATAGAAATTGAATTCTACATGATAGGTTGCCTCATAACCAAAAAAAAAAAAAAAATGAGAGCAACTGATGAAAAAAGAATGAAAAGAAATGTTATGCAGTTGGGGAGAAAGAGGACCCTGTTCCCTTTCAACATGAACATGGTACTATATGACACTGGCAAATAATGTGCAGGATCTCAGGGAAATTCACATGGTGACCACATGAGTGAGCGATCTCTTCTCTGCATGTATAGTGATGTCAGGAAGTGACATTTTCTTTGAAAATAGATATTTGCATTTCGATGTACACTTCCTGATTCTACAATTGCACTGCACATCACTGCTGGGTTCCCTGTGAGAGAGACTGGGGCATAAAGACACATAAAGGCACCCTCACTGAATGGTGCTTGAAGCTTGCTCATATCTATGATCCTTCTCCTATGTGTGAACAGTGTGGAACTTGTCCTTGAGTTAAAGTAGGGGCAGGTGTTATGTCTCTCAGATTGTTAAAACAAATTGACTGAGGTACTGTGGGCATCCAAGAATGTCTATTTGCTAGCATGTGTCCTACTGACTTTTCATGTGAGCAAACACCCATTAAACTGCTGTACTATAAAACAGAAAACATTTATTGCTTCCCAAAGTTCTTGTCAATATGCCCTCATGTGATTATGTGAGTCTATATGGGGCACAAATACTGACAATCTTTATGTTCTCTGAATCAGTTCACCTGGCCTTTCTTCTGACCTTTAAAAGTTTGACCAAAGTTTTCCAATGGAAGCAGACCCTCCTTGCTTCTTGTTTTCTAAGTTCAAGATTGATTGTTTCCAGGCTTTGTGTTCACAAGGGTTGAGAATAGATTGTAGGGAGACTCTTTGTATCCAACTGATTTGAAATTCATCAGTCATTCCTTTTACAGAGGATCACTAAGCCTAACTATTTATATCATATTTACCAGAATCATCCTTATGCACTTTTTCTGAGGATTCATTTACTTAAATTACCCAGCCATTCAGTAGGTATTATTTTTCTTCCTTTTTAGGAATTGTATATGCTACATGTATATAATTAAATATGACAACATTTGTAAGCTATTTTCATTTTCAACTCACACCCATATCTTCTCCAAAGTAACCTCTCTCAACTTCATGGCATTTCTAAGTCAAGTCAATGCATCCCATAGGTGTGTGTGTGTGTGTGTGTGTGTGTGTGTGTGTGTATACACAAGGACTGCAGGATAGAAAACCTGCCAGTGACCACCCTGTACTTCTCCACATCCTCTTGTTTGATGTTCTCTGAGCCTTGGAGGAATTTAAATGGGACTGGAAAATGTCATGTCAGACAATATAAAAAAGGCTTGAAAGGGGACAAAAAATATGCCAGTTCCTGTCATATGCAGAATATTCATGTGAGTCAGGGCTCTGGCTTCTGTTGTACAGCTTTGGAAACAAGAATAGGAACCCTAGGCAGAAGACACATCTTAAGTGTGGAGCAAGGAGCACTGGTGAAGTGAAAACAAGAGTGAGGTGTGCTGAGAGGAAGCAGATGAAGAAGAAGGAAACAAGAGACCTGGTTAAATAGGAAATGGTCATTTTAAAACTTAACTAGAAGCCCTGGTGATACAGATTATGATAATTATGGGAAATGAAAACTAGTCTAACAAAATATAGAGACAGTCATGTGTTACCTGGTATAAAATGGTGAAAAGAAAATGGTAGAAGGGGGACTAAACAGGAGAACTTTAGGATGCAAAACTTAAGTTTGCTGCAAATAGAAATATGTTTCCATTACAAACCCTGAGTCTTAGACAGATGGGGACATGAAATTCTTTTGTTGTTGTTGTTGTTGTTGTTGTTTGTTTGTTTGTTTGTTTGTTTGTCAAGACAGGGTTTCTCTGTGTAGCTCTGGCTGTCCTAGAACTCACTCTGTAGACCAGGCTGGCCTCGACCTCAGAAATTAGCCTGCCTCTGCCTCCCAAGTGCTGGGATTAACTAAAATTCCTTAGATACAAAGAATCTCTAAACCCTGAGGACATTCTATCACAAATAAGTAAAATTCAGAAAATTCTGAGTGCGAATGTCACATAGAATGAGTTATGCTACCATCAGCTCATAGGTGTGATCCTCTACAAAACTCATATTATTGAAAAGCCATATTGTGCCCAGACTTTGGAAATACTGAGCTCATATCTAGAAATAGAGTTATGTGTGGTTCTATTTAATTACACATTTACACTAAGGAAACCTGACAGTATGGGAACAAAGCTTGTCCTGTGCACATGCACAGAGGGAAACTAAACAGAGTATGGTAAATCCCTAACCAAAAGGGATAAAAATGAAACTACAATATGTTTCAAATGCTGTTACTGAAATATGGTTTTTTGATGCCTTATATCTGGTATCATCAGTGGCATCAGCCTAGGTCCAACCCCAGAGCATAGTATAGCAGGAAGACATGCAAATAAGTCTTCTCTGTGCCCATGAAAAACACCTAGGCCCTGACCCTGCAGCTCTGACAGAGGAGGCCAGCCCTGGATTCGATTCCCAGTTCTTCACATTCAGTGATGAGCACTGAACACAGACACCTCACAATGAATTTCGGGCTCAACTTGATTTTCCTTGTCCTTACTTTAAAAGGTAATTTATTGAGAAGAGATGACATCTATTGTATGCACATGAGAAACAGAAAAATTGTTTTGTTTTGTTAGTGACAGTTTTCCAACCAATATTCTCTGTTTGCAGGTGTCCAGTGTGAAGTGAAGCTGGTGGAGTCTGGGGGAGGCTTAGTGCAGCCTGGAGGGTCCCTGAAACTGTCCTGTGCAGCCTCTGGATTCACTTTCAGTAGCTATGACATGTCTTGGGTCCGCCAGACTCCGGAGAAGAGGCTGGAGTGGGTCGCAGCCATTAGTAATAGTGGTAGAAACACCTACTATCCAGACACTGTGAAGGGGCGATTCACCGTCTCCAGAGACAACGCCAAGAACGTCTTGTACCTGCAAATGAGCAGTCTGAGGTCTGAGGACACGGCCATGTATTACTGTGCAAGAGGCACAGTGAGTGAATGTTACTGTGAGCTCAAACACAAACCTCCTGCAGAGCACCCAGGACCAGCAGGGGGCGCGGAGAGCACATGGAGCTCTGATTCACAGAAGAGTTACAGCCTGTACCATTGGACCCAACCTTCAACCCACCATCAAAATATTCGATCCAAAATTGTTCCTGCCTAAGAGTAATTCAAGGACAAAATGGACCGGAGACTGAAGAAATGGCTGAACTGTGACCATCCAAATTTGGATCTATCTCATGGGAGGTACCAAAGCCTGACACTATCACTGATGCTATATTGTGCTTGCAGAAAGGAGCATAGCATGACTGAACTCTAAGAGGATCTATGAGCACCTGACTGAGACAGATGCAAATACAGTGTACAACTGGATTAAGTTTGAAGACTGCTATGGAAGAGTTAGAGGAAGGAATGAAAGATCTGAAGAAGATTACAACCCCAGAGGAAGACCAACAGTGCCAATTAACCTGAATGCCTGGGAACCCCCATAGATTAAGCCACCAGCCAAAAATCATATGCAGGCTGATCTGAGACCCCTGGCACCTATGTCATAAAGAACTGCCTTGTCTGGCCTCAGTAGGAGAAGATGAGCCTAAAGCTGTAGAGTGAAGAGGATGGTGGGTGGATGAATAAATCTGGGAAGTGGGACATATTGGTCCTAAATTTATGAAGTAATTATCTAATCAATAAAGAGAGTCCTGGGGGTAATGGAGGGCTGGACTCCTCTGTGCCTAGTTTGTAACTCTACAGGGATCCTCTTTAAAAGTATAAGGTGCACATAGTATATATGTGTGTGACATTAATCTGGGGGTAAATGTTTCTGTAAGAACTTTATGAATAAACTATATGAATAACATAAAAAGTATAGGTTGTAGCAACCCTTGACCTGTACAAATGTTTATATAACATTCTATTTTCCTTATTTATATGTTTTGCATTTATTTATTTATTTATCATTTCTCTGTGTGTTTCTGTAGTCCTGTATGTGTTTATTTGTCTGTCTCTTTATTGCTCTGTTTCTGTCTCTTTCTCTCTGCCTACTGTTGTATTTCTCTCTGTCTCTTTGTCTCAGATTGTGTGTGTGTGTGTGTGTGTGTGTGTGTGTGTGTGTGTGTGTGTGTGTATACTGAAATGAGATTTCTTCTATCAGTGTACACAATGACTTTGAAATAAAGTCCATCACTGGGCTTGGATATCACTATCTTGCTAGAATGGTTTCCCAAAGAGTCCTAACCATCACACTGTCTCTGTATCTAATAGGTGGGCTTATTGATTAACTACCAAAACTACCCCTTTTATAGTTATGGCTATTAAACACAGATCCTAGTGGTGTGATAAGAACTTGAAGCACAGAGCTATATATACAGCCCCACTAATAATGACTTAAATGAACTCTGACTTGAACAAAACACAGAGCATCACACAAGGCAGAAGTGAATCTATATGAGGACCAGGATCACATCCCAAAGAACCAAAGAACACTTGAGACTCTGGAACCCTAGAGTCAGAGCTGACACTCAGTAAGATTTCCTTCATAGAGCATGATGTGGGATTCAAGAAGAAATCAGGCAGGGTCTGTGAGCCATGAACCAGATGACTTTCAGTCTCTCCATCATCCTCACACAAATCATATACAACAGCTCAGCACTGACTCACCTGTGATGCTGGTGACAAAATGTGTGTAAAGCCTCAAAACTGAGACATGAGGCCAATGTAGCTACTGACATTCAGTGAGCTTCATTTTGCTGCAAACTGCTCCAAAACCACTCAAAGGGTAACATCGGCTTTTTCTATCTCTGTACTTATTATACCTTGGTAGATATAGTTCCCCAATAATTTAATAGGACAAATCTTTTTCCTTTTAACACATTAATCCCCTTTCCTTCCCCCAAGCTTCTAAAATTTTTCTTTAACACTGATGTCTGAGAGATATGGCATAACAGATAGTTGGATTATTCTGAGTTGTTCCTCATCAAAAGAAATCAGCTGTGGCACTTTGGACCTAAATATAACAATATTTCACAAAGGCATTCTGGGAATATATAGATGGTATCGCAACAAAAGAATAGGAGGATTTATGGTCATACAACCCTGAATGAACCAGATACTATCTAGAAGAGTAGGAGGTCTGGGCGTGCTGGCACACATCTTTAATCCCAACAATTGGGTGGGAGAGGCAGGAGGATTTCTGAGTAAAAAGGCCAGCCTGGACTACGAAGTGAGTTCCAGGACAGCCAGGGCTATACAGAGAAACCCTGTCTCAAAAAGTAAACAAAACAAAACAAAACAAGAGTAGGAGGGTATTAGATGTGACATGATGATGGCTATTCAACAAAACCACAATGCTACCTGAGAAAAGGTCTAAGTTTGTCAGATTGTCCTGGAGATGTGTTGCCTGTGATAATGGCATAGCTGGAACTGAAGTGCATTGGTTTCCTGTGAGTTATGGAGAAATAAAAGGAATAGTCTCTGTTTTCTTGGGTTCACCAAGTTGGCAGTGAGCTAGAAGATGATACTGGGGACCATCACAGGTGTTCTACAGAGTTATTCTACATTCTCTGTCCTGCTCTGCCATCATCAGGTCCATCCACCTATGTGAGGACACTGTTTCTGCAAGGAAGATAAGGCTTTAACACCCACAAGAACTCCACAGCCACAACTGCACTAGTGAATGAATGGATAACTGGAAACTGTGGTCAAGAGAGACTGATGAGGCCCCATCTCACTTCCTTGAATATGTCCCCTTTAATTTCTTTCACTGGCCAAAGGAGTGCTAGGATGTGGGTTCTTCACAAATGTTTAATTCACTGTTACTTCCCATTGGTCACCCCACTCCAATCGAGGTCACATTTCAAAATTTCCTATAAGCATATATAGGAAGCCTCAATGTGGTCTCATGTCATGAGAGCCTTTAAAATTATATATTCAACCTAACTGAGTATGCCAAGAGTCTGACTAGCTTGCTTTCAGTTCTGTGTAGAGATAAATACAGAATGTTTTTATTGTCTCATAATGTTCTGTGCACACCCATGGATGCCTAGCCAAGGATAGAAACATGTATCTGATAGGGAAGGAGGTTCCTGCAGTGGCAACAATCTGAGATCACCTCCTGCCAAATTATACCCAAGTTTTTTACAAGGTCTTGAAAATACTAGGTCAAATATGTTGTGATCCAGGTATGAAAACTGTGTGCAACAATTGAGAAATACCGTGGTCAGGACCACTGGGATGTAACACTGTAGTTCCAGCCCACATTAATCTCACATAATTTCTGTGGTTTCAAAAACTTGTACACATGTTTGGAACACAATCTCCACTTTGTATGCTTATCCTTATGCATCAGACTTTGCCTGTAATTTCCCACCCTGCATAACTTCCTGTATTGATTTCTTTTTCTAGTGAACAGAAATATAGAAGTATTGGCCAAATAAACACTTTCACCCCAAGTTGCTTTGCCATAGTGCTTCAACACAGCAGTAGTAACCCCCAGTAAGGCCACTGGTTCCCCTGCAACTCTTCTATATAGACCTTTTGATGATGTTCCAGACTTGGAGCTTTAATCTGACTGCTGTCCTAATTAGTTCATGTCCACCAATAGAATATTGTTCTCATTCTCAATAATCATATGAAGTTACCTGTTTATAGGATCTTCCTAAAGCAGAAATATATATATAATATCTGCTTCCTTTAAGAAAAATATGTGTGCTTGGGGGTAAATGGAGGAAAGGTGGAGGATATTGAGTAATGGAAGTCTGGCTAATACAGGAAGGTCACAGATTTGAAAACTCTAAGCATTTTTGTTTCATCATCAATGCGGTATTTCAAGTTGAGGTAGGAGTCCTTGATGCACAGGTGACCCAAGGGATCCCAGCCTCTGCTTCTTGCTCTGCTCCAGTCTCACTTCTTATTGCAGTTCACTTGGTGACAATCTTTAAGATAGCCTTTCAGGATACAGTTATCACAGTCTTCAGACTCTCTTCATAAAAACAGTAAATCAGTCAGAGTCCAGTGTGCCATTAATAGGCCCCTGCAATAGGAGTTTACTTCATCTGTGGAAAGAAACCACCATGGCCTCATTTGATGATTAATGTAGAAAGTGTCCCCAGAGCATTGCTGGGATGAAAACTCTGGCAAGATGATTAGGGCATTCTCCATCTGACAGGACAATTTTATCAAGTGTTGCTTCCATAGAGAGAGCTCTCCACATATTCAGTATTCCCAATTTATCACGACAGTTCTTTACTCTGTGTCTTAAGCATAAAATCTTTTCTCTGTAGAATTTTCAGTCCTAAAAGCTAACCATGATGTTGGTCCTTATTTCAGAGATAATATATAAATAATTATTAAATTATACCCTAAACATGTGGAGATAGTTTTCTGTTATGAATGTATTGGCTCTCTAAAAAGTGTTAATTAACATCTACACTTTAAGATAAGTAGGTGGAAAAGGTTAATAGTCTAAACTAGTAGATCTGAGAGCATGACCACTATATTGCGTGCAAAGAATAAGCTGAATTCCAAGGAAATTCAGGCCTTGTGAATCCATCACAATCTGATCTCAATATTAAAACATGATTACTCTTATAAGTAATTTATACCTTAACCAGTTGCTGAAAATTAAGAGGACATAAGCTAAACTTTAAAATTCTTTCTATTTAATGTGTCAGAATAGAATATGTGGACTGAAGTCTAAATGTGCATAGAATGACATTGTTACCATGATGGTTAAAATAAATACCAGTAGCACAGTTGATGCTTAACTTGAAAAAAAACTGTGACCAGAGCCCAGATGTTGATACTCTGAAAGAACCTAGTGCCTCACATCTGAGCTAGAAAAGTGTTATTCAGAGAAGTAGTGTTGGATATGGAATCCATCTTAATGGATCAGCAACATGAGGAAGATTTGGAAGCCAGATTCATGAAATGACTAGAATCCTGGATCTGAACACACAATAGTAAGATGAACAGCTCCACACAATGCTAAAGACAAAACATCCAGGAATCAACGTTTAAATTTCTTTCTTTTTTTTTTTTTGTTGTTGTTGTTGTTGGTTTTTTGAGACAGGGTTTCTCTTTGCAGTCCTGGCTGTCCTGGAACTCAGTCTGTAGACCAGGCTGGCATGGAACTCAGAAATTCACCTGCCTCTGCCTCCCAAGTGCTGAGGTTAAAGGCATGCACCAATACTGCCCGGCTTAAATTCCTAGTTCTTAAAGACTTCACTTTTCACCAAGAACATTTGAAATGGGTTATTGAGGTTTGTGGTGGTTTGAATATGCTTGGCCTATAGAAAATGGCACTCTTTGGAACTATGGTCTTTTTGTAGCATGTGTAGCCTTGATGGAGGAAGTACATCACTATATAGTGTTGTGAAAGTTGATATCCTATGTTCAAGTTCTGCCAAGAACAAAAGAGAGTCCCCTCCTGGATATCTGAAACAGTTGCAGAGACCCAAAACCAAAAATTGGGTATACCTCAGGGTCTCTTATGGAGGAGTTGGCTGAAGGATTGAAGGCCTTAAAGGGGATAGGAACTTCACAGGAAAGCCAACAGATTCATCTAACCTAGACTCTAGGGGTCTTCCAAAGGCTGAGTCGCCATACAAAAAGAACACAATGGATAGACCTAGGCACCTGGTACATATGTGGCAGATGTGCTGTTTAGACTCTATGTGGATTCCCCAACAACTGGAGCAGGTGTTGTCCCTAAAGCTGATGCTTGTCTGTAGAATATATTTCCCAACAGAATTGCCTTGTATGCCCTCAGTGGGAGAGGATGTGTCTAATTCTGAAAAGACTTGATATGCCAGGATTTGGAGATTATTAAGGGTCTCCCACCATCTGAAAGATCAATAGTATGACAAGCAGATGTTCCCCATCTCTGGTTTCCAGCATCTTGCACCACCAGTATTGAGGGGAAGGTGTAGCAATTTCGGGGGGGGGGGCAAGCAGTATGAGAAAGCTGACTTTAGTAGTGTTGGCACAGGGTGGGTATTGTGACGGGGTATGGAGATGAATCCTGTTCCTCCTCAGGAGGGTGTAGCAGGTGCTTGCCCTCCTTTGGGACAGTAGTGCTGTTGCAATGCACAGGACAGTACTGGCCTGTTCCTGACAAAGTTTACTGTGTGCTGTGACCATTTACTCAGGAGAGGAAGATTTAAGACTTGCTATGATAGCCTGATGAATCTGGACAAACAAGAGACAGGAAGTAACACCTGAGTTACTATTGAAGAAAAGCACTATTATACACAAATTGGAGTCCAACATGTTCTTGGGTGAGATCCAAGGTGCCAGAATTTTAGCCACCTTCCAAAGTCCCTCAAGGTCTGTCACTTTAGTCTTTAGGCCTCTCCTAACCAAATCATATTTAGGATTCCTTAACATAAAAGAGTAGATTCTCCATATCTCTGCCAGCAAAACAGGTTGAATTTGACAGACAAGCAAAACTATCACAAACAAAACAGACTATGTGTGGGATCTTGTGCTTAGAGGAGGAGTTCTACAATTCATTAGGCTATGGCCCTATGCCCACAAGATGTCTTCAGATGGGAAAGGGACATTGGGTGCCAAGTCTTGGTTCTTCTCTTTCCTGGGCTGTCAGTTTTGATGTGGAGAAGACATGAACCAAATCCAAAGTCATGAACCCTACACAGACAGACAGAGAATAGCAAATGAGCCCTCTCATTCACCTACGAGGGTCTTATAACATAGAACAGAAAGTGGCCAACTTACCAAGAATCCGCCAAAAGGGAGTCACTTAGACCACACCACAATGCAGGAAGGATATCAATGAAGGAAGAACAAAGGAAAGGCCAAATCAAGGTGGTCGGCACATGACAAAACAATAGAAGCATTGGAATCATATCAGGGTAAAAGGGGTCCCTCTTACCCCTGTTCAATTGCCAGATGTTATTCTAGCCTTAGGCTCCCTGAGTTGGTCTTTAGGGGTAGTGGGTAAGAAGACACAAAATCAATGACACAAAGGAGACTCATTTATTGCTATAGAAAAGAATGCCTTTATACCTTCTGCCCATAACACCTCTGCCCATATATGCTCATCTCCACATGGCTGCCACCATCTAATTGGCTGCCAAGGTCACACACTGTCTTTGCTCTTCTCTGAGTCGCAGGCAGGTTTTGTGTTAGAAATGGCAAAAGTGCCTACTGTGCATGTGTGAATCATTACAGGCTGCTAGGCAGAACATGCTGACTTGCTTCTCCTACATATTATAAATCCATCACTGTGATAGCAGGTCATGTCCAGAAGACAGTATTTAACTACACTCATCCCTGTGCTCTATCCCTCATGGTCTTTCTACCTCCTCTTTCTCAGTGTTCTCTGGACCTACATGAAACGTGAACAAAACGGAAAGAAATCTTGTGTCAAATACATAATGTGGATTGGGAAGGAAAAACACTGCCCATGACTGTGGGCAGGTAAATGCTGGTGATTTAACAAGAAAAATGTGGCGTAGTGAGAGAATGTGATGAGAAGAAGGGAAGCATGAGAACTGAGAGAAAAAATCCAAACTCTACTGAAAATGCTATGTTGATGGCAAGATATTGTGTCCTGTTACAAAAATTAATTGAGTGCCTAGGTTATTCTCAGTATATAAAAGTGGAGGAATGAACCTAGGATTAACACACACACACACACACACACACACACACACAGAGGAATAGAGGAAAAGAAATAGTCATGAGGTGCCTAGTGAAATAAATGAAGAAAATGGTGGAGTTAATGGGGAATCAAAGAAAGAACTGGAGAATGCACACAAATGGGTTTCCTGTAAAGATGTCTTCATAGTAATCTCTGCTCAATAATCAGACAGTAACAAAGTATGCCTCCTTTACAAACCGTGACGGCCTGAGAAAAGCATCTTTCTGAAATGGATAAAGTTTAGAAATGTCCGAAGTATCCCTATCACAGGAAAGTGGTGTTGCTAATGTTTCCAGGAAGCTCAGACTTTGTCAAAATCCACATCAAGGAGAAGCCATGTCCAAACCACAGACTGGGAAAGACTGAGCTCCTATATGGAAACACAACTATGTGTCTTGCTTTTGTTTTCCCATTATACTGAGGGCAAATGACATCATAAAAACAAAGCATGTTCTTTGCATGTGCAGAGAGAGGAACTAGATGATGTGTAGTAATTCTTAACAATAAAAAAGTATATACAGAGATATTTTACTGTTTAAATATTTATAACTGTCATCATTGTCTTTGATATATTATATCTTCTCAGAGTAGTGCCTTCTCTCAAGGGTCCAACTTCAGAGTATGATATAGCAAGAAGAGGTGCAGATAAGACGTATTTTTATACCCAAGTCCTGTATTTTCAGATTCTCACATTCATTGATCAGCAGTGAACACAGACCATTCACCATGGACTTGGGGCTCATCTGGATTCTCCTTGTTATTGTTGAGTAATGATTTATTGGGAAGAGCTGCCTCATATTTCTATGACCAGGATAGGAAGATGCTGGACTTCTATGATAGATTTCTACCCAGAATACTCTGTCTTTGCTGGTGTTCAGGGTGAGGTAGAGCTGGTGAAGTCTAATAAAGGCATAGTAATGCCTAAAAGTCCCTGAAACTCTCATGTTAAACCTCTGGATTCACATCCAGTGATTACTATATAAGCAGGGTCCTCCAGCCTCTAGGGAAGGGTCTTCAGTGGAGAGCATACATTAAAAGAGATAATTCCATCAACTATGCTGAAGCCATGAAAAGCCAATTCACTGTCACCAGAGACAATACCAAGAAAACCTCTACCTGGAAATTTGCAGACTGAGGACACAGCCATGTATGAATGTGTAGGATATACAGTGAATGGATGTTGATGTGAGCTGAGACACAACCATCCCTGAAGACTGATCAGGACAAGAACGGAGAGTTGAGACCTCAGAGAGTTCTGAGTCACACAAGAGCCTGTTGAAAGAGGCATACAGGGACGTACTCCTCTGTTTCTGCTGCCTACCCATATCACACTTAAAGATTCTGTTGACATGTATAGTGTAGTAATCCTTGAAGCATCCAAATTTTATTGGAAAAATCAACTTTGCATTGTGATATATATTTTCATTAACATATTATACTCTGTCCTACTGATGCATTATCCATTTTATCTGCTTTGCCCTTTCTCCCCCTCCACTACCTCTGTCTTTGTCCCCATTCCTCCCTCCTTCACTTTGTGTGTGTACGTAGGCGTACTTGTGTACATTTTGACATGTGATAACTTTCTCTAAAAATCTGCATATTTTTAAAGACACATTTAATTATTAGTTGTGTATCACACCTCTGGCTAAACTAATTGTCCAGTGAGCCTCCGTGATCATATTCCCAGTGAACACCTCCATGGAGAGAATACTGGATGCATGCCATACTCAGCTCTTTTTGTAGTCATGGAGACCTAAGGTCAGAGATTATATCCCATGAAAGAGTTCTTCTGTGGCAAGGACTTGAACCACAGTGATATTTTTAAATATACATCACATTGTTTATCAGTTTGAAGTGAGCTCTTCCCTTAACAAAATGCAGACTATCACAAAAGGCAAGTGATTCTTTGTCATTACCAGCATCAGATCATGAAGAAGCAAAGGAACCTTGAGATTGTAAACCCTAAATAGAGGTCAGCTCAAAATGAAGTATAAGTCCTGTGGACTTGGTGCCCTCCCTTTGACTCCATGAGCACTACACTATCCACATATAATCCTATACACATAATTAAAAACAATGTTTTTAAAAATTTCTCCCTCAATGCTACTAATTATCCCAATGGTTGAGTTCTTGTGTACTATAAATGAGATCCAAATTCAAATAGAAATATTTCAAAAATATATTCCTCCACTTGATTTCTAAAGATTGTATTTGAAACATCACTACTTCCTGTCAAATGTTAGGACAAGTTTTGTCTCAAACAAGACATAAGTCTCATAATTCTTTTCATTTCTAAAACTTTTCTGAGATTTGAATTAGTAGGCTAAATCTTAGCATATAGATGAAGGAGTTGAGAGTTGGTGTCCTCATGAGCAGACATATTCCAGCCCTCAGTCCTCTACTTGGACTTCTTCATTTTAGTCAACGCTTGTGGTTAAGGAAGGTTGCATAATCACCAAAGAATGGATATTAAACCCAATATGATAAAGAAGAGAGGGAAGATAGAAATCAGGAAAAGAGAGAAAGAAGGAACAAAGAGACATGAGACAAGGCGAGGCCAGAAGGATTATTAGGAACGAAAGGAAGAAGAGGGAAGTTAATGGGGATGAACCTATATAATCACAATTTATTATACATAATCATGATATTTTTCATTTTTTTCTCTTTTTTAATTGGGAAATTATTTCATTTACATTTCCAATGTTATCCCAAAAGTCCCCCACATGCTCCCCCACCCACTCCCCCACCCACACACTCCCACTTCTTGGCCCTAGCGTTCCCCTGTACTGAGGCATATAAAGTTTGCATGACCAATGGGCCTCTGTTTCCACTGATGGCCGACTAGGCCACTTTCTGATTCATATGCAGCTAGAGACACGAGATCTAAGAGGGTACTGGTTAGTTCATAATGTTGTTCCACCTATAGGATTGCAGATCCCTTTAACTCCTAGGGTACTTTCTCTAGCTCCTCCATTGGGGGCCCTGTGATCCATCCAATAGCTGACTGTGAGCATCCACTTCTGTGTTTGCTAGGCCCCGGCATAGTCTCACAAGAGACAGCTCTATCTGGGTCCTTTCAGCAAAATCTTGCTGGTGTATGCAATGGTGTCAGCATTTGGAGGCTGATTATGGGATGGACCCCAGATATGGTAAAATCTAGATGGTACATCCTTTTGCAACAATAATATTTAATGTTGGAGATAGCACCTGCTATCCAGATGCAATGAAGGCCAATTCACCATTTCTAGAGATGATGCCAAAAAAACACTTTACCTGAAAATAAACAACCTGAGGTCTGAGTACACAGCCATATATATATATATATATATATATATATATATATATATATATATATATATATATATGTATACATATATATATCACTAAGAGTATATATCACTATGGGTATATATATATATACTCACTGTGAGTACATATATATATATATATATATATATATATATATATATATATATGTGTGTGTGTACTCACAATGAGTAAGTGGACTTAAACTAATTCCATCACAACTTGCATGGGAAGGATATTCCCCAGTGTTAAGACCTGTCTCCATCACTGTCAATCAGAAAACAAATTTTATGCACAACAAAATAAGAAACCCAAAAGCAGAACTCCAATTACAAGTAATAGACCCAGACCCACAGGCTCTGAAGACTGACTGTACAGTTGGATCCAGTCCTGTACTTCTGTTCCCTGGGATTTTTATTACCAAAGAACTGAGGAAAGATCTACAATATCTGTTCTCTATAATGGTCAACACCTCAAAGCACAGGTTACTCACATTCATGCCTGCCTTCTGCTACACTTCTTGCCAAAATGTAGACTACTTCAGCCTATTTTGTACCCCACTTAATGAGACTCAAGACTAGCTGCATGTTACTGCTTATTCTGAATTATTATGTACAGGTGACCCATCCTTCACCAACCTTCACCAACATAATTATCATATTTAGGAATTTGAGGTTTTACGAGATATAGGCTCAGAGGAGAGAAAGAAAGCAAACTACATAGAGATATAGACTGACATAAATCAAGACTTGCATAAGTTAGTCACCAAGTACCATGTCCCTAAGTGGCAAGGAGTATCTTCTATGCCTAGTGAGATGAGGTACAAATCTGACTCTTAGGTATTTTTAGGTAAACATGTGAGATCAATGGACTAAATGCCTTGGTTGGTCTTCCTTGCAATCCATTTTCTATACAGGATAAAAATGGATCTGGCCGCAGACACCATGAGAATAGTCTTAAATAGTTCTTTAAGTAGAATGTCTGATCACTAAGAGCCCAATTCCATCCTAAATACTCTTCTGGATTATACACAGATAAAAACTGCACATAGGGCATGGGGCACTGATCTCCCTGCACTACATGAGTGGGGGCTCATTTACTAAATGTTCCCATGTTTCTTCCTAGTGCTGCACAGTGTAATTCCTACAACTTTCTGCTTATCTACAATGTGAACTCCAGACAGTACCAGAAAAACGTTCCTTATGTTCCTCTCCAGGTGCTCCAACAAGCACAGGACAACTTTCTGTCACCAGGAGGGCAAACTGCAAACCTTGCTCATTGCTTCCTTTTATCCTCCCAGGAACCACCCCAATGCAAAGCAGCCCTCAGGCAGAGGATAAAAGCCCACACAAAGATGAGCAGCCCCATCCTCTTCTCATCCCCTCCATCAGAGCATGGCTGTCCTGGTGCTGCTCCTCTGCCTGGTGACATTCCCAAGCTGTAAGTGTTTCAGGGTTTCAGAAGAGGGACTAAGACATGTCAGCTAGGAGATGTGTGACTAATGGTGATGTTGCTTGTCCCCAGGTGTCCTGTCCCAGGTGCAGCTGAAGGAGTCAGAACCTGGCCTGGTGGCGCCCTCACAGAGCCTGTCCATCACATGCACTGTCTCTGGGTTCTCATTAACCAGCTATGATATAAACTGGGTTCGCCAGCCACCAGGAAAGGGTCTGGAGTGGCTGGGAGTAATATGGCCTGATGGAAGCACAAATTATAATTCAGCTCTCAAATCCAGACTGACCATCAGCAAGGACAACTCCAAGAGCCAAGTTTTCTTTAAAATGAACAGTCTGCAAACTGATGACACAGCCATGTACTATTGTGCCAGAAACACGGTGAGGGAAGCCCAGTGTGAGCCTGCACAAATACTTCTCTGCAGGGATGCTCACAACCACCAGGGGGCGCTGAGGACCCAAAGGGACTTCCCAGGATCTCTTCTGGAATCTAGGAAGTTCTGGCCTGTGTCTATCAGCATATGTTTCAATGTTAGAGTTGTGAGTTTTCCTTCCAGCCACAGAGATTGTTTAGAGACCATTCTTCAGTGTCATTCTACTAAATTTTTTCACACAGTGAAAGGATTTGTTAAATGATTCTATAATCTCATAGGGTCAAATAAAAACAAATAATTGAGTGGATAACTACAAAAAAAAAAAAAATCCCTCAAAGTGGACAACTGTGTATGTGTGGAAAACCAGGGTCATTTGGGAATAGATTATTTCTCTCTGACTGTAGTTTTAGTCACCTTTCAGCCATTTGCTGTATTTAATTTATGTTTAAAGTTAATTGTATTTATCTGACCTAACATGAAGATTTCAAACACATGTCCACAATTTAATGATGACACAGTTATCATTATGAATGATAACTCATAAGATCTCTCTCCACATATGAAAAACAAAATATGTTGTTTTTATCTATAGCCAATAAACATACATATTATTATGTAAATAATTCTTTCCTTCTAACTGAATAGTTTTCTCACTCTACACTGTCTATGCTGCCATCAGCCTGCCCTAATTTTACCTTTGCTCAGATCATTGCTTTCTCTTTCACTTGATAAGATGGTGCCTGTTTGTTCCTGAAAATGTGTCCTCCAGATTCACACTGATTAATGTGATTTTCAGTCCTTTGAGCACAGAGCCCCAGTAAATATGAGATGGAATGTCATCATTGTTACTCCAGGTGCTGCAGAAATAGCTCAGTGGTTAAGAGAGAATATTGAACTTTGAGGGATCCAATTTAATTCCTGATACCCCCAATGTGCACCTCATAACCACATGTACATGCAGGAAACTCACTATAAATGTGTCCTCAGTGAGCACCACACTGCTCCCACAAACACATATACACATAATTAAAGATAAATATTTTAGAAAAATTGCTAATCTTAATGCCAGGAAGTAGTCAAAAAGAGAGTTCTTCTGCCATGTCCGTATGTGTAGCAGATTTTAATGTTAAAAATTCAAGAATACATTTCTTGATCAATGTTAAAAATTTGCCATGAGTAGCACAGATGGTGGCAAATGCTAAGCTTTTATCTAGAAACACAATTTTGTGTGGTGATATTTAATTACACATTTTTACCAGGACACATGACATTATGGAAATAAACCATGTTCTATGCACATGCTTTCAGGAAAACTAAATGGAGTGTGGTGAAATCTTAACCAAAGAAAATGTGAATATGAAATATTTTTCCAACTCTGCAACTTAAAACGGTGTCTTTCATGTCTTATATCTGCTATGAGGACTTTCTTCTGCCCATGTCCAACTCCAGAGCATGCTATAGCAGGAAGACATACAAATATTACTTCTCTGCACCCATGAAAACCAGCTCTGTCCTGACCCTGAAGCTCTCAGAGGAGCCCAGACCTGGATTCCCAGGTCCTCACATTCAATAATCAGCACTGAATGCAGACCACTCATCATGGACTTTGGAATCAGCTTGGTTTTCATTGTCCTTATTTTAAAAGGTAATTCATAAAGATAAGATTCTGTCTATTGACATGAGAAACAGAAAAATTGTTTTGTTTCTCTATTTTGTTTTGTTTTGTTAGTGACAGTTTCTGTGGGAAGCCATGCAGCGTGCAGCGAGTAATCGCTGTGGAGAGCCGTGCGCGTGCCGCGAGCAATCACCATTATAAGATGGCGCTGGCCTCCGCTGTGACAAACTAGTAAACAAGCCTTGTGCGCAAGTGCGAGAGTGAACTCACTCTTAGTCACTGCCCATTCTCGGGGTGTAATAGTGGTGTGATGAGCGAGCAACGAATCAAGAGCTGTCACGCCACATCAGGTGCTGAAACGTCATGGCTGAGTGCTATATAAGGGACTCCATTTTCTGGGGTCGAGATCTTCCTGAGAAGTAAGCAATAAAGCTTTGCCGCAGAAGATTCCGGTTGTCCTGAGTGTGTTCTTGCCGGCGGGGACAAAAGCTCGGGATACGTGGCGCCAAAGACCCGGGGACTTTATACCATCACACCTGCGCAAGGAAGATCCCTCGTTCGCGGGGCGGAACCAGAACTGCGGGACACTACAGCTCTGCAAGGTAAGTATAGTCTTGAAATTTCTCCAGTTAGATGCCCTTTTGATTGTTTGCATGGCGATCGCACTTTCCCTTTCAGTTTCGTTTTGCTTCCACCGCTGGAACTGCTGACTGGTTCCCAGTCGCAGTCAGGCTCGGACAGCACCTGGACAGTGCCTGGACAGCGACTAGTTTCAGTCACGGTCAGGACTGGATAGCGGCAGTATGGGAATTTCTCACTCTGTAGTAGTGGCGTTAAGGTCGGTCCTGAAGCAGTGTGGCCTAAAAATCGCCACTAAGAGTATAGAGGCATTTGTCAGGGAGGTAGACCGTGTGGCACCATGGTATGCTTGCTCAGGTTCGTTAACTGTCACTTCTTGGGATAAACTGAAAGGAGATCTAGTTAGGGAACAGCAGAACGGCAAACTTAAAGCAGGGGTCATGCCTATGGAAATTGGTGAGATCGTGCTTAACAGATGAGGATTGTGAGCAAATGGTAGAAGCAGGGCAGAAGATTTTGGACGAAATTCAAGACAGTCTATCAGAGGCAGAGTGGGGAGAGAGATTGAAAGTTGGGACGAAACAAGGTGCACCGAAGAATTTAGGCCTTTCCACGGGCCTTGAGCCTGAGGAAAAGAGATATAAAGGAAAGAATGCCTTGGGAGAGATTAGAAAAAGGGATGGAAAGGGAGAGAAGAAGAGAGAAAGAACTGGAGAGGCACATAAGGAAAGGAGCCTCTACCCTCATTAGATGAGTTTAAGGCACTAGCTGTCAGTAGCTCAGAATTGGATAAGGAACTTAGCTCCTCTGAGGAGACAGACTTAGAGGAAGAAAAATACCAGCCAGATGAAAGACGAGCTAATCAGTCACAGAATAACATAAAGAAAGCAAAAGTAGCTAGAGACAAATGTCAAATCACTATGCGATCTTCAGATCCGCAACCTCTGGGTCCTAGTACACCTCCGCCCTACGTGCAGAGGTATCAATCAGACTCATTCATTTCAAAAGAGGAACAGAGAAAAGTGCAGCAAGTGTTCCCAGTCTTCGAAGGCGCAGAGGGTGGACGCGTTCATGCCCCAGTGAAGTATATACAGATTAAAGAATTAGCAGAGTCAGTTCGTAACTATGGAGTCAATGCCAACTTTACTGTAGCCCAAGTCGAAAGGCTTGTGACTCTGGCAATGACCCCCGGCGATTGGATGACCGTAGTAAAAGCCGCATCTCCTAACATGGGAATGTATTTAGAATGGAAAGCTTTGTGGCAAGACTCCTGCCAAGCACAGGCAAGGGCCAATGCCAATGTTGAAGGGGACCAAGGAACATGGACTTTTGAGTTGCTTACAGGTCAGGGACAACACGCTAATAACCAGACAAATTACCATTGGGGAGCTTATGCTCAGATATCAGCTGCTGCAGTTAAGGCATGGAAGGCACTCTCTAAGAAGGGAGAGGCAAGTGGGCATTTGACCAAGATCACCCAGGGCGCACAGGAGTCATTCTCAGATTTTGTGGCTAGAATGACAGAAGCGGCAGGGAGAATTTTTGGGGATCCAGAGACAGCTATGCCTTTAATTGAACAGTTGATCTATGAACAGGCTACCCAGGAATGCAGGGCGGCTATTACACCTAGAAAGAGCAAGGGACTGCAGGATTGGTTGAAGGTTTGCCGTGAGCTTGGAGGGCCACTCACTAATGCAGGTTTAGCAGCTGCCATTCTACAAGGGCAAAAACGCCCTGACATGGCTGAGCTCAAACTCTGCTATAATTGTGGCAAACCGGGACACTTAAAAAAGGACTGTAGAGCCCTTGTCAAAAGGAGAGCACCAGGACTGTGTACTAAGTGTGGAAAAGGATATCATTGGGCTAGAGATTGTCGTTCAGTCAGGGACATTCGAGGCAGGCCCCTGCAGCCAGGATTCCCTCAAGCAGTAGATACTGAGACCATTCCAAAAAACCAGTACAGGGCCCTCAGGTCTCAGGGCCCAAAAACATATGGGACCTCGACAGGCAAAAGGTGGACCCCACAGTCCGCAGGGCAACAGAAGGATCAGCTGGGTTGGACCTCCGTACCACTACCCGATTCATGCTAATGCCCCAAATGGGGGTACAGCCTATTCCTACTGACTATAAAGGACCTCTGCCATCCGGGAGTGTTGGCCTAATATTGGGCCGGGCCTCCCTTACCTTACAAGGTCTTATTGTTCACCCTGGAGTCGTAGATCAAGACTATGAAGGGGAACTTCAAGTTCTCTGTTCCTGTCCTCAGGGTGTCTTTTCTATTTCACAAGGGGATAGAATAGCTCAGTTAATAATTTTGCCAAGCCTACATGGCTGTTTTCCTTCCTCTGGTGTCCCTCGAGCTACCAGAGGAATTGGATCTACTGGAAATGATTCTGCTTACTTAGTGATGCCTCTTGACTCCAGGCCATTCTTAGAATTAGTTATAGAAGGAAAACAATTTAAAGGGATTTTAGACACAGGAGCAGATAAAAGTATCCTGTCTTCCCAATGGTGGCCAAAAACTTGGCCCGTTACTCAGTCATCACGTTCTTTGCAAGGTTTAGGTTATCAGTCCTGTCCCACTATTAGTTCCCGTTCTTTGAGCTGGACAGCTCCTGAAGGTCAAACAGGACGATTCACTCCCTATGTTTTACCACTCCCAGTAAATCTCTGGGGGAGAGACATTTTACAGGCACTAGGACTGACCTTGACTAATGAATACTCGCCACAAGCTGTTCAAATAATGAAGAAAATGGGCTATAAAAAAGGAAGGGGATTAGGGAAAGGAGAGCAGGGTAAACTTGAACCTATCCCTCAAAAAGGTAATAATGGGAGACAAGGTTTGGGTTTTTTCTAGGGGCCTTTGAGGGCTCCATGCCCATACCATGGCTTACAGAGGAAGTTGTATGGGTTCCTCAATGGCCTCTCTCCTCTGAAAAGTTAGAAGCAGCTACAAAACTAATTTCTGAACAGCTACGCTTGGGTCATTTAGAGCCCTCTACCTCACCCTGGAATACACCTATTTTCGTAATTAAGAAAAAAATCTGGCAAATGGCGCTTATTACATGATCTTAGAGCTATTAATGCACAAATGTGTCTATTTGGACCAGTTCAGTGAGGGCTACCATTGCTTTCTGCCTTACCCAAAAATTGGGAAATTATAATTATAGATATTAAAGATTGCTTTTTCTCTATACCTTTATGCCCTCAAGATAGGCAAAGATTTGCATTTACCATCCCAGCCATTAATCATTTAGAGCCGGATCAAAGATACCAATGGAAGGTCCTACCTCAGGGGATGGCGAATAGTCCCACCATGTGTCAACTGTATGTGCAATTGGCACTTAAGTCAGTTAGAGAGCATTTTCCATCATTACAGGTGATAATTTATATGGATGACATTTTGATTTGCCATAAAAATTCACAATTATTGCAAGATGCATACCCTATATTAATAAAAACGTTAGGGCAATGGGGATTGCAGGTGGCCACTGAAAAGGTGCAAGTTGCTCAAATGGGAGCCTTCCTAGGGTCACTCATTTATCCTGACAAAATTGTTCCTCAAAAATTAGAGATTCGCAAAGATCAACTACATACCTTGAATGATTTCCAAAAATTGCTAGGAGATATTAATTGGCTAAGACCATTTTTGAAAATTCCATCAGCAGAATTAAAGCCCTTATTTGACATATTAGAGGGAGATACCCACATCTCCTCCCACAGAGCACTTACCCCAGCTGCATGTCAAGCTTTACAAACGATAGAAAAGGCCTTACAAGATGCTCAATTACAACGCATTGAGGAGTCAAAATCATTTGAATTGTGCATATTAAAAACTGCACAGTTACCAACAGCAGTCTTATGGCAAAAAGGACCCTTATTGTGGGTCCATCCTAATGCTTCCCCTGCAAAAATTATTGAGTGGTATCCTAATGCAATTGCTCAACTTGCACTTAGGGGGATAAAAGCAGCTATTACTTATTTTGGGAAAGAACCTCATATGCTAATCGTACCTTATACTTCTGCTCAAGTTCAAACCCTGGCAGCAACAACTAACGATTGGGCAGTCTTGGTTGCCTCTTATTCAGGACAAATTGATAATCATTATCCAAAACATCCAATTTTACAATTTGCCTTAAGTCAAGCCATAGTGTTTCCAGTAATAACAGCCAAACACCCACTTCCGGATTGGGTAGTAGTGTATACAGATGGATCCAAATCTGGCATAGGTGCATATGTAGTAAATGGCCAAGTAACATCTAAACAATATAATGAGACATCACCCCAGATTGTAGAGTGTTTGGTAGTTCTAGAAGTCCTTGAAACTTTTCCGGGACCGCTCAATATTGTATCTGACTCTTCATATGTGGTCAATGCAGTTAATATGCTTGAAGTTGCTGGCTTAATTAGACCCTCTAGCAAGCTTGCTCACATTTTTCAGCAAATTCAGTCAGCCTTGTTACATAGAAGACATCTTGTGTATATTACTCATGTTAGGGCTCATTCTGGCCTTCCTGGCCCCATGTCTCATGGAAATGACTTGGCAGACAAAGCTACTAGAATCGTGGCTGCTGCTCTGTCCTCGCAGTCAGAGGCTGCAAGGGAGTTTCATAAACGCTTCCACGTGACGGCTGAAACATTACGCCGCCGTTTCACTTTAACTAGGAAAGAAGCTCGTGACATTGTCACCCAATGTCAAAACTGTTGTCAATTTCTGCCTACTCCTCATGTAGGGGTAAACCCCCGAGGCATCCGACCATTACAGGTCTGGCAAATGGATGTCACTCATATTTCCTCCTTTGGAAGAAATCAATATTTACATGTTTCCATTGACACCTGCTCTGGTGTTATGTTTGCTACACCTTTAACAGGTGAGAAAGCCTCTCATGTTATACAGCACTGTTTAGAAGCATGGAGTGCTTGGGGCAAGCCCACAATTCTTAAAACTGATAATGGGCCAGCATATACCTCTACTAAATTTCAGCAATTTTGTCATCAAATGGATGTCACTCACTTGACTGGCCTTCCTTATAATCCTCAAGGACAAGGCATTGTGGAACGTGCTCACCGTACACTTAAGTCTTATCTCATAAAACAAAAAAGGGGAGTTGATGAGACTCTGCCCTCAGTGCCAAGAGTAGCTGTATCTATGGCACTCTTTACACTCAATTTTTTGAATCTTGACGAGCAAGGTCGCTCTGCAGCTGATCGACATAGCTCAGACCCTGATAGACCAAAAGAAATGGTCAAATGGAAGGATGTCTTAACTGGTCTGTGGAAAGGCCCGGATCCTATTTTGATAAGATCCAGGGGAGCTGTTTGTGTTTTTCCACAGAGTGAAGACAACCCATTTTATCTGCCGGAACGACTCACCCACAAGATATTCATCAAGGATGGTGCCGAAGATGCCGACCTCCCGAGGACTGCTCCTGATCCTGACAATGCTGAACTTGTCTCAGGTTCCTAGTATGAGGGGCGAACAGAGATGGGCCATTCTTTCGACTTTCCCTAAACCAATGCCAGTTCGCCATAATGCTATAGTTTTTCCAAAATTCTTTACTACTAATAAAACATTAGATTTGCCATATCTACCCTATGATCCCACCCGAGCACCATTAGGGGAAAATCGCTTTTTATTAGAACAGGGTTCTTTATGTTTTCAAATGAATGGACCAGGAAAATGTATCAACCTCACAGCTCGAGCTTTGGGGAAGTTTAATGAGCACCGAGGAGGTTGGGTAAGCACAACCCAAGATACTTCCAACGCAGATATAACCTTTACAAATCGGACCTTTTGGCAGGAGGCAATTTGGGTTAATGGTACATTTCTACCACCTAACTTTTCAGACAAAGAACGTCCCCACCAACCAAAAATAGCCCCTCATTGTAGCTTGGAAGATGAAGGGCTGATATTGCCTTGGTCTGATTGTCAATCCTCCATCACTCGTTGGGCAGATCAGAGTAAAACCTTTTCCTTTTCTCCCAACATGATAGATGATCCAGAGAAGGAATTTGTTATGAAAAAGGGACTTTTCATACAGGACTTTAGAATGCATCCCTTTCACAAGTGGGTGCTTTGTGGAGTCAATGGCAGTTGTACAGAACTCAATCCTTTGATCTTTATCCAGGGAGGAGCAGTTGGAAAGGCTTCTTTTAATGGCATCTCAAGATTTGCTCAGTATTGGGGAATACATGCTGCCTCCCAGGATTCTTATGGATATACTAATACCAGTGTAGAGATCACTGGGTTCAATAAAACTTTGGTAAACCAGATTAATTATCCATCTACCCCAGTCTGTGTTTACCCCCCTTTCTTGTTTATTCTTTCAAATGATTCATTTGAAGTCTGTTCCAATGATTCTTGTTGGATTTCTCAATGTTGGGACATAACAAAGAACACCCGTGCCATGGTAGCACGGATCCCACGTTGGATCCCTGTTCCGGTGGAAACACCCTCCACCTTATCTCTGTTTCGACAAAAAAGAGATTTTGGAATTACTGCTGCCGTGATCATACAGTGCAGCTGCTGCTACAGCTGCAGGGTATGCTATGGTTAGTACGGTTCAATCAGGCACAAAATTAAATCAGCTTTCAGCAGATCTGGCTGATGCCATCACTGTCCAAACTTCTGCTAGTACCAAGTTAAAGGGAGGGCTGATGATATTGAATCAGCGCCTTGACTTGGCAGAAGAACAGATAGGAGTTCTATACCAGATGGCCCAGTTGGGTTGTGAAAGAAAACTGGAAGCTCTGTGTATTACCAGTGTCCAATATGAAAATTTTACTTATGCAGCTAATCTGTCTAGACAGCTTTCCTTGTATCTTGCAGGAAATTGGTCTGAGGGATTCGATGAGACTCTTGAGGCCCTGAGGGTGGCAGTTTTAAAGATCAACTCAACGCGAGTGGACCTGTCATTGACAGAGGGCCTCTCCTCCTGGATTTCATCTGCATTTTCTTATTTTAAGGAATGGGTGGGGGTGGGTTTATTTGGTGTTGCCACCTGCTGTGGACTTGTGTTCATGCTCTGGTTGGTTTGCAAGCTCAGAACCCAACAAACACGTGACAAGGTTGTGATAGCTCAAGCACTTGCTGCCATTGAGCAAGGCGCCTCCCCCGAAATCTGGCTATCTATGCTCAAAAATTAGCTGACATTGGTGGCTGGCCTCTTTTGTAGAGTTCGCCCTAGGTCATTTAGTAGTTACTGTCACATAGCACTGCGGTATCCAGGGACGGGCAACTTTCCTCATGCACAGATCATCCTAAGACACGGGGCCCAGTGGCGATAGGGTTACCCTATGACAGGAAAAGGCTGTGACATTGGAGGAACGACCTAAGACAGGAGCCACAGCGGATGGGCATAATTACACAGACCTAGTCCAGCCTCAATTTAATAAAATAAAAAGGGGGAGATGTGGGAAGCCGTGCAGCATGCAGCGAGTAATCGCTGTGGAGAGCCGTGCGCGTGCCGCGAGCAATCACCATTATAAGATGGCGCTGGCCTCTGCTGTGACAAACTAGTAAACAAGCCTTGTGCGCAAGTGCGAGAGTGAACTCACTCTTAGTCACTGCCCATTCTCGGGGTGTAATAGTGGTGTGATGAGCGAGCAACGAATCAAGAGCTGTCACGCCACATCAGGTGCTGAAACGTCATGGCTGAGTGCTATATAAGGGACTCCATTTTCTGGGGTCGAGATCTTCCTGAGAAGTAAGCAATAAAGCTTTGCCGCAGAAGATTCCGGTTGTCCTGAGTGTGTTCTTGCCGGCGGGGACAAAAGCTCGGGATAAGTTTCCATCTCAGGATTCTCTGTTTGAAGGTGCCCAGTGTGAGGTGAAGCTGGTGGAGTCTAGGGGAGGTTTAGTGCAGCCTGGAAGGTCCATGATACTGTCCTTTGCAGCCTCTGGATTCAATGTCAGTGACTACTGGTAGGCATGGGTTTTGCAGGCTCCAAAGAAGGGGCTGGAGTGGGCGGGGGAGTGGGAATAATTTTTCATGGTGGTATAGCACCTCCTATGCTGACACCTTAAAGAAGTGGGTAGGACCTAACATATTCAGAATCAATATTTAGAGATTCTAATCCTTAAAGACATATATACTTTGACTAAGTATATATGCAACATGTTATGTAGGTTTGTGGTGGTTTGAGTATGCTTGGTCCATGAAAAGGGAAGCTATTAGGGGATTTTAGGAGAAAATTGTGGCTTGTTATAGGGATGACATCACCGTAGGTGTAGGCTCTGTGGTCCTGTGTTCAAGCTCTACCCAGTTCAGAATAGAGCCCTCTCCTGCCTGCAAGTGAAAAGATGTTCTCTTCCTGGCTGCCTTCAATTCAAGTTGTAGAATATTGACTCTTCTAACACTAAGACAGCGAGCATGCTGCCATGCTTCCCACCATAATAGACTGAACCTCTGAAACTTTAAGCCTGCCTCTAATAACTGTATTCTTTAATAAGACTGAACTTGGCTATGGTGTCTTTTCACAACAGAAAGATAGAAACATAGACAGGTTTCTAACTCTCTGTACTAGAGGACCATCTCAATGTCCCTGGTGTTGTATGTAAATTATTGAACAAGCTACAGACAAGTTGTATGGCCAAAAATCCACCCCATTCTTCAAATCTACAATCTGGAGCCATATAAATTAGATTCCTTTTCTGCACTCATTCCCCTTACTTGCTGAGACATTTTGGGGACATGCTCAGAATCCCTGAACTTCCTGCTGAAAAAAATCTCCAATTTGAAGACAGTTCTCTTCCAAAATTCATAATTACTGATCCATATATCCAGGTATATCATGTAGTTTAAAAAACAAACCAATCAATGCCAAACTGGGTAAGTGCCTACATCATTGGTTTATGTCTGTACATAACCTGGTGCATAGCCAGAGACCAAGACTACATGTTTCTCCTAGGCCACACCTCTCCCACAAATGCTGGCTCTGCCTCTCCAGAGGCCCAAGATCATTGATCTCTGGGTCCCCCAGGAACCCTAAGGGTGCACTCTCTCCAGTCTGTACACTATTGTGCTAACTTCTACCTTGAAGCTTGATCCTTTCTCAATCTTCCCTTTTCAAAGCCTGGACAAATTCCTCCCAGCCTTTGTTCTTTCTGTCAGGCCACCTAAGTCAGTTAGAATGGAAAACAACACAAAATTTTAATTTAAAATCAACAGATGACACAAGTGCTGGGCACAGAATCAATCACTGTACACTCATCAACTATTTTATGATGGAAATTTTCCAACATAGAAGCTAACACCAGATCTAAGAGTTACTCATCTACATGTTGCTTCCTCTCATTCCCAGCCTAACCATAAAAGGGTCATTTCTTCCTCCCATGTCCCCTCTTTCTCCCTCAGACTCAGAAGCTCCACCTTCTCCTCTTTGTCCAGCAATTGGCTTCTTGTCATCTTTATTGTCATATCAATTAATTAGGGGGAAATCCCTACATACAGGAAACTTGATGAATAAGTCAAAAAAATTCCTTAACAAATACATGCAAGAAATCCAAAATACCATGAAAGACCTAATCTAAGAATACTAGGAACTGAAGGTGAGGTGTCCCAGCTCTGAAGTATAGAAAAGGGTTTCAACTATTTTACCTAACAGTGAAGATATGGATCTGATGAGGCCACATCCTATAGCCAGGCAAGACTGACGGTGGAGGGATAAGGACACCAATCCACCCACAAAACTTTTGACTGTAAATCAGTTTTGTCTAAAAGCAATGCAGGGGCACAAATGGAGCAGAGACTGAGGGAATGGTCAAACAATAACGTATCATACTTGAGACCAATCCAATTGGCATACAGCAGTCACTGACATTATTAATAATTTTAAATTTTGCTTACAGGAATTTCTCTAGCATTACTATTCTTGGAGAGACTTTACACAGCATCTTATGGAAACAGATGCAGACACCCAGAACCAAACATTGGATGGAGATTGGGATCCTTAAAGAAGAGTTGGGAGGATAATTGAGAGAACTCAAAGGGATAGCAACCCCATAGAAAGACCAACAGGGTCAATAAACCTGGACCTATGGGAGATCTCAGAGACTGATCACCAAACAAAAATCACAGATGGCCTGGTTCGATTCCCTTGGCACACAGTAGCAGAGGTCTGCCTTGTCCTTCAGTAGGTGAAGATGAGCATAAGATTTCAGAGACATGATATATCAGCATGCAGCAACACCCAGGTGCGTCCCACTATCTCAGAGGTGAAGGGGTGGAGATGGGCAGAAGGGCCCTGAAAGGGAACAACTGGATAGAGGCAATATTTGGGACAGAAAGAAAGGAAGATAGAGAAAGATAAAGAGAGAGATGAAGGAAGTAAAGAAACAAACCAAGAGGAAGAGAGAGAAGAGGGTAAAAATAGCCTTGGAGAGATCAGGGATTCAAAGGGACATACCTAAGCATAGTAAAACAATGCACATAATGGCAGCAAGTCAATAGCTAACACTGAATTAAATAGAAAAAAAACTTAAAGCAATTCCACTAAAGTCAAAGACAGAGTTGCCCAATCTCATACTATTTATTCAATAAAAATGTACTTAAAGGTCTAGCTAGGGCTGTAAGACAACTCGAGGAGATCGGGGGATACAAATTAGAAAGAAAAATTCAAAGTATTGTAATTTGTGGATGATAGGATAATATACATGAGTGACCTCAAAATACTTCCAGAGAACTCTGAAAGCTGATAAGTACCTTCAGCAAAGTGGCTAGAAACAAAATTACTTCATAGAATTCAGGAGCTGTCCTTTATAGAAAAGATAAAGTGGCTGAGAAAGAAATTAGGAAAATCACATTCTTCACAATATCCAAAAATAAAATGAAATAGCTTGGTGTGACTCTATACAAGCAAGTGAAAGATGCGTGTGACAAGAGCTTCAAGTCCCTGAAGGAAAAAATCAAAGAACTCAGAAGATGCAAAGAACTCTAATGCTCATGGATAGGTAGAATTAACATAGTGAAAATACCAAAATTAACAAATCAATCTACAAATTCAGTGCAATTCCCATTAAATATCCAACCCAATTTATTACATTCTGGAAAAAGCAAATCTCAACTTCATACAGAAAAACAAGAAACTGATGGTAGCTGAAACAATCCTGAACAATGAAAAAAATTCAGGAGAGTTCACCATCCCCTACCTCAAGCTGTACTGTAGGGCAATAGTTATTAAAACTGCATGGTATTTGTATAGAAACAGATATGATGATCAATGGATTTGAATTGAATACACTGAAATAATACCACACAGTTTTGGACACTTGATTTTTGACAAAGAACCCAATAATCATAATAATAATCATAATAAAAAGAATGCATGCCCTAACAAATTGTGCTGATCGAAATGCAAATAGATTCATATCTATCATCCTGCATGAAATTCAAATCAAAGTGAATGGCAGACTTCAACCTAATACTGGATTAACTACATCTAATTGAACAAAAAGTGGAGAATAATTTTGAACTCATTGATACAGGATTCAATTTCCTTAACAGAACCACAAAGGCTCAGGTTCTAGGATCATAAATTGGTAGATAGGATCTCATGAAACTGAAAAACTTCTGTAAGGCAAAGGGCATAGTCAATAAAACAAATGGCAACCTACAGATTGGAAAAATATCTTCACTATCCCTAAATCCCATTGAAGGCTAATATCCAAAGTATATAAAGAACTCAAGAAGTTATCCTCCATAAAAGCAAATAACTCAATTAAAAATGGACTACAGAGCTAACCAGAGAATTCTCAACAGAGGAATCACCAATGACTGTGAATCACTTAAAGAAACATTCAATATTTGTAGTCACCAGAGAAATGCAAAACAAAACTACCCTGAGATTCTACTTTATACCAATCAGAATGGTGAAGAGAAAAATTCTAATGACAGCACATGTTGGTGAGGATGTGGACACTTTTCCATTGCTGGTGATATTACAAAATGGTACAACCATTCTGGAAATCAATCTGGCAGTTCATCTGAAAATTGTAAATAGTTCTACCTGAAGATCCAGCCATACCACTCCTGGGAATACACATAAAATGTGCTCCACCATACCACTAGGAGATATGTGCCACTATGTCCATAGCAGCCTTATTGTTAATAGCCAAAAGATGGATACAATCCTGATGTGCCTCAAACAAAAATTGTATATAGAAAATGTGGGTTCCTTTACACAATGGTATTCTACTCAGCAATTAAAACGTGAGAACATCATAAAGTTTTCTGGCAAATGGATCAAATGAAAAAGTATAATCCTGAGTGAGGTAACACACCCAAAATGACCTGCATGGGATGTACTCACTGGTAGTTGGATATTAGACTAAAAGTATAGAATACTAATGATAAAACCCACAGACCATAAGGACTTTAATCAGATGGAAAGCCCACGTTTGAATTCTTCAATCCAATATATAAGGATGGACAAAATAATCAGGGAGGCAGAGGAAGAGAGAGACATTTGGTGGAAATGGGAGAGGAAGGGAGAAAGGATCAGGTATGGGTGAACACTGAAAAGCAGCCCAGAGGTCCAGGTAAATGAATGTAAGTATTCAGCTGAATGGAGGTGGGAGGTAGGGGGAACCTCTGGAAAGTCCAACACACCTGGGATGTGAGAGGCTTCCCAGATGATAATCTTAGCCTTCATGTCTAAAAGTGGTAGATAGACCCTGAAGAGATCACTTCCAATAGATGTAGAAGGCCCTAAGGTGTTGGATGGAGTCCCCCAACTCACCTTCAAAATTGTCAATACTCATAGCAATTAGGACAATGCAAATCAAAACACCCTGAGATTATATCTAATATCTGTCACAATGGTTAAGATCAAAACCTCAAGTGATGGCTTGTGCTGGCAAAGACTCAGAGAAGGAAAAGTCTCCCCATGGCTTGTGGGAGTGCAAACTCTTACAACCTCTTTAAAAGTATATTTGATTGTTACCTGGTATAAAATGGCCAAAAAAAATGGTTGAAGGGGGACTAAAAAAGGAAGAAAAGGGAGAACTTTGGGATGCAAAACAAGAAAGTTTGCTACAAAAAGAAATATGTTTCCACTGCAAACCCCGAGTCTCAGACAGAAGGGGACCTGAAATTCTTCAGATATAAAGAATCTCTAAACCCTGAGGACATTCTATCACAAATAAGTAAAATTCAGAAAATTCTGAGTGCTCCATCACAGAGAATGAGTTCTGCTACGAGGAGCTCATAGGTGTGACCATCTACAAAACCCATATTACTGAAAAGCCATATTGTGCACAGCCTTTGGCAACACTGAGGTCATATCTAGAAATACAGTTTTGTGTGGTTCTATTTAATTACACATTTACACTAAGGAATCATGACAGTATGGAAACAAAGCTTGTTCTGTGAACATTCACAGAGTGAAACTATAAAAAAAAGTTTGGTGAATCCCTAACCAAAAGGAAGAAAATGAAACTACAGTATGTTTCAAATGCTGTAACTGAAATCTGTTTTTTGATGCCTTATATCTGGTATCATCAGTGACTTCAGACTAGGTCCAACTCCAGAGCATGATATAGCAGGAAGACATGCAAATAAGTCTTCTCTCTGCCCATGAAAAACACCTCGGCCCTAACCCTGCAGCTCTGACAGAGGAGGCCAGTCCTAGATTTGATTCCCAGTTTGTCACATTCAGTGATGAGCACTGAACACGGACCCCTCACCATGAACTTTGGGCTCAGCTTGATTTTCCTTGTCCTAATTTTAAAAGGTAATTTATTGAGAAAAGATGACATCTGTTGTATGCACATGAGACAGAGAAAAATTGTTGTTTGTTTTGTTAGTGACAGTTTTTCAACCAGTATTCTCTGTTTGCAGGTGTCCAGTGTGAAGTGAAGCTGGTGGAGTCTGGGGGAGGCTTAGTGAAGCCTGGACAGTCCCTGAAACTCTTCTGTGCAGCCTCTGGATTCACTTTCAGTGACTATTACATGTCTTGGGTTCGCCAGACTCCTGAGAAGAGGCTGGAGTGGGTTGCATCCATTAGTTATGGTGGTGATAGCACCTACTATCCAGACACTGTAAAGGGGCGATTCACCATCTCCAGAGACAATGCCAAGAACGCCCTGTACCTGCAAATGAGCAATCTGAAGTCTGAGGATATGGCCTTGTATTACTGTGCAATAGACACAGTGAGTGAATGTTACTGTGAGCTCAAACTAAAATCTCCTGCAGAGCACCCAAGACCAGCAGGGGGCATGGAGAGCACACAGAGCTGTGAATGACAGAGAGTTACAGCCTTCACAATTGTCTCCATTCTCCAGCCCATCTTTCTGTGTCTTTCTGTAGACCTGTATGTGTTTATTTGTCTCTTTATTGCTCTGTTTCTGTCTCTTTCTCTCTGTATACTATTGTATCTCTCTCTGTCAGTTTGTCTCTGATTGTGTGTGTGTGTGTGTGTGTGTGTGTGTGTGTGTGTGTGTGTGTGTGTGTGTGTGTATTAAAAGGAGATATCTTCTTCTATCAGTGTACACAATGACTTTGAAATAAAGTCCATCACTGGGCTTAGATATCAGTATCTTGCTGGAGCGGTTGGCCAAAGAGTCCCAATCATCACACTGTTTCTACATCTAATAGGTGGGCTTATTGATTGACTACCAAAACTACCCCATCTTTAGTTATGGATATTAAACACGGATCCTCATGGTGTGATAAGAACTTGAAGCACAGAGCTATATATACAACCCCACTAAAAATGACTTAAATGTAAGATAAACTCTGGCTTGAACAAAACTCAGAGCATCACACGAGGCAGAAGTGAATCTCTCTGAGGACCAGGATCACATCCCAAAGAACCAAAGAACCCTTGAGACTCTGGAACCCTAGAGTCAGGGCTGACACTCAGTAAGATTTCCTTCATAGAGCATGATGTGGGACTCAAGAAGAAATCAGGCAGGGCCTGTGAGCCATGAACCAGATGACTTCCAGTCTCTCCATCATCCTCACACAAATCATATACAACAGCTCAGCACTGACTCACCTATGATGCTGGTGACAAAATGTGTGTAAAGCCTCAGAACTGAGACATGAGGCCAATGTAGCTACTGACACTCAGTGAGCTTCATTTTGCTGCAAACTGCTCCAAAACCACTCAAAGGGTAACATCGGCTTTTTCTATCTCTGTACATGTTATGACTTGGTAGATATAGTTCCCCAATAATTTAATAGGACAAATCATTTTTCCTTTTAACACATTAATCCCCTTTGCTTCCCCCAAGTTTCTAAAAATTTTTCTTTAACACTGATGTCTGAGAGATATGGCATAACAGATAGTTAGCTTATTCTGAGTTGTTCCTTATCAAAAGAAATCAGCTGTGGCACTTAGAACCTAAATATAACAATATTTCACAAAGGCATTCTGGGAATAAATGGATGGTGTTGGTGCTACAAAAGAATAGGAGGATCTATGGCCATACCACCCTGAATGAACCAGATACTATATAAAAGAATAGGAGGGCCGGGCATGGTGACGCAAGCCTTTAATCCCAGCAATTGGGAGGCAGAGGCAGGAGGATTTCTGAGTTTGAGGCCAGCCTGGACTACAAAGTGAGCTCCAGGACACCCAGGGCTATACAGAGAAACCCTGTCTCAAAAAACAAAACAAAACAAAACAAAACAAAACAAAACAAAACAAAACAAAACAAAACAAAACAAGAAGAGTATGAAGGTATTAGATGCCAGATGATAATGGCCATTCAATCAAACCACAATGTGTCCTGAGAAAAGGTCTAAGTTTGTCAGATTACCCTGGAGATGTGTTGCCTGTGATAATGGCATAGCTGAAACTGCAATAAATTGGTTTCCTGTGAGTTCTGGAGAAATAAAAGGAATAGTCTCTGTTTTCCTGGGTTCACCAAGATGGTCGAGAGCTACAAGATACTACTGGGAACCATCACAGGTGTTCTACAGAATTATTCTACATTCTCTGTCCTGCTGTGCCATCATCAGGTCCATCCACCTATGTGAGGACACTGTTTCTGCAAGGAAGATGAGTCTTTAACACCCACAAGACCTCCTCAGCCACAACTGCACTAGTGAATGAATGGATAACTGGAAATTGTAGTCCAGAGATACTGATGATCCCTGAGACTGACAATTTTTCTATTTCATCTCTATTTCCAACACAACTTGATTAATAATTTCTAAGAATTTTTTTTTTGGTAATTGATGTCTTCTCAGAACCAAACACCAAAGTTCTCATAATTTCTGTACATTTGTAAAATAGATGTGCTTATACAGAAAAAGGAGACTTGGGAACCATGGAGCACAGGGTGGAAGACTGTAGAACTAAAGCAAATGAAGAGGGGAGTCACATGTAATTAAATCCCTGAATTTCCATAAGAGATACAGCAATAGGGCTGACCTGTCTACAATATATAGAACATCACCAAGGCCCCATCTCACTTCCTTGAATATGTCCCCTTTAATTCCTTTCACTGCCCAAAGGAGTGCTAGGATGTTAGTTCTTCAGAAATGTTTGATTCACTGTTATTTTCCAGTGGTCACCTCACTCCAATAGGGATCACTTTTCAAAATTTCCTATAAACATACATTGGAAGCCTCAACATGGTCTCATGTCATAAGAGCCTTTAAAATTATATACTAAACCTAAGTGAGTATGCCAAGAGTCTGACTTACGTGCTTTCAGTTCTGTGAGGAGCTAAATACAGAATGTTTTTATTGTCTCATAATGTTCTGTGCATACACCCATGGAGGCCTAGCCAAGGATAGAAACATGTATCTGATAAGGAAGGATGCTCCTGCAGTGGCCACACTCTGAGATCACCTTTTGCCAAATTATGCCCAGAGTGTTTTACATAGTCTTGAAAACAGTAGGTCAAATATGTTGTCATCCAGATATGAAAACTGTGTGCAGCAATTCAGAAATACAGTGGTCAGGATCACTGGGATGTAACACTGTAGTTCCAGCCCACATTAATCTCACATCTTTTCTGTGGCTTCAATTAATAGCACACATGTTTGGAACACCTTCTCCACTTTGTATGCTTATCCTGTGCATCAGACTTTGCCTGTAATTTCCTACCCTGAATAAGTTCTTGTCTTTATTTTTTTTTTCTAATGAACAGCAATACAGAAGGTTGGCCAAATAAACATTTTCAGCCCAAGTTGCTTTGCCATAGAGCTTCATCACAGCAGTGGTAACCCCCCAGTAAGGCCACTGGTTCCCCTGCAACTCTTCTATGTAGACATTTTGATGATGTTCCAGACTTAGAGCCTTTATCTGACTGTTGTCCTTGTTACTTCATGCCCACCAATAGAATATTGTTCTCATTTTCAATAATCATATGAAGTTACCAGTTTATAGGATCTTCCAAAAAAGAAAACTATATAAAATGTCTGCATTCTTTACAAAAAATATGTGTCCTTGGAGGTAAATGGAGGAAAGGGTGGAGGATGTTGAGTAATGGAAGTCTGGCTAATGCAGGAAGGTCACAGATTTGAATGACTCTAAGCATTTTTGTTTCATCATCAGTGAGGTACTTCAAGTTGAGGCAGGAGTCCGTGATGCACAGGTGACCCAAAGGACCCCAGCCTCTGTTTCTTGCTCTGCTCCAGTCTCACTGCTCAGCGCAGTTTACTGCATGACAATCTTTAAGATAGTCATTCAGGATACAGTTATCACAGTCTTCAGACTCTCTTCATAGAAACAATATAATGAGTCAGAATCCCGTGTGCCATTAATAGGCCTGTGCAATAGGACTTTAATTCATCTGTGGAAAGAAACCACCATGGCCTAATCAAGGCCTCATTTGATGATTACTGTAGAAAGTGTCCCCAGAGCATTGCTGGGATGAAAACTCTGGCAAGATGATTAGGGCATTCTCCTTCTGACAGGACAATTCTGTCAAGTGTTGCTTCCATATAGAGAATACTCTCCACATCTTCACTATTTCCCAATTTATCAAGACAGTTCTTTATTCTCTGTCTTACTCATAAAATCTTTTTTTCTGTAGAATTTTCTGTACTAAAAACTAACAATGATGTTAGTCCTGATTTCAGAGATAATAAACAAATAAACATCAAATTATGTTTATATACATATAACATATGTATATAAACATGAGGAGATGGTTTTCTTTTATGAATTTATTGGCTCTCTAAAAAGTGTTAATTAAGCCAGGCAACCTGGCACATGCTTTTAATTCCCACACATGGTAGGCAGAGGCAGGCGAATTTCTGAGTTTGAGGCCAGCCTGATCTACAGAGTGATTTCCGGGTCATCCAGGGCTACCCAAAGAAACCTGTCTCGAAAAGAAAAAAAAAAAAAAAAAAAAAAGGTGTTAATTAACATCGACACTTTAAGATAATTTTGGTGGCAAAGGTTAATATTCTGAAATATTAGATCTTAAAGTATGACCCCTAAATTGCATGCAGAGAAAAAAGCTGAATTCCAAGAAGATTCATGCTTTGTGAATCCATCACAATCTAACTCAAAATTAAAACATGATTATGATTACAAGTAGTTTACTTCTTAAGCAGTTGCTGGAAATTAAAAGGTCATGAGGTAAACTTTAAAATTCTTTCTATTTAATGTGTCAGAATAGAATATGTGGACTGAAGTCTAAATGTGCATAGAATGGCATTGTTACCATGGTTCAAATAAACACCAGTAGCACGGGTGATGCTTAATTTGAAAAAACTGTGACCAGAGCCCAGATGTTGATACTGACTGAAAGAACCTAGTGTCTCACATTTGAGCTAGAGAAGTGTTATTCAGAGAAGCCACATGAGGAAGATTTGGAAGCCAGATTGATGAGATTACTAGAATCCTGGATCTGAACACACAATAGTAAGATGAACAGCTCCACACAAGGCTAAAGAAAGAGCGTCCAGGATCATGTTACACAGGACCCAGCTGAGGATCAGACTTTGGTGAAATACAATGAACAGGAAGTCGGTTGGACCATATATATTTAGGAAACAACATTTAACTTCCTAATTCTTAAAGACTTCACTTTTGACCAAGAACATTTGAAATGGGTTATTGAGGTTTGTGGTGGTTTGAATATGACTGGTGTATAGAAAGTGGCACTCCTTAGACGTATGGTCTTTTTGTAGTATGTGTAGCCTTGATAGTGGAGTTGTATCACTATATGGTGTTGTGAGAGTTGAGTTCCTATGTTCAAATTCTGCTGCGAACAGAATAGACTCCCCTCCTGGATATCTGAAACATACACAGAGGCCCAAAGCCAAACATTGGGTAAACTTCAGGGTCTCTTATGGAAGAGTTGGCTGAAGGATTGAAGGCCTTAAAGTGGATATGAACTTTACTGGAAAATCAACAGATTCATCTAACCTAGGCTCTAGAAGTCTTTCAAAGGCTGAGTCACCCTACAAAGAGCACACATTGGCTAGACCTAGGCTGCTGGTAGATATGTAGCAGATGTGCAGCTTAGACTCTATGTGGATTGCACCAACTGGAGCAGGTGTTCTTCTTAAAGCTATTGATTGTCTGTAGAATATATTCCCAACAGAATTGCCTTGTCTGGCCATAGTGGGAGAGGATGTATCCCATCTTGGAGAGACTTGATATGCCAGGATTGGGAGATTATCAAGGGTCTGTCACCATCTTAAAGGTCATGGGTATGACAGGGGAGGGGTTGGGCAGGTTTTTCCCATGCCTAATTTCCAGCATCTTGCACCACTTGTATTGAGTGAGAGGTGTATCAATTGGGGGAACAGCAGTATGAGAAAGCTGGCTATAGTGGTGTTGGCACAGGGTAAGTATTGTGAGGGGGCATGTAATCCTCCTCCTCCTCAGGAGGGTGCAGCAGGTGCTTGCCCTCCTTGGGGACAGTAGTGCTGTGGGAATGGAGAGGTCAGTACTGGCCTATTCCTGACAACCTTTATTGTATACTTGACCATTTACTCAAGGAAGGAAGATTTAAGACTTGCTATGATAGCCTGACAAATCTAAACAGACAAGAGACAGGAGGTAACACCTGAGTTACTTTCTTGATTGCTAGTGAAGAAGAGCACTATAATTCACATATTGGGGTCCCACATGCTCTTGGGTGAGATCCTAGGTGCCAGAATTTCAGCCACATTCCAAAGTCCCACAAGGTCTGATATTTTAGTCTTTAGGCCTCTCCTACCAAAATCATATTTAGGGTTCCTTAACATAAAAGGGCAGATTCTCCATGTCTATGCCAGCAAAACAGGTTGAATTTGGACAGACAAGCAAAACTATCACAAACAAGACAGACTATGTGTGCTTATGTCTTGTGCTTAGAGGGATGTTCTGCACTTTATTAGGCTATGGCCTTATGCCCACAAGATGTCTTCAGATAGGAAAGGGACACTTGGTGCCAATCCTTCGTTCTTCTGTTTCTTGGGCTGTCAGTTTTTATGTGGAGAAGACATGAACCAAATCCAAAGTCATGTACCCTACCAGAACTGACATACACAGTCAGACAGAGAATAACAAAGAAGCCCTCACATTCACCATCAGGGTTCTTATAACTAAGAACAGAAAGGGGTCAACTTATCAAGAATCGACCAAAAGGGGGTCACTTTGACCACACCACAATAGAGGAAGTATATCAATGAAGGAAGAACAATGAAAGGCCAAATCAAGGTGGTTGGCACATGACAAAACCTGTGCTCATAAAACAATTGATGTGAGCAAATAGAAGCATTGGAATCATAACGGGGTACATAAGGGTCCCTCTTAACCCTGTTCCAGTGCCAGATATTGTTTTAGCCTTAGGCTCCCTGAGTTTATCTTTAGGGGTAGTGGATAAGAAGACACAAAATCAATGACACAGATTCTGGGAGCCAGATGAGAAGTCAAAGCCAACTCATTTATTGCTATAGTAAAGAATGCCTTTATACCTTCTGCCCATAACACCTCTGCTCATATATGCTCATCTCCATATGGTTGCCACTATCTACTTGGCTGCCAAGGTCACACACTCTTTGTTCTTCTCTGAGCCTCAGGCAGGTATTAGGTTAGTAAACGCAAAAGTGCCTGCATGAATCATTACAGGCAGATAGGCAGAACATGCTAACTTGCTCCTCCTACATGTTATAAATCCTTCACTGTTTAAGCAGGTCATCTCCAGAAGACAGTATTTAACAACACTCCTCCCCGTGCTCCACCTCTCATGGTCTTTCTGCCACCTCTTTCTCAGTATTCTCTGAGGCTAGATGAGATGTGAACAAAACAGAAAACAATCTCTGTGTCAAATACCTAATATGGATTGGAAAGAAAAATCCCTGCCCATATCTGTGGGCATGGAAATGCTGGTGCTTTAACAAGAAACGTGTGGTGTGGTGAGAGAAAGTGATGAGAAGAAGGGAAGCATGGGAACTGTGGAAAGAAATCCAAAGTCTACTGAAAATGCTATGTTGATGGCAAGATATAGTGTCTTGTTACAAAAATTAATTGATAGCCTAAGTTATTCTCAGAATATAAAAGTGGAGGAATGAAACTTGATTTAAACACACACACACGAGTAAAAAAAAAAAAAAAGAAATAGTCATGAGGTGCCCAGTGAATAAAGAGAAGAAAATGGTATAGTTAGTAGGGATCATAGAAAGAACTGGAGGATACAAACAAATAGGTTTCCTGTAAATATGTCTTCATAGTAATCTCTGTTCAATAATCACACAGTGACAAAGTATGCCTCATTCACAAGCCCTGATGAGCTGAGGGAAGCATCTCTCTGAAATGAATAAAGTTCAGAAATGTCCTAAGTGTCCCTCTCATAGGAAAGGGGTGTTGCTAACTTTTCCAGGAAGCTCAGACTTTGTCAAAGATCCACATCAAGGAGAAGCCATGTCAAGACCACAGAGTGGGAAAGACTGAGCTCTTGTATGGAAACACAACTATGTGTCCTGCTTTTATTTTCATACTATACTGAGGAGACATGACATTATAGAAACACAGCATGTTCTTTGAATATGGAGAATCAGGAACTAGAAGAAGTGTGGTAATTCTTAACAATAAAAGTGTATACAGAGGTACTTTACTGTTTAAATATTTATAACTGTAATCATTGTCTTTGATATATTATATCTTCTTAGAGCACTGCCTTCTCTCAAGGGTCCAACTTCAGAGTATGCTATAACAGGAAGAGTTGCAAATAAGACTTATTTTTTGTACCCATGAAAATAATATTGCCCTGACCCCTGAATCTCTGGCAGAGGAGCCAAGTCGTGGATTCCCAGATCCTCACATTCATTGATCAGCAGTGAACACAGACCATTCACCATAGCCTTGGGGCTCATCTGGTTTCTCCTTCTTATTGTTGAGAAAGGATTTCACTGGGAAGAGCTGCCTCATATTTCTATGACCAGGATAGGAAGATGCTGGACTTCTATGATAGATTTCTACCCACAATACTCTGTGTTTTCAGGTGTTCAGGGTGAGGTAGAGCTGATGAAGTCCAGGGAAGGCATAGTGATGTCTAAAAGTCCCTGAAACTCTCATGTTAAACCTCTTGATTCACATTCAGTGATTACTATAAGCGGGGTCCTCCAGCCTCAAGGGAAGGGTCTTCAGTGGTGAGCATACATTAAAAGAGATAGTTCCATCAACTATGCTGAAGCCATGAAAAGCCAATTCACTGTCACCAGAGACAATGCCAAGAAAACCTCTACCTGGAAATTTGCAGACTGAGGACACAGCCATGTATGAATGTGTAGGATATACAGTGAATGGATGTTGATGTGAGCTCAGACACAACCATCCCTGAAGACTGATCAGGACAAGAACGGAGAGTTGAGACCTCAGAGAGTTCTGAGTCACACAAGAGCCTGTTGAAAGAGGCATACAGGGCTGGTGAGATGGCTCAGTGGGTAAGAGCACCCGACTGCTCTTCCGAAGGTCCAGAGTTCTAATCCCAGCAACCACATGTTGGCTCACAACCATCCGTAATGAGATCTGGCACCCTCTTCTGGAGTGTCTGAAGACAGCTACAGTGTACTTACATATAATAAATAAATAAATCTTTAAAAAAAAAGAGGCATACAGGGACGTACTCCTCTGTTTCTGCTGCCTACCCATATCACATTTAAAGATTCTGTCGACACGTATAGTGTGTAGTAATCCTTGAAGTGTCCAAATTTTTATTTGAAAAATCAACTTTGCATTGTGATATATATTTTCATTAACATATTATACTCTGTCCTACTGATGCATTATCCATTTTATCTGCTTTGCCCTTTCTCCCCCTTCACTACTTCTGTCTTTGTCCCCATTCCTCCCTCCTTCACTTTGTGTGTGTATGTAGGCATACGTGTGTACATTTTGACATGTGATAACTTTCTCTAAAAATCTGAATATTTTTTAAGGCACGTTCAATTATTAGTTGTGTATCGCACCACTGGCTAAACTAATTGTCCAGTGAGCCTCCGTGATCATATTCCCAGTGAACTCCTCCATGGAGAGAATACTGGTTCCATGCCACACTCAGATCATTTTGTAGTCATGGAGACCTAAGGTCAGAGATTATATCCCATGAAAGAGTTCTTCTGTGGCAAGGACTTGAACCACAGTGATATTTTTAAATATACATCACATTGTTTATCAGTTTGAAGTGAGCTCTTACTTTATTAAAATGCAGACCATCACAATGGGTAAGTAATTATTTTCCATTACCAGCATCAGATCATGAAGAAGCAAAGGAACCTTGAGATTGTAAACCCTAAATAGAGGTCAGCTCAAAATGAAGTATAAGTCCGGTGGACTTGGTGCCCTCCCTTTGACTCTATGAGCACTACACTATCCACATATAATCCTATACACATAATTAAAATCAATGTTTTTAAAAATTTCTCCCTCAATGCTACTAATTATCCCAATGGTTGAGTTCTTGTGTACTATAAATGAGATCTAAATTCAAATAGAAATATTTCAAAAATATATTCCTCCACTTGATTTCTAAAGATTGTATTTGAAACATCACTGCTTCCTGTCAAATGTTAGGACAAGTTTTATCTCAAACAAGACATAAGTCTCATAATTCTTTTCATTTCTAAAACTTTTCTGAGATTTGAATTAGTAGACTAAAACTTAGCATATAGATGAAGGAGTTGAGAGTTGGTGTCCTCATGAGCAGACATATTCCAGCCCTGCGTCCTCTACTTGGACTTCTTCATTTTAGTCAACGCTTGTGGGTAGAGTAGGTTGCATAATCACCAAAGAATGGATATTAAACCCAATATGATAAAGAAGAGAGGGAAGATAGAAATCAGGAAAAGAGAGAAAGAAGGAACAAAGAGACATGAGACAAGGCGAGGCCAGAAGGATTATTAGGAACGAAAGGAAGAAGAGGGAAGTTAATGGGGATGAACCTATATAATCACAATTTATTATACATAATCATGATATTTTTCATTTTTTTCTCTTTTTTAATTGGGTATTTATTTCATTTACATTTCCAATGTTATCCCAAAAGTCCCCCACATGCTCCCCCACCCACTCATCCACCCACCCACTACCACTTCTTGGCCCTGTTGTTCCCCTGTACTGAGGCATATAAAGTTTGCATGACCAATGGGCCTCTGTTTCCACTGATGGCCGACTAGGCCATTTTCTGATTCATATGCAGCTAGAGACACGAGCTCTAAGAGGGTACTGGTTAGTTCATCATGTTGTTCCACCTATAGGATTGCAGATCACTTTAGCTCCTAGGGTACTTTCGCTAGCTCCTCCATTGGGGGCCCTGTGATCCATTCAATAGCTGACTGTGAGCATCCACTTCTGTGTTTGCTAGGCCCCGGCATAGTCTCACAGGAGACAGCTCTATCTGGGTTCTTTCAGCCAAATCTTGCTGGTGTATGCAATGGTGTCAGCATTTGGAGGCTGATTATGGGATGGACCCCAGATATGGAAAAATCTAGGTGGTACATCCTTTTGCGACAATAATATTTAATGGCGGAGATAGCACCTGCTCTCCAGTCTCAATGAAGGGCCAATTCACCATTTCTAGAGATGATGCCAAAAAAACACTTTACCTGAAAATAAACAACCTGATGTCTGAGTACACAGCCATGTATATATATATATATATATATATATATATATATATATATATATATATATATATCACTAAGAGTTTATATCACTATGAGTGTATATATATATATATATATATATATACACACACACACACACACATGTATATATATATATATATATATATATATATATATATATATATACTCCTAAGGTTGAGTAAGTAGACTTAAACTAATTCCATCACAACTTGCATGGGAAGGATATTCCCCAGTGTTAAGACCTGTCTCCATCACTGTCAATCAGAAAACAAAGTTTATGCACAACAAAACAAGAAACCCAAAAGCAGAGGACTCCAATTACAAGTAATAGACCCAGACCCACAGGCTCTGAAGACTGACTGTACAGTTGGATCCAGTCCTGTACTTCTCTTCCCTGGGATTTTTATTATCAAGGAACTGAGGAAAGCTCTACAATATCTGTTCTCTATAGTGGTCAACACCTCAAAGCACAGGTTACCCACATTCATGCCTGCCTTCTGCTACACTTCTTGCCAAAACGTAGACTACTTCAGCCTACTTTGTACTCCACTTAATGAGACTCAAGACTAGCTGCATGGTACTGCTTATTCTGAATTATTATGTACAGGTGACCCAGCCTTCACCAACCTTCACCAACATAATTATCATATTTATGAATTTGAGGTTTTATGAGATATAGTCTCAGGGGAGAGAAAGAAAGCAAACTACATTGAGATATAGACTGACATAAATCAAGACATGCATAAGTTAGTCCCCAAGTACCATGTCCCTAAGTGGCAAGGAGTATCTTCTATGCCTAGTGAGATGAGGTACAAATCTGTCTCTTAGGTATTTTTAGATAAACATGTGAGATCAATGGACTAAATGCCTTGCTTGGTCTTCCTTGCAATCTATTTTCTATACAAGATAACAATGGATCTGGCCGCAGACACCATGAGAATAGTCTCAAATAGTGCTTTAAGTAGAATGTCTGATCACTAAGAGCCCAATTCCATCCTAAATACTCTTCTGGATTATACACAGATAAAAACTGCACATAGGGCATGGGGCACTGATCTCCCTGCACTACATGAGTGGGGGCTCATTTACTAAATGTTCCCATGTTTCTTCCTAGCGCTGCACAGTGTAATTCCTACAACTTCCTGCTTATATCCAATGTGAACTCCAGACAGTACCAGAAAAACGTTCTTTATGTTCCTCTCCAGGTGCTCCAGCAAGCACAGGGCAACTTTCTGTCACCAGGAGGGCAAACTGCAAACCTTGCTCATTGCTTCCTTTTATCCTCCCAGGAACCACCCCAATGCAAAGCAGCCCTCAGGCAGAGGATAAAAGCCCACACAAAGATGAGCAGCCCCATCCTCTTCTCATCCCCTCCATCAGAGCATGGCTGTCCTGGTGCTGCTCCTCTGCCTGGTGACATTCCCAAGCTGTAAGTGTTTCAGGGTTTCAGAAGAGGGACTAAGACATGTCAGCTAGGAGATGTGTGACTAATGGTGATGTTGCTTGTCCCCAGGTGTCCTGTCCCAGGTGCAGCTGAAGGAGTCAGGACCTGGCCTGGTGGGGCCCTCACAGAGCCTGTCCATCACATGCACAGTCTCTGGGTTCTCATTAACCAGCTATGGTGTACACTGGGTTCGCCAGCCACCAGGAAAGGGTCTGGAGTGGCTGGGAGTAATATGGGCTAGTGGAAGCACAAATTATAATTCAGCTCTCAAATCCAGACTGAGCATCAGCAAGGACAACTCCAAGAGCCAAGTTTTCTTAAAAATGAACAGTCTGCAAACTGATGACACAGCCATGTACTACTGTGCCAATTACACAGTGAGGGAAGTCCAGTGTGAGCCTCCACAAATACGTCTCTGCAGGGATGCTCACAACCAGCAGGGGGCGCTGAGGACCCAAAGGGACTTCCCAGGATCTCTTCTGGAATCTAGGAAGTCCTGGCCTTAGTCTATCAGCATGTGTTTCAATGTTAGAGTTGTGAGTTTTCCTTCCAGCCACAGAGATATTTTAGAGCCCACCCTTCAGTGTCATTCTACTAAATTTGTTCACACAGTGGAAGGATTTGTTAAATGATTCTATAATCTAATAGGGTCAAACAAAAACAAATAATTGAGTTCATATCTACTAAAAAAAAAAAAATCCCTCAATGTGGACAACTGTGTAGGTGAGGAAAACCAGGGGGGATTTGGGAATAGATTATTTCTCTCTGACTGTAGTTTTAGTCACCTTTCAGCCATTTACTTGATTTAATTGATGTTTAACGTTAATTGTATTTTTCTGCCCTAACATGAATATTTCCAACACATGTCCACAATTTAATGATGACACAGTTATCATTATGAATGATAACTCATAAGATCTCTCTCCATATATGAAAAACAAAATATGCTGTTATTATCTATAGCCAATAAACATATATATTATTATTTAAATAATTCTTCCCATCTAACTGAATAGTTTTCTCACTCTACACTGTCTATGCTGCAATCAGCCTGCCCTAATTTTACCTTTGCTCAGATAATTGCTTTCTCTTTCATTTGATAAGGTGGTGCCTGGTTGTCACTGAAAATGTGTCCTCCAGTTTCACACTGATTAATGTGATTTTCAGTTCTTTGAGAACAGAGCCACAGCAAAAATGAGATGGAATGTCATCATTGTTACTCCAGGTGAGGCAGAGATAGCTCAGTAGTTAAGAGAGAATATTGAACTTTGAGGGGTCCAGATTTAATTCCTGATACCCAAAATGTGCACCTTATAACCACATGTACGTACAAGAAACTCAGTATGAATGTGGCCTCCATGAGCACTACACTGCTCCCACAAACACATATACACATAATTAAGATAAATATTTTAGAAAAATTGCTATTTTAATGCTAGGAAGTAGTCAAAAAGAGTTCTTGTGTCATGTACATATGTGTAACAGATTTAAATGTTAAAAATTCAAGAATACATTCCTAAATCCACGTTAAAAATTTCCCATGGGTAGCCCAGACAGTGGCAAATGCTAAGCTTTTATCTAGAAACACAATTATGTGTGGTGATATTTAATTACACATTTTTACCAGGACACATGACATTATGGAAATAAACCATGTTCTATGCACATGCTTTCAGGAAAACTAAATGGAGTGTGGTGAAATCTTAACCAAAGAAAATGTGATTATGAAATATTTTTCCAACTCTGCAACTTAAAACGGTGTCTTTCATGTCTTATATCTGCTATGAGGACTTTCTTCTGCCCATGTCCAACTCCAAAGCATGCTACAGCAGGAAGACATACAAATATTTCTTCTCTGCACCCATGAAAACCAGCTCTGTCCTGACCCTGAAGCTCTCAGAGGAGCCCAAACCTGGATTCCCAGGTCCTCACATCCAGTAATCAGCACTGAATACAGACCACTCACCATGGACTTTGGGCTCGGCTGGGTTTTCCTTGTCCTTATTTTAAAAGGTGATTCATAGAGATAAGATTCTGTCTGTTGTGTGCACATGAGAAACAGAAAAATAGTTTTGTTTCTCTATTTTGATTTGTTTTGTTAGTGACAGTTTCTGACTCAGAATTCTCTCTATGAAGGTGCCCAGTGGGAGGTGAAGCTGGTGTAGTCTAGGGGAGGTTTATTGCAACCTGGAAGGCACATGATACTCTCCTGTACAGCCTCAGATTCACTGTCAGTGACTACTGGTTGGCCTGGATTTGCCAGGCTACATAGAAGGAGCTGGAATGGGGGGCATTAATTTTTAATGGTGGTGGTAGTACCTCCTATGCAGACACTTTGAAGAAGTGGGTTGGACCTAACATATTCACAATCAATATTTATAGATTCTAATCCTTGAAGACGTTACTTTTGACCAAGTATATATGCAACAAGTTACTGAGGTTTGTGGTGGTTTGAGTGTGCTTGGTCCATGGAGAGGGAAACTACTAGGAGTTTTTAGGAGGAACTGTGGCTTGTTGTAGGGAGGACATCACTGTAGGGGTAGGCTCTGTGGTCCTGTGTTCAAGCTCTACCCAGTGCAGAATAGAGCCCTCTCCTGCCTGCAAGTGGAAAGAGTTTCTCTTCTGGGCTGCCTTCAATTCAAGTTGTAGAAGATCGACACTTTTAACACTATGACTGCAAGCATGCTGCCATCCTTCCCACGATAATAATAGGCTGAACCTCTGAAACTTTAAGCCAGCCTCTAATAACTGTATTCTTTAATAATACTGAACTTAGCTATGGTGTCCTTTCACAACAGTAAATTAGAAACATAGACAAGGTTCTAACTGTCTGTACTAGAGGACCATCTCGATGTCCTTGGTGTTGTATGTAAATTATTGAACAAATACTATAGACAAGTTGTATGGCCAAAAATCCACCCCCTTCTTCAAATCTACTATCTAGAGCCATATAGATTAGATTCCTCGTCTGCACTCATTTCCCTTACTTGCTGACACATTTTGGGGACATGCTCAGATTCCCTGGACTTCCTGCTGAAAAAAAAAATACCCTTCCAATTTGAAGACAGTTCTCTTCCAAAATTGATCATAACTACTGATCAATATATCCAGGAATATCATATAGTTTTCAAAAACAAACCAATCAATGCTAACCTGGGTAAGTGCCTACATCATTGGTTTATATCTGTTCATAACCTGGTACATAGCTAGAGACCAGGACTGCATGTGTCTCCTAGGCCACACCTCTCCCACAAATACTGGCTCTGCCACTCAAGAGTCCCAAGATCATTGATCTCTGGGTCCCCAATGAACCCTAAGGGTGCACTCTCACCAGCCTGTACACTACTGTGCTAACTTCTCCTCTGGAGCTTGGTCCTTGCTCAATCTTCCCTTTCCAAAGCCTGGCCAAATTCCTCCCAGCCTTTTTCCTTTCTGTCAGGCCACCTAAATCATCCTGAATGGAAAACAACACAAAATCTTAATTTAAAATCAACGGATGACACAAGTGCTGGGCACTGAATCAATCACTCTACACTCATCAACTATTTTATGATGTAAATCTTCCAACCTTGAAGCTACCACTGGGTCTAAGGGTTACTCATCTACATGTTGCTTCCTCTCAATCCCAGCATAACCATAAAATGGCTGTTTCTTCCTCCCATGTCCCCTCTTCCTCTCTCAGACCCAAAAGCTCTACCTCTTCCTCTTTTCCCAGCAACTGGCTTCTTGACATCTTTATTATCTAATCAATTAATTAGGGGGAAATTCCCCTACTTACAGGAAATGTTGTATCAGTCCAAGAAAATAGTAAATCTAAAAAATTCCATACAAAATACATGCAAGAAATCCAACATACCATGAAATGACCTAATCTAAGAAAAGTAGAAATGGAAGTTGAATTGACTCAGTTTGTAAAACTAGAAAATGTTTTCAACTATTTTACCTAACAGTGAAGACATGGATCTGATGAGGCCACCTCCTATAGCCAGATAAAACTGACAGTGGAGGGATAAGGACACCAATCCACCCACAAAACTTTTGACCCTAAATCAGTTCTGTCTAAAAGAAATGCAGGGGCAGAACTGGAGCAGAGACTGAGGAAATGGTCAAACAATAATCTGTCATACTTGAGACCCACCTGACTGGCATACACCAATCACTGACATTATTAATGATGTTCCATTATGCTTACAGACATTTCTCTAGCATTACTATTCTTGGAGAGACTTTACACAGCATCTTATTGAAACAGATACAGATACCTAGAAACAAACATTGGATGGAGATTGGGATCCTTAAGGAAGAGTTCAGAGTATAATTGAGAGACATCAAAGGGATAGCAACCCCATAGAAAGACCAAAACGGTAAATAAACCTGGACCCATGGGAGATCTCAGAGACTGATCACCAACCAAAAATCACAGATGGCCTGAATTGATTCCTCTGGCACACATGTAGCAGAGGTCTGCCTTGTCCTTCAGTAGGTGAAGATGAGTCTAATGCTTCAGTGACTTTATATATCAGCATGCAGTAACACCCAGGTGCTTCCCACTATCTCAGAGGTGAAGGGGTGGAGATGGGCAGAAGATACCTGATAGGAGACAACTGGGAAGAAGCAACATTTGGGACAGTAAGAAAGGAAGAAAGAATGAAAGAATGAAAGAAAGAAAGAAAGAAAGAAAGAAAGAAAGAAAGAAAGAAAGAAAGAAAGAAAGAGAGGGAGGAAGGAAGGAAGGAAGGAAGGAAGGAAGGAAGGAAGGAAGGAAGGAAGGAAGAAGAAAGAAAGAGAGAGAGAGAGAGAGAGGGAGGGAGGGAGGGAGGGAGGGAAGGAGGGAGGAAGGAAAGAAGGAAGGAAGGAAGGAAGGAAGGAAGGAAGGAAGGAAGGAAGGAAGGAAAGAAGAAAGAAAGAAAGAAAGAAAGAAAGAAAGAAAGAAAGAAAGAAAGAAAGAAAGAAAGAGATAACAAAAGAGATGAAGAAAGGAAACAATCAAACAAAGAAACAAACAAACAAAAAGGAATAGAGAGGAAAGGGTGAAAATAGCCTTGGAAGGTTCAGGGATTCAAGGGACATGCCTAAGCATGGTAAAAACAATGTACATAATGGCAGCAAGTCAATAGCTAACACTGAATTAAATAGAAAGAACCTTGAACCAATTCCACTAAAGTCAGAGACAAAGTTCCCCAATCTCACCCTATTTATTCAATAATGTACTTAAAGTTCTAACTAGGGCTGTAAGACAACTAGAGGAAATTGGGAGGATACAAATTAGAAAGAAAAATTCAAAGTATTGTAATTGGTGGATGATAGGATAATATACATAAGTGACCTTAAAATTCTTCCAGAGAACTCTGACAGCTGGTAAGTACCTTCAGCAAAGTGGCTAGAAACAAAATTGCTTCATAGAATTCAGGAGCCCTCCTTTATAGAAAAGATAAAGTGGCTGAGAAACAAATTAGGAAAATCAAATTCTTTGCAATAACCAAAAATAATATAAAATATAGCAAGTGAAAGATGTATGTGACAGGAAATTCAAGTCTCTGAAGAAAGAAATCAAAGAACTCAGAAGATGGAAAGAACTCTAATGCTCATGGATAGGCAGAATTAACATAATGAATATGCCAATCTTAAAAAATCAATCTACAGATTCAGTGCAATTTCCATTAAAATTCCAACCCAATTTATTACATACAAACACAGGAGTGGATGTTCACAGTCAGCTATTGAATGTATCACAGGGCTCCCAATGGAGAAGCTAGAGAAAGTACCCAAGGAGCTAAAGGGATCTGCAACCCTATTGTTGGAACAACATGATGTACTAACCAGAACCCCGGAGCTCTTGTCTCTAGTGGCATATGTATCGAAAGATGGCCTAGTCGGCCATCAATGGAAAGAGAGGCCCATTGGACTTGCAAACTTTATATGCCCCAATATAGGGGAATGCCAGGGCCAAAAGAATGGGAATGGGTGGGTAGGGAAGTGGGGGGCGCTATGGGGGACTTTTGGGATAGCATTGGAAATGTAATTGAGGAAAATATGTAATAAAAATATTAAAAATTAAAAAAAAAGAAAGATGTGTGTGACAGGAAATTCAAGTCTCTGAAGAAAGAAATCAAAGAACTCAGAAGATGGAAAGAACTCTAATGCTCATGGATAGGCAGAATTAACATAATGAAAATGCCAATCTTAAAAAATCAATCTACAGATTCAGTGCAATTTCCATTAAAATTCCAACCCAATTTATTACATGCTATGAAAAAGCAAATTTCAACTTCATATAGAAAAACAAAAAACTAAGGGTAGCTAAAACAATCCTGAAGAATGAAAGAACTTCAGGAGAGATCACCATCCCTGACCTCAAGTGGTACTTTAGAGCAATAGTAATAAAAACTGCATGGTATTTGCATAGAAAGAGATATTATGATCAATGGAATTGAATCAAATACTCTGAAATAATACCACACATTTATGGACACTGGATTTTTTGACAGAGAATCCAATAATCATAATAAAAATTATAATAAAAAGAATGCATTCCCCAACAAATGGTGCTAATCTAAATGCAAATAGATCCAAATCTATTATACTGCAGGAAATTCAAATCAAAGTGAATGGCAGACTTCAACCTAATACTGGATTAACTAAATCTAATTGAATAAAACTTGGAGAATAGTTTGAACTCATTGATACAGGAGACAATTCCCTGAACAGAACTGCAGTGGCTCAGGCTCTAGGATCATAAATTGGTAGATAGGGTCTCATGAAACTGAAAAACTTCTATAAGGCAAAGCACATAGTCAATAAGACAAAATGGCAGCCTACAAATTGGAAAAAGATCTTCACCAGCCCCAATCCCATTAAAGGCCAATATCCAAAGTATATAAAGAACTCAAGAAGGTATCCTCCACAAAACCAAATAACTCAATTAAAAATGGACTACAGAGCTAACCAGAGAATTCTCAACAGAGGAATCACAAATGACTGTGAATCACTTAAAGAAAAATTCAATATTTGTAGTCATCTGGGAAATACAAATCAAAACTACCCTGAGATTCTACTTTATACCAATCAGAATTGTGAAGATAAAAATTCCAATGACAGCACAAGTTGGTGAGGATGTGTGCTGGCAAGATTACAAAATGGTGCAACCATTCTGGAAATCAATCTGCCAGTTCCTCAGAAAATTGTAAATATTTCTACCTGAAGATCCAGCCATACCACTCCTGGGCATATACATAAAATGTACTCCACCATAGCACTAAAAGATATGTGCCACTATGTTCATAGCAGCCTTATTTGTTAATAGCCAAAAGCTGGAAACAATGTAGATGTTCCTCAAAAAAGATTGTATACAGAAAATGTGGGTTCATTTACACAATGGTATTCTCAGCAGTTAAAAAGTGAGAACATCATGAAGCTTTCTTGCAAATGAATCAAATGAAAAAGTAAAATCCTGAGTGAGGTAACACACCCCAAATGACCTGCATGGGATGTACTCACTGGTAAGTTTCTCCTTCAACTTACAAATGGACATTAACCATAAAATGTAGGACAACCATGCTACAATCCACAGACCCAAAGTTACTGGGTAATAAGTAGGTGCCAAGGGAAGGTGAGCTAATCTCATTGGATGTGAATGAAGGGGTGTGGAGGGGAATAGAATTGGTAGCCTGCTGTGGGGAAAGGAGTAAGAATAGAAATAGAGGGGAGGAGCCTCTGGTGACTAACTGGAGGTCTTGGATGGAAGATTATATGCAAACTCAAAGGAGATAACTGTATCTGAGATTCCTACCAGAGGGGATATAGAACTGGAGTGGCCACCTCCTGTAGGCTGGCAAGACTTCCAAGGGAGGCAAGTGAAAATATAATTCACTCACAAAACCTTCAACCAAAAATTAGTCTTATCTACAAGATGTGCAGTGGTAGAGATGGAATAGAGCCTGAGAACACAGCCATATATTAAAGGTCCCAACTTGAGATCCCTGTCATGGGAGAGAGTTAACTTCTGACACTATTATTGATATTTTGCTATGCTAGAAGTCAGGGACCTTTGCAAAGCTGTCTGCCAAGAGTCTTCATCCAGCAATGATAGATGCAGATGCAGAGACACACAGACAAACAAAAGGCAGAGCCCAGGGAGTCTCATTTAAAATAGGGGATATATGTGATCGGTTCAGAGGGGTCAAATACAGCACAAGAAGACCCAAAGGGTCAACTAACCTGGGACCATGGGAACTCACAGAGCCGGAGTATCAAGCAGGGAACACGCAGGAGCCAGACCAAAGACCCCCTACGTGTTTGTAGCAAATGTGTATCTTGTCCTCTGGTGGGTCCCCTAACAAGTAAAGTGAGGGTTGGCACAATCTCTGCTCCCTGACATTGGATCCCTATCCCCCTACCTGTCCTGGCAGGTTGAGCCACAGTCAAAGAAGGTGTGCCTAGTCCTGCGGACACTATATATCCCAAGATGTGGTCATACCCAAGGGGACTCCCCTTCTCTAAGAAGAAAAGACGGGGCAATGGGAGGGAGGGATTTGTAAGACTGGAACTGTGGAGAGAGGGGGATATAACCAGGATGTAGAGTGAAAAAGATTAATGAATAAAACTTAAAGCCAAAAAAATAAATAAATACTGCAGATGAAGCTGCTCCTCTGAAGTAGAAGAACAAATTGTATTGAAATGCCTTTGAAATTCTCTCCTCTTAGACATATCCTGTGCTTATATTCCATATGAAAAACTTAAGTGCTCCAACACAGCACACGCATTTTTCTTCTAAATAACCACTCACTTTGATCACTTGTCTGAGATGTAATTCTGCAGAATAGCATAGAGTTTAGGGAAAAGAAAAGAGAGAAATAATGTTCTCTTAGGCAGACATCTTTCTGGCCTCCATCCTCTGACTGTGTCCTTTCTTTAGGTCAGTGTATATGGACAGATCATATTGCATAAAGCCAATATCTTGAGTAACCAAAGAAATAGAAATTGAATTTTACATGATAGATTGCCTCATAACCAAAAAAAATGAGAGCAATTGATGAAAAAAGAGTGAAAAGAAATGTTGTGCAGTTGGGGAGAAAGAGGACCCTGTTCCCTTTCAACATGAACATGGTACTATATGACACTGGCAAATAACGTGCAGGATCTCAGGGAAATTCACATGGTGACCACATGAATGAGCGATCGCTTCTCTGCAAGTACAGTGATGACAGGAAGTGACATTTTCTTTGAAAATAGATTTTTGCATTTCCATGTACATCTCCTGATTCCACAATTTCACTGCACATCACTGCTCGGTTCCCTGTGAGAGAGACTGGGGCATAAAGATACATCAAAGCACCCTCACTGAATGGTGCTTGAAGCTTGCTCATATCTATGATCCTTCTCCTATGTGTGAACAGCGTGGAACTTGTCCTTGAGTTAAAGCAGGGGCAGGTGTTATGTCTCTCAGATTGTTAAAACAAATTTATTGAGGTACTGTGGGCATCCAAGAATGTCTATTTGCTAGCATGTGTCCTACTGACTTTTCATGTGAGCAAACACCCATTAAACCGCTATACTATAAAATAGAAAACTTTTATTGCTTCCCAAAGTTCTTGTCAATATGCCCTCATGTGATTATGTGAGTCTATATGGGGCACAAATACTGACAATCTTTATATTTTCTGAATCAGTTCACCTGGCCTTTCTTCACACCTTTAAAAGTTTGACCAAAGTTTGCAATGGAAGCAGACCCTCCGTGCTTCTTGTTTTCTAAGTTCAAGATTGATTGTTTCCAGGCTTTGTGTTCACAAGGGTTGGGAATAGATTGTATGGAGCCTCTTTGTATCCAAATGATTTGAAATTCATCAGTCATTCCTTTAACAGAGGATCACCACGCCTAACTGTTTATATCATATTTACCAGAATCTTTCTTATGCACTTTTTTAAAAAATTTTTAATATTTTTATTACATATTTTCCTCAATTACATTTCCAATGCTATCCCAAAAGTCCCCCATAGCGCCCCCCACTTCCCTACCCACCCATTCCCATTCTTTTGGCCCTGGCATTCCCCTATATTGGGGTATATAAAGTTTGCAAGTCCAATGGGCTCTCTTTCCATTGATGGCCGACTAGGTCATCTTTCAATACATATGCAGCTAGAGACAAGAGCTCCGGGGTTCTGGTTAGTACATCATGTTGTTCCAACAATAGGGTTGCAGATCCCTTTAGCTCCTTGGGTACTTTCTCTAGCTTCTCCATTGGGAGCCCTGTGATACATCCAATAGCTGACTGTGAACATCCACTCCTGTGTTTGCTAGGCCCCGGCATCGTCTCACAAGAGACAGCTATATTTGGGTCCTTTCAGCAAAATCTTGCTAGTGTATGCAATGGTGTCAGCGTTTAGAAGCTGATTATGGGATGGATCCCTGGATACGGCAGTCTCTAAATGGTCCATCCTTTCATCACAGCTACGATCTTTGTCTCTGTAACTCCTTCCCTGGGTGTTTTGTTCCCAATTCTAAGAAGGTGCACAGTGTCCACACTTTGGTCTTCATTCTTCTTGAGTTTCATGCATTTAGCAAATTGTATCTTATATCTTGGGTATCCTAAGTTTTGGGCTAATATCCACTTATCAGTGAATACATATTGTGGGAGTTCTTTTGTGATTGTGTTACTTCACTCAAGATGATGCCCTCCAGGTCCATCCATTTGGCTAAGAATTTCATAAATTCATTCTTTTTAATAGTTGAGTAGTACTCCATTGTGTAAATGTACCATAATTTCTGTATCCATTCCTCTGTTGAGGGACATCTGGGTTCTTTCCAGCTTCTGGCTATTATAAATAAGGCTGCTATGAACATAGTGGAGCATGTGTCCTTCTTACCGGTTGGGACATCTTCTGGATATATGCCCAGGAGAGGTATTGCTGGATCCTCCGGTAGTACTATGTCCAATTTTCTGAGGAACCGCCAGACTGATTTCCAGAGTGGTTGTACAAGCTTGCAATCCCACCAACAATGGAGGAGTGTTCCTCTTTCTCCACATCCTCGCCAGCATCTGCTGTCACCTGAATTTTTGATCTTAGCCATTCTGACTGGTGTGAGGTGGAATCTCAGGGTTGTTTTGATTTGCATTTCCCTGATGATTAAGGATGTTGAACATTTTTTCAGGTGCTTCTCTGCCATTCGGTATTCCTCAGGTGAGAATTCTTTGTTCAGTTCTGAGCCCCATTTTTTAATGGGGTTATTTGACTTTCTGGAGTCCACCTTCTTGAGTTCTTTATATATATTGGATATTAGTCCCTTATCTGATTTAGGATAGGTGAAGATCCTTTCCCAATCTGGTGGTGGTTTTTTTGTCTTATTGATGGTGTCTTTAGCCTTGCAGAAGCTTTGTAGTTTCATGAGGTCCCACTTGTCAATTCTCGATCTTACAGCACAAGCCATTACTGTTCTATTCAGGAATATTTCCCCTGTGCCCATATCTTCAAGGCTTTTCCCCACTTTCTCCTCTATAAGTTTCAGTGTCTCTGGTTTTATGTGAAGTTCCTTGATCCACTTAGACTTGACCTTAGTACAAGGAGATAGGAATGGATCGATTCGCATTCTTCTACATGTTAACAACCAGTTGTGCCAGCACCATTTGTTGAAAATGCTGTCTTTCTTCCACTGGATGTTTTTAGCTCCCTTGTCGAAGATCAAGTGACCGTAGGTGTGTGGGTTCATTTCTGGGTCTTCAATTCTATTCCATTGGTCTATTTGTCTGTCACTATACCAGTACCATGCAGTTTTTATCACAATTGCTCTGTAGTAAAGCTTTAGGTCTGGCATGGTGATTCCACCAGAGGTTCTTTTATCCTTGAGAAGAGTTTTTGCTATCCTAGGTTTTTTGTTATTCCAGATGAATTTGCAGATTGCACTTTCTAATTCGTTGAAGAATTGAGTTGGAATTTTGATGGGGATTGCATTGAATCTGTAGATTGCTTTTGGCAAGATAGCCATTTTTACAATGTTGATCCTGCCAATCCATGAGCATGGGAGATCTTTCCATCTTCTGAGATCTTCTTTAATTTCTTTCTTCAGAGACTTGAAGTTTTTATTATACAGATCTTTCACTTCCTTAGTTAGAGTCACGCCAAGATATTTTATATTATTTGTGACTATTGAGAAGGGTGTTGTTTCCCTAATTTCTTTCTCAGCCTGTTTATTCTTTGTGTAGAGGAAGGCCATTGATTTGTTTGAGTTAATTTGATATCCAGCTACTTCACCGAAGCTGTTTATCAGGCTTAGGAGTTCTCTGGTGGAATTTTTAGGGTCACTTATATATACTATCATATCATCTGCAAAGAGTGATATTTTGACTTCATCTTTTCCAATTTGTATCCCTTTGATCTCCTTTTTTTGTCGAATTGCTCTGGCTAGGACATCAAGTACAATGTTGAATAGGTATGGAGAAAGTGGACAGCCTTGTCTAGTCCCTGATTTTAGAGGGATTGCTTCAAGTTTCTCACCCTTTACTTTGATGTTGGCTACTGGTTTGCTGTAGATTGCTTTTATCATGTTTAGGTATGGGCCTTGAATTCCTGATCTTTCCAAGACTTTTATCATGAATGGGTGTTGGATCTTGTCAAATGCTTTTTCCGCATCTAACGAGATGACCATGTGGTTTTTGTCTTTGAGTTTGTTTATATACTGGATTACGTTGATGGATTTCCGTATATTGAACCATCCCTGCATCCCTGGGATGAAACCTACTTGGTCAGGATGGATGATTGTTTTGATATGTTCTTGGATTCGGTTAGCAAGAACTTTATTGAGTATTTTTGCATCAATATTCATAAGGGATATTGGTCTGAAGTTTTCTATCTTTGTTGGGTCTTTTTGTGGTTTAGGTATCAGAGTAATTGTGGCTTCATAGAATGAGTTGGGTAGAGTATCTTCTGTTTCTATTTTGTGGAATAGTTTGTGAAGAACTGGGAATAGATCTTCTTTGAAGGTCTGATAGAACTCTGCACTAAACCCAACTGGTCCTGGGCTTTTTTTAGTTGGGAGACTATTAATGACTGCTTCTATTTCTTTGGGGGATATAGGGCTGTTTAGATCATTAACCTGATCTTGATTCAACTTTGGTACCTGGTATCTGTCTAGGAACTTCTCCATTTCATCCAGGTTCTCCAGTTTTGTTGAGTATAGCCTTTGGTAGAAGGATCTGATGGTGTTTTGGATGTCTTCAGGATCTGTTGTTATGTCTCCTTTTTCATTTCTGATTTTGTTAATTAGGATGCTTTCCCTGTGCCCTCTAGTGAGTCTGGCTAAGGGTTTATCTATCTTGTTGATTTTCTCAAAGAACCAGCTCCTTGATTGGTTGATTCTTTGAGTAGTTTTTCTTGTTTCCACTTGGTTGATTTCGCCCCTGAGTTTTATTATTTCCTGCCGTCTACTCCTCTTGGGTGAATTTGCTTCCTTTTGTTCTAGTGCTTTTAGGTATGTTGTCAAGCTGCTAATGTGTGCTCTCTCTAGTTTCCTTTTGGAGGCACTCAGAGCTATGAGTTTTCCTCTTAGAAATGCTTTCATTGCGTCCCATAAGTTTGGGTATGTTGTGGCTTCATTTTCATTGAACTCTAAAAAGTCCTTAATTTCTTTCTTTATTCCTTCCTTGACCAAGGTATCTTTGAGAAGAGTGTTGTTCAGTTTCCACGTGAAGGTTGGCTTTCTATTATTTATTTTGTTATTGAAGATCAGCCTTAGTCCATGGTGATCTGATAGGATGCATGGGACAATTTCAATATTTTTGTATCTGTTGAGGCCTGTTTTGTGACCAATTATGTGGTCAATTTTGGAGAAGGTACCATGAGGTGCTGAGAAGAAGGTATATCCTTTTGTTTTAGGATAGAATGTTCTGTAGATATCTGCCAGATCCATTTGATTCATAATTTCTCTTAGTTTCTCTGTGTCCCTGTTTAGTTTCTGTTTCCATGATCTGTCCATTGGTGAAAGTGGTGTGTTAAAGTCTCCCACTATTATTGTATGAGGTGCAATGTGTGCTTTGAGATTTACTAAAGTTTCTTTAATGAATGTGGCTGCCTTTGTATTTGGAGCATAGATATTCAGGATTGATAGTTCCTCTTGGAGGATTTTACCTTTGATGAGTATGAAGTGTCCCTCCCTGTCTTTTTTAATGACTTTGGGTTGGAAGTCAATCTTATCAGATATTAGAATGGCTACTCCAGCTTGTTTCTTCATACCATTTGCTTGGAAAATTGTTTTCCAGCCTTTCATTCTGAGGTAGTGTCTATCTTTTTCTCTGAGATGAGTTTCCTGTAAGCAGCAAAATGTTGGGTCTTGTTTGTGTAGCCAGTTTGTTAGTCTATGTCTTTTTATCAGGGAGTTGAGTCCATTGATATTAAGAGATATTAAGGAAAAGTAATTGTTGTTTCCTGTTATTTTTGTTGTTAAAGTTGGCATTCTGTTTGTGTGGCTGTCTTCTTTTAGGTTTGTTGAGGGATTACCTTCTTGTTGTTTCTAGGGCGTGGTTCCTGTCCTTGTACTGGTTTTTTTCTGTTATTATCCTTTGAAGGGCTGGATTCGTGGAGAGATAATGTGTGAATTTGGTTTTGTCGTGGAATACTTTGGTTTCTCCATCTATTTTAATTGAGAGTTTGGCTGGGTATAGTAGCCTGGGCTGGAATTTGTGTTCTTTTAGTGTCTGTATAACATCCGTCCAGGATCTTCTGGCTTTCATAGTCTCTGGTGAAAAATCTGGTGTAATTCTGATAGGCTTGCCTTTATATGTTACTTGGCCTTTTTCTCTTACTGCCTTTAGTATTCTATCTTTATTTAGAGCATTTGTTGTTCTGATTATTATGTGTCGGGAGGTATTTCTTTTCTGGTCCAGTCTATTTGGAGTTCTGTAGGCTTCTTGTATGTTCATGGGCATCTCTTTCTTTAGATTTGGGAAGTTTTCTTCTATAATTTTGTTGAAGATGTTTGCTGGTCCTTTGAGTTGAAAATCTTCATTCTCATCCACTCCTATTATCCGTAGGTTTGGTCTTCTCATTGTGTCCTGTATTTCTTGGATGTTTTGAGTTAGGATCTTTTTGCATTTTACATTTTCCTTGATTGTTGTGCTGATGTTCTCTATGGAGTCTTCTGCACCTGAGATTCTCTCTTCCATCTCTTGTATTCTGTTGCTGATGCTCGTATCTATGGTTCCAGATTTCTTTCCTAGGGTTTCTATCTCCAGTGTTGCCTCATTTTGGGTTTTCTTTATTGTGTCTACTTCCCTTTTTAGGTCTAGTATGGTTTTGTTCATTTCCATCATCTGTTTGGATGTGTTTTCCTGTTTTTCATTAAGGACTTCTACCTGTTTGATTAGGTTATCCTGTTTTTCTTTAATGATTTGTAACTCTTTAGCAGTGTTCTCCTGCAATTCTTTAAGGGATTTTTGTGCTTTCTCTTTACTGTCTTCTACCTGTTTACCAGTGTTCCTTAGTATTTCTTTAAGTGTGTTATTAAAGTCCTTCTTGAAGTCCTCTACCATCATCAGGAGATATGCTTTTAGATCCGTGTCTAGCTTTTCCGGTGTGTTGGGGTGCCCTGGACTGGGCAAAGTGGGAGTGCTGGGTTCTGATGATGGTGAGTGGTCTTGGTTTCTGTTAGTAAGATTATTACGTTTACCTTTCGCCATCTGGTAATCTCTGGGGTTAGTTGTTGTCGTTGTCACTGTTTCAAGATTGGAGCAGAAGCTGTTTTCCACTCACCAGCAGTCTCAAAATCCTGTGGCGGGGGTCGTGGGTAGCTGGCGGGTGTCAGCCGACCCTGCTCTCTAGCTACCCAGGTGCTGATCAGGCCGGATGAGGCCTGTGGCCCTACTCAGGCCGGTTTCTGCTTCCCTAACTAATGCAGTCTCAGGTCCTGCGCGCAATTGGATTGGAGCAGAAGCTGTGTTCCACTCACCAGAAGTCTTAAGATCCTGTGGAGGGTGTTGTGGGTAGCTGGCGAGTGTCAGCCGACCCTGCGCCCTAGCTACCCTGGTGCTTTTCTTACCGGAAGAGGCTCGTGGCCCTATGTAGGCCGGATTTCTCCCTCCCCAACCAAAGCAGTCTCAGGTCCTGCGTGATTGGACTGGAGCAGAAGCTCTTATGCACTTTTTCTGAGGATTCATTTACTTAAATTACCCAGCCATTCAGAAGGTATTATTTTTCTTCCTTTATGGGAATTGTATATGCTACATTTATATAATTAAATATGATAACATTTCTAAGCTATTTTCGTTTTCAACTCACATCCATATCTTTGCCAAAGTAACCTCTCTCAACTTCATGGCATTTCTAAGTCAATTAATGCATCCCATAGGGGTGTGTGTGTGTTTGTGTGTGTGTGAATACATAAGGACTGCAGCATAGAAAACCTACCAGTGGCCACATTTTCAAAATATAAGTTCTCCCCATTCAGGAAATATCTATATCTAACATCTCCTCACTAACAGGTAAGGCCTGAAAATAATCCACAAAATCCATAGTAGTTTATGATTGGCTTGCTCTCAGGTATGTCTTACACAGACAGAGCAGCTATTATGAGTGTATGAATGCAATAGGCATGCCATGTACACAAGACATTATTTCACTGCGCTCTTCCCCATGCTTCACCCCTTACTTCTCCACATCCTCTTGTTTGATGTTCTCTGAGCCTTGGAGGAATTTAAATGGGACTGGAAAATGTTATTTCAGACAATATACAAAAGGCTTGAAAGGACGAAAAAAATATGCTTTTCCTGTCATATGCAGAATATTCATGTAAGTCAGGGCTCTGGCTTCTGTTGTATAGCTTTGGGAACAAGAATAGGAACCCTAGGCAGAAGACACATCTAAAGTGTGGAACAAGGAGGACCAGGGACAAGGAAATACTGGTGAAGTGAAAACAAGAGTGAGGTGTGCTGAGAGGAAGCAGATGAAGAAGAAGGAAACAAGAGACCTGGTTAAATAGAAAATGGTCATTTTAAACCTTAACTAGAAGCCCCGGTGATACAGATTATATTAATTATGGGAAATCAAAACTAGTCTAGCACAATATAGAGACAGTCATGTGTTACCTGGTATAAAATGGCAAAAAGAAAATGGTGGAAGGGGGACTAAAAAGGAGAACTTTAAGATGCAAAACATAAGTTTGCTGCAAATAGAAATATATTTCCATTACAAACCTTGAGACTTAGACAGATGGGGACATGAAATTCTTTTGTTGTTGTTGTTTGTTTGTTTGTGTGTTTGTTTGTTTTTTAGGACAGGGTTTCTCAGTGTAGCTCTGGCTGTCCTAGAACTCACTCTGTAGACCAGGCTGGCCTGGACCTCAGAAATTAGCCTGCCTCTGCCTCCCAAGTGCTGGGATTAACTGAAATTCTTTAGGTACAAAGAATCTCTAAACCCTGAGGACATTCTATCACAAATAAGTAAAATTCAGAAAATTCCGAGTGCTCTTGTCACAGAGAAAGAGTTCTGCTACCATCAGCTCATAGGTGTGATCCTCTACAAAACCCATATTATTGAAAAGCCATATTGTGCCCAGACATTGGAAAGCCTGAGCTCATATCTAGAAATACAGTTATGTGTGGTACTATTTAATATTACATTTACACTAAGGAAACCTGATAGTATGGAAACAAAACCTGTTCTGTGCACATGCACAGAGGGAAACTAAACAGAGTATGGTGAATCTTTAACAAAAAAAAAAAAGGAAACTGCAATATGTTTCAAATGCTGTAACTGAAATCTGGTTTTCTGATGCCTTATATCTGGTATCATCAGTGGCATCAGCCTAGGTCCAACCCCAGAGCATGATATAGCAGGAAGACATGCAAATAGGTCTTCTCTGTGCCCATGAAAAACACCTCCGCCCTGACCCTGCAGCTCTGACAGAGGAGGCCAGTCCTGGATTTGATTCCCAGTTCCTCACATTCAGTGATCAGCACTGAACACAGACCCCTCACCATGAACTTCGGGCTCAGCTTGATTTTCCTTGTCCTAACTTTAAAAGGTAAATTATTGAGAAGAGATGACATCTATTGTATGCACATGAGAAACAGAAAAATTATTTGTTTTGTAAGTGACAGTTTTCCAACCAGTATTCTCTGTTTGCAGGTGTCCAGTGTGAAGTGAAGCTGGTGGAGTCTGGGGGAGGCTTAGTGAAGCCTGGAGGGTCCCTGAAACTCTCCTGTGCAGCCTCTGGATTCACTTTCAGTAACTATGCCATGTCTTGGGTTCGCCAGACTCCAGAGAAGAGGCTGGAGTGGGTCGCAGATATTAGTAGTGGTGGTGATTACACCTACTATGCAGACACTGTAAAAGGCCGATTCACCATCTCCAGAGACAATGCCAAGAACACCCTGTACCTGCAAATGAGCAGTCTGAAGTCTGAGGACACGGCCATGTATTACTGTGCAAGAGACACAGTGAGTGAATGTTACTGTGAGTTCAAACTAAAACCTCCTGCAGAGCACACAGGACCAGCAGGGGGCGTGGAGAGCACATGGAGCTCTGATTCACAGAAGAGTTACAGCCTGAACAATTAGATCCAACATTCAACCCACAGTCAAAATATTCGATCCAAAATTGTTCCTGTCTAAAGGTAATTCAACGACAAAATGGACCAGAGACTGAAGAAATGGCTGAACTGTGACCATCCCAACATTGGATCTATCTCATAGGCAGGCACCAAACCTTGACATTTGTCACTGACTCTATATTGTGCTTGCAGACAGGAGCATAGCATGGCTGACCTCTAAGAGGCTCTACAAGCACCTGACTGAGACATTTGTAAATACAGTGTACAACTGGATTAAGTTTGAAGACTGCTATAGAAGAGTTAGAGGAAGGAATGAAAACTCTGAAGGGGATAACAACCCCAGAGGAAGACCAACAGTGCCAATTAACCTGGATGCCTGGGAACTCCCAGAGACTAAGCCACAAACCAAAAATCATGCAGGCTAGTCTGAGACCCCTGGCACCCATGTCTCAAGGAACTGCCTTTTGTTGCCTCAGTGGGAGAAGATGAGCCTAAAGCTTTAAAGACTTGACGCCCCAGGGATGGGCAATACAAAGTTGAGTTTCTTGGGAAAGTGAAGAGGATGGTGGGAGTAGGAATAAATCTGGGAAGTGGGACTGGTTTGGGACAACATATTGGTCCTAATTTTATGAAATAATTATCTAATCGATAAAAAGAGCCCTTGGAAGTAATAGAGGGCTGGACTCCTCTGTGCATAGTTTGTAACTCTACAGGGATCCTCTTTAAAAGTGTACGGAGTATATGTATATGTGTGTGACACTAATCCAGGGGTAAATGTTTCTGTAAGAACTTTATGAATAAACTTTATTAATAGCATCAAAAAGTATAGGTTGTAGCAACCCTTGACTTGTACGAATGCTTATACCACTTTCTATTTTCCTTATTTATATCTGTTTTGCATTTGTTTATTTATTTATTTATTACTTATTTATTTATGATTTCACTATGTCTTTCTGTAGCTCTGTATGTGTTTATTTGTCTCTTTATTGCTCTGTCTGTCTCTTTCTCTCTGTCTACTATTGTATCTCTCTGTGTCTCTTTGTCTCCGATCGTGCGTGTGTGTGTGTGTGTGTGTGTGTGTGTGTGTGTGTGTGTGTGTGTGCATATTGAAATGAGATATCTTCTTCTATCAGTCTACACAATGACTTTGAAATAAAATCCATCACTGGGCTTGGATATCACTATCTTGCTAGAATGGTTGCCCAAAGAGTCCTAACCATCACACTGTTTCTACATCTAATAGCTAGGCTTATTGATTTACTACCAAAACTACCCCATCTTTAGTTATGGATATTAAACACAGATCCTCATCATGTGTTAAGAACTTGAAGCACAGAGCTATATATACAGACCCACTAAATAAATATAAGATAAACTCTGGGTTGAACAAAACTCAGAGTATCACACAAGGCAGAAGTGAATCTCTCTGAGGAACAGGATCACATCCCAAAGAACCAAAGAACCCTTGAGACTGTGGAACCCTTAGAGTCAGGGCTGACACTCAGTAAGATTTCCTTCATAGAGCATGATGTGGGATTCCAGTAGAAATCAGTCAGGACCTGTGACCTATGAACCAGATGACTTTCAGTCTCTCCATCATCCTCACACAAACCATATGCAACAGCTCAGCACTGACTCACCTGTGATACTGGTGACAAAATGTGTGTAAAGTCTCAGAACTGAGACATGAGGCCAATGTAGCTACCAACACTCAGTGAGCTTCATTTTGCTGCAAACTGCTCCAAAACCACTCAAAGGGTAACATCTCCATTTTCTCTCTGTGTACTAGTGATGCCTTGGTAGATATAGTTCCCCAATAATTTAATAGGACAAATCATTTTTCCTTTTAACACATTAATCCCCTTTCCTTCCCCCAAGCTTCTAAAATTTGTCTTTAACACTGATGTCTGAGAGATGTGGCATAACAGATGTTTGGCTTATTCTGAATTGTTCCTCATCAAAAGAAATCAGTTGTGGCACTTTGAACCTAAATATAACAATATTTCACAAAGGCATTCTGGGAATATATGGATGTGGTTGCTACAAAGAATAGGAGGATCTATGCCCATACCACCCTGAATGAGCCAGATACTATCTAAAAGAGTAGGAGGGTGGGACATGGTGGTGCATGCCTTTAGTCCCAGTACTCTGGAAGAAGAGGCAGGCAGATTTCTGACTTCCAGGCCAGGCTGGACTACAAAGTGAGTTCCAGGACAGCCAGGGCTATACAGAGAATCCCTGTCTGGAAAAACAAAACAAAACAAAAAGAGTAGGAGGGTATTAGATGCCAGGTGGTTATGGCCAATCAATCAGACCACAATGCAACCTGAGAAAAGGTCTAAGTTTGTCAGATTGTCCTGGAGATGTGTTGCCTGTGATAATGGCATAGCTGGAACTGCAATACATTGGTTAACTGATAGTTCTGGAGAAGAAAAGGAATAGTCTCTGTTTTCCTAGGTTCACCAAGTTGGCAGTGAGCTAGAAGATGCTACTAGAGACCAGCACAGGTGCTTTTACAGAGATATTTTACATTGTCTGTCCTGCTCTGCCATCATCAGGTCCATCCCCCTTTGTGAGGACACTGTTTCTGCAAGGAAGATAAGGCTTTAAAGCCCACAAGAACTCCTCAGCCACAACTGCACTAGTGAATGAATGGATAACTGGAAACTGTGGTCAGGAGAGACTGATGATGCCTGAGACTGACAATTTTTTTATTTCATCTCAATTTACAACACAACTTGATTAATAATTTCTAAGATTTTTTTGAACATTGATGTCTTCTCAGAGCCTAACACCAAAGTTCTCATAATTTCTGTACATTTGTAAAATAGATGTGCTTATGTGTATTGCAATGCAGAAAAAGGAGACTTGGGAACCATGGAGCACAGGGTGGAAGACTGCAGAACTAAAGCAAATGAAGAGAGAAGTCATGTGCAATTAAATCCCTGAATTTCCATAGGAGCTACAGCAATAGGGCAGACCTGTCTACAACATATAGAACATTAACAAGGCCCCATCTCACTTCCTTGAATATGTCCCTTTTAATTTCATTCACTGACCAAAGGAGTGCTAGGATGTGGGTTTTTCACAAATGTTTAATTCACTGTTATTTCTCAGTGGTCACCTCACTCCAAAAAAGGTCACATTTCATAATTTCCTATGAGCATACATAGGAAACCTCAACATGGTCTCATGTCATGAGAGCCTTTAAAATTATATATTCAATTATTTGAAGAACTAAAGCAAGTGAAGAGAGAAGTCATGTGCAATTAAATCCCTGAATTTCCATAGGAGCTACAGCAATAGGGCAGACCTGTCTACAACATATAGAACATTAACAAGGCCCCATCTCACTTCCTTGAATATATCCCCTTTAATTTCATTCACTGACCAAAGGAGTGCTAGGATGTGGGTTTTTCACAAATGTTTAATTCACTGTTATTTTTCAGTGGTCACCTCACTCCAAACAAGGTCACATTTCATAATTTCCTATGAGCATACATAGGAAACCTCAACATGGTCTCATGTCATGAGAGCCTTTAAAATTATATATTCAACCTAACTGAGTATGCCAAGAGTCTGACTTACTTGCTTTCAGTTCTGTGAGGAGCTAAATACAGAATGTTTTTATTGTCTCATAATGTTCTGTGCACACCCATGGATGCCTAGCCAAGGATAGAAATATGTATCTGATAAGGAAGGAAGTTCCTGCAGTGGCCACACTCTGAGATCACCTCCTGCCAAATTATACCCAAGTTTTCTACAAGGTCTTGAAAATACTAGGTCAAATATGTTGTGATCCAGATATGAAACTGTGTGCAGCAATACAGAAATACCGTGGTCAGGAACACTGGGATGTAACACTGTAGTTCCAGCCATCATTAATCTCACATCATTTCTGTGGTTGCAAGAAATTGTACACATGTTTGGAACACCATCTCCACTTTGTATGCTTATCATTATGCATCAGTCTTTGCCTGTAATTTCCCACCCTGCATAAGTTCCTGTCTTGATTTCTTTTCTTTTTTTTTTATTAGGTATTTTCCTCAATTACATTTCCAATGCTATCCAAAAAGTCCCGAATACACTCCCCCCCCAGTCCCCCACCCACCCACCCCCACCCTTGGACCTGGCATTCCCCTGTACTGGGGCATATAAAGTTGGCAAGTCCAATGGGCCTCTCTTTCCAGTGATGGCCGACTAGGCCATCTTTTGATACAAATGCAGCTAGAGACAAGAGCTCTGGGGTACTGGTTAGTTCATAATAATGATCCACCTATGGGGTTGCAGTTCCCTTTAGCTCCTTGGGTACTTTCTCTAGCTCCTCCATTGGGGGCCCTGTGATCCATCCAGTAGCTGACTGTAAGCATCCACTTCTGTGTTTGCTAGGCCCGGCATTGTCTCACAAGAGACAGCTATATCTGGGTCCTTTCAGCAAAATCTTGCTAGTGTAAGCAATGGTGTCAGCGTTTGGAAGCTGATTATGGGATGGATTCCTGCATATGGCAGTTTTTAGATGGTCCATCCTTTCTTCACAGCTCCAAACTTTGTCTCTGTAACTCTTTCCATGGGTGTTTTGTTCCCAATTCCAAGAAGGGGCACAGTGTCCACACTTTGGTCTTCGTTCTTGAGTTTCATGCATTTAACAAATTGTATCTTATATCTTGGGTATCCTAAGTTTTTGGGCTAATATCCACTTATCAGTGAGTACATATTGTGTGAGTTCCTTTGTGAATATGTTACCTCACTCAGAATGATGCCCTCCAGATCCATCCATTTGCCTAGGAATTTCATAAATTCATTCCTTTTAATAGCTGAGTAGTACTTCATTGTGTAAATGTACCACATTTTCTGTATCCATTCCTCTGTTGAGGGGCATCTGGGTTCTTTCCAGCTTCTGGCTATTATAAATAAGGCTGCTATGAACATAGTGGAGCATGTGTCCTTCTTACCGGTTGGAACATCTTCTGGATATATGCCCAGGAGAGGTATTGCTGGATCCTCTGGTAGTATTATGTCCAATTTTCTGAGGAACCACCAAACTGATTTCCAGAGTGGTTGTACCAGCTTGCAATCTCACCAACAATGAAGGAGTGTTCCTCTTTCTCCACATCCTCGCCAGCATCTGCTGTCACCTGAATTTTTGATCTTAGCCATTCTGACAGGTGTGAGGTGGAATCTCAGGGTTGTTTTGAGTTGCATTTCCCTGATGATTAAGGATGTTGAACATTTTTTCAGGTGCTTCTCTGCCATTCGGTATTCCTCAGGTGAGAATTCTTTGTTCAGTTCTGAGCCCCATTTTTTAACGAGGTTATTTGATTTTCTGGAGTCCACCTTCTTGAGTTCCTTATATATATTGGATATTAGTCCCCTATCTGATTTAGGATAGGTAAAGATCCTTTCCCAATTTGTTGGTGGTCTTTTTGTCTTATTGACGGTGTCTTTTGCTTTGCAGAAGCTTTGTAACTTTATGAGGTCCCATTTATCGATTCTCGATCTTACAGCGCAAGCCTTTGCCGTTCTATTCAGGAATTTTTCCCCTGTACCCATATCTTCGAGGCTTTTCCCTACTTTCTCCTCTATAAGTTTCAGTGTCTCTGGTTTTATGTGGAGTTCCTTAATCCACTTAGATTTGACCTTGGTACAAGGAGATAGGAATGGATCAATTCGCATTCTTCTACATGATAACCGCCAGTTGTGCCAGCACCATTTGTTGAAAATGCTGTCTTTTTTCCACTGGATGGTTTTTGCTCCCTTGTCAAAGATCAAGTGACCATAGGTATGTAGGTTGATCTCAGGGTCTTCAATTCTGTTCCATTGGTCTACTTGTCTGTCGTTATACCAGTACCATGCAGTTTTTATCACAATTGCTCTGTAGTACAGCTTTAGGTCAGGCATGGTGATTCCACCAGAGGTTCTTTTAGCCTTGAGAAGAGTTTTTGCTATCCTAGGTTTTTTGTTGTTCCAGATGAATTTGCAGATTGCCCTTTCCAATTCGTTGAAGAATTGAGTTGGAATTTTGATGGGGATTGCATTGAATCTGTAGATTGCTTTTGGCAAGATAGCCATTTTTACAATGTTGATCCTGCCAATCCATGAGCATGGGAGATCTTTCCATCTTCTGAGATCTTCTATAATTTCTTTCTTCAGGGACTTGAAGTTCTTGTCATACAGATCTTTCACTTCCTTAGTTAGAGTCACGCCAAGGTATTTTATATTGTTTGTGACTATTGAGAAGGGTGTTGTTTCCCTAATTTCCTTCTCTGCTTCTTTATCCTTTGTGTACAGAAAGGCCATTGATTTGCTTGAGTTAATTTTATATCCAGCTACTTCACTGAAGCTATTTATCAGGCTTAGGAGTTCTCTGGTGGAATTTTTAGGGTCACTTATGTATACTATCATATCATCTGCAAAAAGCGATATTTTGACTTCTTCTTTTCTGATTTGTATCCCCTTGATCTCCTTTTGTTGTCTAATTACTCTGGCTAGGACTTCAAGTACAATGTTGAATAGGTAGGGAGAGAGTGGGCAGCCTTGTCTAGTCCCTGATTTTAGTGGGATTGCTTCCAGTTTCTCACCATTTACTTTGATGTTGGCTACTGGTTTGCTGTATGTTGCTTTTATCATGGTTAGGTATGGGCCTTGAATTCCTGATCTTTCCAAGACTTTTATCATGAATGGGTGTTGGATTTTGTCAAATGCTTTTTCAGCATCTAACGAGATGATCATGTGGTTTTTGTCTTTGAGTTTGTTTATATAATGGATTACATTGATGGATTTTTGTATATTGAACCATCCTTGCATCCCTGGGATGAATCCTACTTGGTCAGGATGGATGATTGTTTTGATGTGTTCTTGAATTTGGTTAGCGAGAACTTTATTGAGGATTTTTGCATCAATATTCATAAGGGAAATTGGTCTGAAGTTCTCTATGTTTGTTGGGTCTTTATGTGGTTTAGGTATCAGAGTAATTGTGGCTTCATAGAATGAGTTGGGTAGAGTACCTTCTGATTCTATTTTGTGGAATAGTTTGTGAAGAACTGGGATTAGTTCTTCTTTGAAGGTTTGATAGAACTCTGCACTAAACCCATCTGGTCCTGGGCTTTTCTTGGTTGGGAGACTATTAATGACTGCTTCTATTTCTTTAGGGGATATGGGACTGTTTAGATCATTAACCTGATCTTGATTTAACTTTGGTACCTGGTATCTGTCTAGAAACTTGTCCATTTCATCCAGGTTATCTAGTTTTGTTGAGTATAGCCTTTTGTAGAATGATCTGATGGTGTTTTGGATTTCTTCAGGGTCTGTTGTTATGTCTCCCTTTTCATTTCTGATTTTGTTAATTAGAATACTTTCCCTATGCCCTCTAGTGAGTCTGGCTAAGGGTTTATCTATCTTGTTGCTTTTCTCAAAGAACCAGCTCCTCGATTGGTTGATTCTTTGAATTGTTCTTCTTGTTTCCACTTGGTTGATTTCACCCGAGTTTGATTATTTCTTGCGGTCTACTCCCCTTGGGTGAATTTGCTTCCTTTCGTTCTAGAGCTTTTTGTGTGTTGTCAAGCTGCTAATGTGTGCTCTCTCTAGTTTCTTTTTGGAGGCACTCAGAGCTATGAGTTTTCCTCTTAGAAATGCTTTCAGTGTGTCCCATAAGTTTGGGTATGTTGTGGCTTAATTTTCATTAAACTCCAGAAAGTCCTTAATTTCTTTCTTTATTCCTTCCTTGACCAAGGTATCATTGAGAAGAGTGTTGTTTAGTTTCCACGTGTGTGTTGGCTTTCTATTATTTATTTTGTTATTGAAGATCAGTCTTAGTCCATGGTGATCTGATAGGGTGCATGGGACAATTTCAATATTTTTGTATATATTGAGGCTTGTTTTGTGACCAATTATGTGGTCAATTTTGGAGAAGGTACCGTGAAGTGCTGAGAAGAAGGTATATCCTTTCGTTTTAGGATAAAATGTTCTGTAGATATCTGTCAGATCCATTTGTTTCATAACCTCTGTTAGTTTCACTGTGTCCCTGTTTAGTTTCTGTTTCCATGATCTGTCCATTGGTGAAAGTGGTGTGTTGAAGTCTCCCACTATTATTGTGTGAGGTGCAATGTGTGCTTTGAGCTTTACTAAAGTATCTTTAATGAATGAGGCTGCCCTTGTGTTTGGAGTATAGATATTCAGAATTGATAGTTCCTCTTGGAGGATTTTACCTTTGATGAGAATGAAGTGCCATTCCTTGTCTTTTTTGATGACTTTGGGTTGGAAGTCAATCTTATCAGATATTAGAATGGTTACTCCAGCTTGTTTCTTCCTACCATTTGCTTGGAAAATTGTTTTCCAGCCTTTCATTCTGAGGTAGTGTCTATCTTTTTCTCTGAGATGAGTTTCCTGTAAGCAGCAAAATGTTGGGTCCTGTTTCTGTAGCCAGCCTGTTAGTCTATGTCTTTTTATTGGGTAATTGAGTCCATTGATATTAAGAGATATTAGGGAGAAGTAATTGCTGCTTCCTTTTATTTTTGTTGTTAGAGTTGGTGTTCTGTTTTTGTGGCTGTCTTCTTTTAGGTTTGTTGAGGGATTACCTTCTTGCTTTTTCTAGGACGTGGTTTCTGTCCTTGTATTGGTTTTTTTTTTCTGTTATTATCCTTTGAAGGGCTGGATTCGTGGAAAGATAATGTGTGAATTTGGTTTTATCGTGGAATACTTTGGTTTCTCCATCTATGTTAATTGAGAGTTTGGCTGGGTATAGTAGCCTGGGCTGGAATTTGTGTTCTCTTAGTTTCTGTATAACATCTGTCCAGGCCCTTCTGGCTTTCATAGTCTCTGGTGAAAAATCCGGTGTAATTTTGATAGGCTTGCCTTTATATGTTACTTGACTTTTTTCCCTTACTGCTTTTAGTATTCTATCTTTATTTAGTGCATTTGTTGTTCTGATTATTATGTGTCAGAAGGAATTTCTTTTCTGGTCCAGTCTATTTGGAGTTCTGTAAGTTTCTTGTATGTTCATGGGCATCTCTTTCTTTAGGTTTGGGAAGTTTTCATCTATAATTTTGTTGAATATATTTGCTGGTCCTTTGAGTTGAAAATCTTCATTCTCATCTACTCCTACTATCCGTAGGTTTGGTCTTCTCATTTGGTCCTGGATTTCCTGGATATTTTGAGTTAGGATCTTTTTGGATTTTGTATTTTCTTTGATTGTCGTGCTGATGTTCTCTATGGAGTCTTCTGCACCTGAGATTCTCTCTTCCATCTCTTGTATTCTGTTGCTGATGCTCATATCTATGGTTCCAGATTTCTTTCCTAGTGTTTCTATCTCCAGTGTTGCCTCAATTTGGGTTTTCTTCATTGTCTCTACTTCCCTTTTTAGGTCTTGGATGGTTTTATTCAGTTCCATCACCTGTTTGGTCTGGTTTTCCTGCAATTCTTTAATGGATTTTTGTGCTTCCTCTTTAATGTCTTCTACCTGTTTACCAGTGTTCTTTTGTATTTCTTTAAGTGTGTTATTAAAGTCCTTCTTGATGTCCTCTACCATCATCATGAGATATGCTTTTAGAACCGGGTCTAGCTTTTCCGGTGTGTTGGGGTGCCCTGGACTGGGCAAAGTGGGAGTGCTGGGTTCTGATGATGGTGAATGGTCTTGGTTTCTGTTAGTAAGATTCTTATGTTTACCTTTCGCCATCTGGTAATCTCTGGGATTATTTGTTATTGTTGTCACTGTTTAACGATTGGAGCAAACTCTGTGTTCCACTCACCAGAAGTCTCAAAATCCTGGGGGGGGGGGTCATGGGTAGCTGGCAGGTGTCAGCCGACCCTGCGCTCTAGCAACCCAGGTGCTGTTCAGACCAGAAGAGGCTTGTGGCCCTCCTCAGGCCAGATATCTGCCTCCCCAACGAAAGCTGTCTCAGGTCCTGAGCACAATTGGATTGGAGCAGAAGCTGTGTTCCACTCACCAGAAGTCTTAAGATCCTGTGGCAGGTGTTGTGGGTAGCTGGCGAGTGTCAGCCGACCCTGCGCCCTAGCACCCCAGTGCTGGTCTGACCAGAAGAGGCTTGTGGCCCTACTCAGGCAGGATTTCTGCCTCCCCAACCAAAGCAGTCTCAGGTCCCGCGCGCAATTGGATTGGAGCAGAAGTGGTGTTCCACTCACCAGAAGTCTTAAGATCCTGTGGCGGGTCAATTTCTTTTTCTAATGAAGAGCAATACAGAAGTGTTGGCCAACTGAACACTTTCACCCCAAGTTGCTTTGCCATAGTGCTTCAACACAGGAGTAGTAACCCCCAGTAAGGACACTGGTTCCCCTGCAACTCTTCTATATAGACCTTCTGATGATGTTCCAGACTTGGAGCTTTTATCTGACTGTTGTCCTGGTTAGTTCATGTTCACCAATAGAATATTGTTCTCATTTTCAATAATCATATGAAGTTACCTGTTTATAGGATCTTCCTAAAGCAGAAATCTATATAAAATGTCTGCTTCCTTTAAGAAAAATATGTGTGCTTGGGGGTAAATGGAGGAAAGGTGGAGGATATTGAGTAATGGAAGTCTGGCTAATACAGGAAGGTCACAGAATTGAATGACTCTAAGCATTTTTATTTCATCATCAATGCGGTATTTCAAGTTGAGGTAGGAGTCCTTGATGCACAGGTGACCCAAGGGACCCCAGCCTCTGCTTCTTGCTCTGCTCCAGTCTCACTTCTCAGTGCAGTTCACTGAGTGACAATCTTTAAGATAGTCATTCAGGATACAGTTATCACAGTCTTCAGACTCTCTTCATAGAAACAGTAATTCAGTCAGAGTCCAGTGTGCCATTAATAGGCCCCTGCAATAGGAGTTTACTTCATCTGTGGAAAGAAACCATCATGGCCTAATCAAGGCCTCATTGGATGATTACTGTAGAAAGTGTCCCCAGAGCATTGCTGGGATGAAAACTCTGGCAAGATGATTAGGGCATTCTCCATCTGACAGGACAATTCTATCAAGTGTTGCTTCCATAGAGAGGACTCTCCACATCTTCAGTATTCCCAATTTATCAACAATTCTTTATTCTGTGTCTTAAGCATAAAATCTTTTCTCTGTAGAATTTTCAGTCCTAAAAGCTAACCATGATGTTGGTCCTTATTTCAGAGATAATATATAAATACAAATCAAATTATACCCTAAACATGTGGAGATGGTTTTCTGTTATGAATATATTGGCTCTCTAAAAAGTGTTAATTAACATCTACACTTTAAGATAAGTAGGTTAAAAAGGTTAATAGTCTGAAATACTAGCTCTGAGAGCATGACCACTATATTGCATGCAAAGAATAAGCTGAATTCCAAGGAAATTCATGCCTTGTGAATCCATCACAATCTGATCTCAATATTGAAACATGATTACTATTACAAGTAATTTATACCTTAACCAGTTGCTGGAAATTAAAAGTACATAAGCTAAACTTTAAAATTCTTTCTATTTAATGTGTCAGAATAGAATATGTGGACTGAAGTCTAAATGTGCATAGAATGACATTGTTACCATGATGGTTCAAATAAATACCAGTAGCACAGTTGGTGCTTAACTTGAAAAAAACCTGTGACCACAGCCCAGATGTTGATACTCTGAAAGAAACTAGTGCCTCACATCTGAGCTAGAAAAGTGTTATTCAGAGAAGTAATATTGGATATGGAATCCATCTAATGGATCAGCAACATGAGGAAGATTTGGAAGCCAGATTCATGAGATGACTAGAATCCTGGATCTGAACACACAATAGTAAGATGAACAGCTCCACACAATGCTAAAGATAAAACATCCAGGAACCAACATTTAAATTTCTTTCTTTTTTTTTTTTTTTGTTGGTTTTTTGAGACAGGGTTTCTCTTTGCAGTCCTGGCTGAACTAGAACTCACTCTGTAGACCAGGCTGGCATGGAACTCAGAAATCCACCTGCATCTGCCTACCAAGTGCTGAGGTTAAAGGCGTGCATCAATACTGCCCGGCTTAAATTCCTAGTTCTTAAAGACTTCACTTTTCACCAAGAACATTTGAAATGGGTTATTGAGGTTTGTGGTGGTTTGAATATGCTTGGCCTATAGAAAATGGCACTCTTTGGAACTATGGTCTTTTTGTAGTATGTGTAGCCTTGATGGAGGAAGTACATCACTATATAGTGTTGTGAACGTTGAGATCCTATGTTCAAGTTCTGCCAAGAACAAAAGAGAGTCCCCTCCTGGATATCTAAAACAGTTGCAGAGACCCAAAACCAAAAATTGGGTATACCTCCGGGTCTCTTATGGAGGAGTTGGCTGAAGGATTGAAGGCCTTAAAGGGGATAGAAACTTCACAGGAAAGCCAACAGATTCATCTAACCTAGACTCTAGGGGTCTTCCAAAGGCTGAGTAACCATACAAAAAGAACACAATGGTTAGACCTAGGCACCTGGTACATATGTGGCAGATGTGCAGTTTAGACTCTATGTGGATTCCCCAACAACTGGAGCAGGTGTTGTCCCTAAAGCTGATGCTTGTCTGTAGAATATATTTCCCAACAGAATTGCCTTGTATGCCCTCAGTGGGAGAGGATGTGTCTAATTCTGAAGAGACTTGATATGCCAGGATTTGGAGATTATTAAGGGTCTCCCACCATCTGAAAGGTCAATAGTATGACAAGCAGATGTTCCCCATCTCTGGTTTCCAGCATCTTGCACCACCAGTATTGAGGGGAAGGTGTAGCAATTTGGGGGGCTAGCAGTATGAGAAAGCTGACTTTAGTAGTGTTGGCACAGGGTGGGTATTGTGACTGGGTATGGAGATGAATCCTGTTCCTCCTCAGGAGGGTGTAGCAGGTGCTTGCCCTCCTTTGGGACAGTAGTGCTGTTGCAATGCAGAGGACAGTACTGGCCTGTTCCTGACAAAGTTTACTGTGTGCTGTGACCATTTACTCAGGGGAGGAATATTTAAGACTTGCTATGATAGCCTGATGAATCTGGACAAACAAGAGACAGGAGGTAACACCTGAGTTACTATTGAAGAAGAGCACTATTATACACAAATTGGAGTCCAACATGTTCTTGAGTGAGATCCAATGTGCCAGAATTTTAGCCACCTTCCAAAGTCCCTCAAGGTCTGTCACTTTAGTCTTTAGGCCTCTCCTAACCAAATCATAATTAAGATTCCTTAACATAAAAGAGTAGATCCTCCATATCTCTGCCAACAAAACAGGATGAATTTGACAGACAGGCAAAACTATCACAAACAAAACAGACTATGTGTGGGATCCAAATGTCTTGTGCTTAGAGGAGGAGTTCTACAATTCATTAGGCTGTGGCCCTATGCCCACAAGATGTCTTCAGATGGGAAAGGGACATTGGGTGCCAAGTCTTAGTTCTTCTGTTTCCTGGGCTGTCAGTTTTTATGTGGAGAAGACATGAACCAAATCCAAAGTCATGAACCCTATACAGACAGACAGAGAATAGCAAATGAGCCCTCTCATTCACCTACGGGGGTCTTATAACTGAGAACAGAAAGGGGCCTACTTACCAAGAATCAGCCAAAAGAGAGTCACTTAGACCACACCACAATGCAGGAAGGATATCAATGAAGGAAGAACAAAGGAAAGGCCAAATCAAGGTGATTGGCACATGACAAAACCAGGTCTCATAAAACAATAGAAGCATTGGAAACATATCAGGGTAAAAGGGGTCCCTTTTACCCCTGTTCAATTGCCAGATGTTATTCTAGCCTTAGGCTCCCTGAGTTGGTCTTTCGGGGTAGTGGGTAAGAAGACACAAAATCAATGACACAGATCTTTGAGCCAGATGAGAAGTCAAAGGAGACTCATTTATTGCTATAGAAAAGAATGCCTTTATACCTTCTGCCCATAACACCTCTGCCCGTATATGCTCATCTCCACATGGCTGCCACCATCTAATTGGCTGCCAAGGTCACAGACTGTCTTTGTTCTTCTCTGAGTCTCAGGCAGGTTTTGGGTTAGAAATGGCAAAAGTGTCTGCTGTGCATGCGTGAATCATTACAGGCTGCTAGGCAGAACATGCTGACTAGCTTCTCCTACATATTATAAATCCATCACTGTGATAGCAGGTCTTGTCCAGAAGACAGTATTTAACTACACTCCTCCCTGTACTCCACCCCTCATGGTCTTTCTACCTCCTCTTTCTTAGTGTTCTCTGAACCTACATGAAACGTGAAGAAAACGAAAGAAATCTTGTGTCAAATAAATAATGTGGATTGGGAAGGAAAAACACTGCCCATGACTGTGGGCAGGTAAATGCTGGCGATTTAACAAGAAAAATATAGCATGGTGAGAGAATGTGATGAGAAGAAAGGAAGCATGAGAACTGAGAGAAAAAAAAATCCAAACTCTACTGAAAATGCTATGTTGATGGCAAGATATTGTGTCTTGTTACAAAAATTAATTGATTGCCTAGGTTATTCTCAGTATATAAAAGTGGAGGAATGAACATAGGATTAAAACACACACACACACACACACACACACACACACACACACTCACACGAATAGAAGAAAAGAAATAGTCATGAGGTGCCTAGTGAAATAAATGAAGAAAATGGTGGAGTTAATGGGGAATCACAGAAAGAACTGGAGGATGCACACAAATGGGTTTCCTGTAAATATGTCTTCATAGTAATCTCTGCTCAATAATCAGACAGTAACAAAGTATGCCTCATTTACAAGCCCTGGTGACCTGAGAAAAGCATCTTTCTGAAATGAATAAAGTTTAGAAATGTGTGAAGTATCCCTATCACAGGAAATTTGCTAATGTTTGTAATTGTTGCTAATGTTTCCAGGAAGCTCAGTCTTCGTCAAAAACCACATCAAGGAGAAGCCATGTCCAAACCACAGACTGGGAAAGACTGAGCTCCTGTATGGAAACACAACTATGTGTCTTGCTTTTGTTTTCACATTATACTGAGGGCACATGACATCATAGAAACACAGCATATTCTTTGCATATGCAGAGAGAGGAACTAGATGATATGTGGTAATTCTTAACAATAAAAGAGTATATACAGAGGTATTTTACTGTTTAAATATTTATAACTGTCATCATTGTCTTTGATATATTGTATCTTCTCAGAGCAGTGCCTTCTCTCAAGGGTCCAACTTCAGAGTATGATATAGCAAGAAGAGGGGCAGATGAGACGTATTTTCATACCCAAGTCCTGAATTTTCAGATTCTCACATTCATTGATCAGCAGGGAACACAGACCATTCACCATGGACTTGGGGCTCATCTGGATTCTCCTTGTTATTGTTGAGAAATGATTTATTGGGAAGAGCTGCCTCATATTTCTATGACCAGGATAGGAAGATGCTGGAATTCTATGATAGATTTCTACCCAGAATACTCTGTGTTTGCAGGTGTTCAGGGTGAGGTAGAACTGGTGAAGTCTAGGGAAGGCATAGTGATGCCTAAAAGTCCCTGAAACTCTCATGTTAAACCTCTGGATTCACATCCAGTGATTACTATATAAGCAGGGTCCTCCAGGCTCTAGGGAAGGGTCTTCAGTGGTGAGCATACATTAAAAGAGATAGTTCCATCAACTATGCTGAAGCCATGAAACGCCAATTCACTGTCACCAGAGACAATGCCAAGAAAACCTCTACCTGGAAATTTGCAGACTGAGGACACAGCCATGTATGAATGTGTAGGATATACAGTGAATGGATGTTGATGTGAGCTCAGACACAACCATCCCTGAAGACTGATCAGGACAAGAACGGAGAGTTGAGACCTCAGAGAGTTCTGAGTCACACAAGAGCCTGTTGAAAGAGGCATACAGGGACGTACTCCTCTGTTTCTGCTGCCTACCCATATCACACTTAAAGATTCTGTCGACACGTATAGTGTGTAGTAATCCTTGAAGTATCCAAATTTTTATTTGAAAAATCAACTTTGCATTTTTATATATATTTTCATTAACATATTATACTCTGTCCTACTGATGCATTATCCATTTTATCTGCTTTGCCCTTTCTCCCCGTTCACTAGCTCTGTCTTTGTTCCCATTCCTCCCTCCTTCACTTTGTGTGTGTATGTAGGCATATTTGTGTACATTTTGACATGTGATAACTTTCTCTAAAAATCTGCATATTTTTAAACACACATTTAATTATTAGTTGTGTTCACACCACTGGCTAAACTAATTGTCCAGTGAGCCTCCGTGATCATATTCCCAGTGAACACCTCCATGGAGAGAATACTGGATGCATGCCACACTCAGCTCTTTTTGTATTCATGGAGACTTAAGGTCAGACATTATATCCCGTGTAAGAGTTCTTCTGTGGCAAGGACTTGAACCACAGTGATATTTTTAAATATACATCACATTGTTTATAAGTTTGAAGTGAGCTCTTCCCTTATTAAAATGCAGACCATCACAAAGGGCAAGTGATTCTTTTCCATTACCAGCATCAGATCATGAAGAAGCAAAGGAACCTTGAGATTGTAAACCCTAAATGGAGGTCAGCTCAAAATGAAGTATAAGTCCGGTGGACTTGGTGCCCTGCCTTTGACTCCATGAGCACTACACTATCCACATATAATCCTATACACATAATTAAAATCAATGTTTTTAAAAATTACTCCCTCAATGCTATTAATTATCCCAATGGTTGAGTTCTTGTGTACTATAAATGAGATCTAAATTCAAATAGAAATATTTCAAAAATATATTCCTCCACTTGATTTCTAAAGATTGTATTTGAAACATCACTACTTCCTGTCAAATGTTAGGACAAGTTTTGTCTCAAACAAGACATAAGTCTCATAATTCTTTTCATTTCTAAAACTTTTCTGAGATTTGAATTAGTAGGCTAAAACTTAGCATATAGATGAAGGAGTTGAGAGTTGGTGTCCTCATGAGCAGACATATTCCAGCCCTCCGTCCTCTACTTGGACTTCTTCATTTTAGTCAACGCTTGTGGGTAGAGAAGGTTGCATAATCACCAAAGAATGGATATTAAACCCAATATGATAAAGAAGAGAGGCAAGATAGAAATCAGGAAAAAAGAGAAAGAAGGAACAAAGAGACATGAGACAAGGCGAGGCCAGAGGATTATTAGGAACGAAAGGAAGAAGAGGGAAGTTAATGGGGATGAACCTATATAATCACAATATATTATACATAATCATGATATTTTTCTTTTTTTCTGTTTTTTTAATTGGGTATTTATTTCATTTACATTTCCAATGTTATCCCAAAAGTCCCCCACATGCTCCCCCACCCACTCCCCCACCCACACACTCCCACTTCTTGGCCCTAGCGTTCCCCTGTACTGAGGCATATAAAGTTTGCATGACCAATGGGCCTCTGTTTCCACTGATGGCCGACTAGGCCATTTTCTGATTCATATGCAGCTAGAGACACGAGCTCTAAGAGGGTACTGGTTAGTTCATAATGTTGTTCCACCTATAGGATTGCAGATCCCTTTAGCTCCTAGGGTACTTTCTCTAGCTCCTCCATTGGGGGCCCTGTGATACATCCAATAGCTGACTGTGAGCATCCACTTCTGTGTTTGCTAGTCCCCGGCATAGTCTCACAAGAGACAGCTCTATCTGGGTCCTTTAAGCAAAATCTTGCTGGTGTATGCAATGGTGTCAGGATTTGGAGGCTGATTATGGGATGGACCCCAGATATGGAAAAATCTAGATGGTACATCCTTTTGCAACAATAATATTTAATGGTGGAGATAGCACCTGCTATCCAGACGCAATGAAGGGCCAATTCACCATTTCTAGAGATGATGCCAAAAAAACACTTTACCTGAAAATAAACAACCTGAGGTCTGAGTACACAGCCATATATATATATATATATATATATATATATATATATATATATATATATATATATATCACTAAGAGTATATATCACTATGGGTATATTATATATATATATATATATATATATATATATATATATATATACTCCTAAGGTTGAGTAAGTGGACTTAAACTAATTCCATCACAACTTGCATGGGAAGGATATTCCCCAGTGTTAAGAGCTGTCTCTATCACTGTCAATCAGAAAACAAAGTTTATGCACAACAAAAAAAGAAACCCAAAAGCAGAGAACTCCAATTACAAGTAATAGACCCAGACCCACAGGCTCTGAAGACAGACTGTACAGTTGGATCCAGTCCTGTACTTCTCTTCCCTGGGATTTTTATTACCAAGGAACTGAGGAAAGATCTACAATATCTGTTCTCTATAATGGTCAACACCTCAAAGCACAGGTTACCCACATTCATACCTGCCTTCTGCTACACTTCTTGCCAAAACGTAGACTACTTCAGCCTACTTTGTACTCCACTTAATGAGACTCAAGACTAGCTGCATGGTACTGCTTATTCTGAATTATTATGTACAGGTGACCCAGCCTTCACCAATATAATTATCATATTTAGGAATTTGAGGTTTTACGAGATATAGGCTCAGAGGAGAGAAAGAAAGCAAACTACATAGAGATATAGACTGACATAAATCAAGACTTGCATAAGTTAGTCCCCAAGTACCATGTCCCTAAGTGGCAAGGGGTATCTTCTATGCCTAGTGAGATGAGGTACAAATCTGACGCTTAGTATTTTTAGGTAAACATGTGAGATCAATGGATTAAATGCCTGGGCTGGGCTTCCTTGCAATCTATTTTCTATACAAGATAACAATGGATCAGGCCACAGACACCATGAGAATAGTCTCAAATAGTGCTTTAAGTAGAATGTCTGATCACTAAGAGCCCAATTCCATCCTAAATACTCTTCTGGATTATACACAGATAAAAACTGCACATAGGGCATGGGGCACTGATCTCCCTGCACTACATGAATGGGGGCTCATTTACTAAATGTTCCCATGTTTCTTCCTAGTGCTCCACAGTGTAATTCCTACAACTTCCTGCTTATCTACAATGTGAACTCCAGACAGTACCAGAAAAACGTTCCTTATGTTCCTCTCCAGGTGCTCCAGCAAGCACAGGGCAAATTTCTGTCACCAGGAGGGCAAACTGCAAACCTTGCTCATTGCTTCCTTTTATCCTCCCAGGATCCTCCCCAATGCAAAGCAGCCCTCAGGCAGAGGATAAAAGCCCACACAAAGATGAGCAGCCCCATCCTCTTCTCATCCCCTCCATCAGAGCATGGCTATCCTGGTGCTGCTCCTCTGCCTGGTGACACTCCCAAGCTGTAAGTGTTTCAGGGATTCAGAAGAGGGACTAAGACATGTCAGCTAGGAAATGTGTGACTAATGGTGATGTTGCTTGTCCCCAGGTATTCTCTCCCAGGTGCAGCTGAAGCAGTCAGGACCTGGCCTGGTGGGGCCCTCACAGAGCCTGTCCATCACATGCACAGTCTCTGGGTTCTCATTAACCAGCTATGGTGTACACTGGGTTCGCCAGCCATCAGGAAAGGGTCTGGAGTGGCTGGGAGTAATATGGGCTAGTGGAAGCACAAATTATAATTCAGCTCTCAAATCCAGACTGAGCATCAGCAAGGACAACTCCAAGAGCCAAGTTTTCTTAAAAATGAACAGTCTGCAAACTGATGACACAGCCATGTACTATTGTGCCAGAAACACAGTGAGGGAAGCCCAGTGTGAGCCTGCACAAATACTTCTCTGAAGGGATGCTCATAAACAGCAGGTGGCGCTGAGGACCCAAAGGGATTTTCCAGGATCTCTTCTGGAATCTAGGAAGTTCTGGCCTGTGTCTATCACCATATGTTTCAATGTTAGAGTTGTGAGTTTTTCTTCCAGCTACAAAGATTCTTTAGAACCCACTCTTCAGTGTCATTCTGCTAAATTTGTTCATACATGGAAGGATTTGTTAAATGATTCTATAGTCTAATAGGGTCAAACAAAAACAAATAATTGAGTTGATATGTACAGAAAAAAAAACTCCTCAAAGTGGACAACTGTGTAGGTAAGGAAAACCAGGGGGATTTGGGAATAGATTATTTCTCTCCTGACTGTAGTTTTAGTCACCTTTCAGCCATTTACTGTATTTAATTGATGTTTAAAGTTAATTGTATTCATCTTCCCTAACATGAAGTTTCCAAACACATGTCCACAATTTAATGATGACAGTTATCGTTATAAATGCTAACTCATAAGATCTCTCTTCATATATGAAAAACAGAATATGCTGTTATTAGCTATAGCCAACAAACTTACATATTATTATTGAAATAATCCTTCCCATCTAACTGAATATTCTTCGCATTCTACACTGTCTATGCTGCGATCAGCCTGCCCTAATTTTACCTTTGCTCACATCATTGCTTTCTGTTTCATTTGATAAGATGGTGCCTGGTTGCTACTGAAAATGTGTCCTCCAATTTCACACTGATTAATGTAATATTCTCCTTTGAGAACAGAGCTGTAGCAAAAATAGGATGTAATATAATCATTGTTACTCAAGGTGCTGCAGAAATAGCTCAGTGGTTAAGAGAGAATATTGAACTTTGAGGGGTCCAGATTTAATTCCTGATACCTACAATGTGCACCTTATAACCACATGTACCTACAGAAAACTTAGTATAAATGTGGCCTCCTTGAGCACTATACTGCTCCCACCAACACATATACCCATAATTAAAGATAAATATTTTAGAAAAATTGCTAATCTAATGCTAGTAAGTAGTCAAAAAGAGAGTTCTTGTGTCATGTACATATGTGTAGCAGATTTAAATGTTAAAAAGTAAAGAACACATTCCTCTATCCACATTAAAAATTTGACATGAGTAGCCCAGACATTGGCAAATGCTAAGCTTGTATCTAGAAACACAATTGTGTTTGGTGATATTTAATTACACATTTATACCTAGACACATACCAATATTGAAACAAAACATGTTCTATGCACATGCTCTAAGGAAAGCTAAATAGAGTGTGGTGAAACCAAAGAAAATGTGAATATGAAACCTCCATATTTTTCCAACTCTGCAACCTAAAACAATGTCTTTCATGTCTTATATCTGCTATGAGGACTTTCTTCTGACCATGTCCAACTCCAGAGCATGCAACAACAGGAAGACATACTGCAGTGCACCCATGAAAACCAGCTCTGTCCTGTCCCTGAATCTCTCAGAGGAGCCCAGAACTGAATACCCAGGTCCTCACATTCAGTAATCAGCACTGAACACAGAGCACTCATCATGGATTTGGGCTCGGCTTGGTTTTCCTTGTCATTATTTTAAAAGGTAATTCATAATGATAAGATTCTGTCTGCTGTGTGCACATGAGAAACAGAAAAATTGTTTTATTTCTCTATTTTGTTTTGCTTTGTTAGTGACAGTTTCTGACTCATAATTCTCTGTTTGCAGGTGCCGAGTGTGAGGTGAAGATAGTGGAGTCTAGGAAAGGTTTAGTGCAGCCTGGAAGGCCTGTGATATTCTCCTGTGCCGCCTCTGGATGCACTGTCAGTGACTACTGTTTTGCCTGGGTTTGCCAGGCTCCAAAGAAGGAGCTGGAATGGTGGGGGGGGGGCATTAATTTTTCATGATGGTGGTAGCACCTTCTATGCAGACACCTTGAAGAAGTGGGTTGGACCTAACATTCAGAATCAATATTTAGAGATTCTAATCCTTGAAGACGTCACTTTTGACCAAGTTTATATGAAACATGTTACTGAGGTTTGTGGTGGTTTGAGTGTGCTCGGTCCATGGAGAGGGAAACTACTAGGAGTTGTTAGGAGGAACTGTGGCTTGTTATAGGGAGGACATCACTGTAGGGGTAGGCTCTGTGGTCCTGTGTTCAAGCTCTACCCAGTGCAGAACAGAGCCCTCTCCTGCCTGCAAATGGAAAGAATTTCTCTTCCTGGTTGCCTTCTATTCAAGTTGTAGAATATCAACTCTCCTAACACAATGACTGCGAGCATGCTGTCATGCTTCCCACCATAATAATAGACTAAATCTCTGAAACTTTAAGCCAGCCTCTAATAAATGTATTCTTTAATAAGACTGACCTTGGCTATGGTGTCCTTTCACAACAGTAAAATAGAAACATAGACAAAGTTTTAACTGTCTGTACTAGAGGACCATCTCTATGTCCTTGGGGTTGTATGTAAATTATTGGACAAATACTATAGACAAGTTGTATGGCCAAAAATCCACCCCCTTCTTCAAATCTACTATCTGTAGCCATATAGATTAGATTCCTTTTCTGCACTCATTTCCCTTACTTGCTGAGACATTTTGGTGACACTCAGAATCCCTGAACTTCCTGCTGAAAAAAATGAAAAAAAAAAAAAAACCCTTCCAATTTGAAGACAGCTCTCTTCCAAAATTCATCATAAATACTGATCCATATATCCAGGCATATCATGTAGTTTTAAAAAACAAACCAATCAATGCTAAACTGGGTAAGTGCCTACATCATTGGCTTATGTCTGTTCATAACCTGGTACATAGCTAGAGAACAGGACTTCATGTGTCTCCTAGGCCACACCTCTCCCACAAATACTGACTCTGCCTCTCCAGAGTTCCAAGATCATTGAGCTCTGGGTTCCCCAGTAACCCTAAGGGTGCACTCTCACCAGCCTGTACACTACTGTGCTAACTTCTCCCCTGGAGCTTGGTCCTTGCTCAATCTTCCCTTTCAAAAGCCTGGCCAAATTCCTCCTAACCTTTGTTCTTTCTGTCAGGCCACGGAAGTCATCTTGAATGAAAAACAACACAAAATCTGAATTTAAAATCAACTATTTTATGATGAAAATCTTCCAACAAAGCAGCTACCACCAGGTCTAAGAGTTACTCATCTACATGTTGCTTCCTCTCACTCCCAGCCTAAACATCAAAGGGCTTTTTCTTCCTCCCATGTCCCCTCTTTCTCTCTCAGACCCAGAAGCTCCACCTGCTCCTCTTGGCCCAGCAATTGTCTTCTTGTCCTCCTTATTATCTTTTTTTTTTTTTTTTTTTTTTTAATATTTTTATTACATAATTTCCTCAATTACATTTCCAATACTATCCCAAAAGTCCCCCATAGCGCCCCCCACTTCCCTACCCACCCATTCCCATTCTTTTGGCCCTGGCATTCCCCTATATTGGGGCATATAAAGTTTGCACGTCCAATGGGCCTCTCTTTCCATTGATGGCCGACTAGGCCATCTTTCGATACATATGCAGCTAGAGACAAGAGCTCCAGGGTTCCGGTTAGTACATCATGTTGTTCCAACAATAGGGTTGCAGATCCCTTTAGCTCCTTGGGTACTTTCTCTAGCTTCTCCATTGGGAGCCCTGTGATACATCCAATAGCTGACTGTGAACATCCACTCCTGTGTTTGCTAGGCCCCGGCATCGTCTCACAAGAGACAGCTATATTTGGGTCCTTTCAGCAAGATCTTGCTAGTGTATGCAATGGTGTCAGCGTTTAGAAGCTGATTATGGGACGGATCCCTGGATACAGCAGTCTCTAAATGGTCCATCCTTTCATCACAGCTACGAACTTTGTCTCTGTAGCTCCTTCCCTGGGTGTTTTGTTTCCAATTCTAAGAAGGTGCACAGTGTCCACACTTTGGTCTTCATTCTTCTTGAGTTTCATGCGTTTAGCAAATTGTATCTTATATCTTGGGTATCCTAAGTTTTGGGCTAATATCCACTTATCAATGAATACATATTGTGTGAGTTCTTTTGTGATTGTGTTACTTCACTCAAGATGATGCCCTCCAGGTCCATCCATTTGGCTAGGAATTTCATAAATTCATTCTTTTTAATAGCTGAGTAGTACTCCATTGTGTAAATGTACCATAATTTCTGTATCCATTCCTCTGTTGAGGGACATCTGGGTTCTTTCCATCTTCTGGCTATTATAAATAGGGCTGCTATGAACATAGTGGAGCATGTGTCCTTTTTACCGGTTGGGACATCTTCTGGATATATGCCCAGGAGAGGTATTGCTGGATCCTCCGGTAGTACTATGTCCAATTTTCTGAGGAACCGCCAGACTGATTTCCAGAGTGGTTGTACAAGCTTGCAATCCCACCAACAATGGAGGAGTGTTCCTCTTTCTCCACATCCTCGCCAGCATCTGCTGTCACCTGAATTTTTGATCTTAGCCATTCTGACTGGTGTGAGGTGGAATCTCAGGGTTGTTTTGATTTGCATTTCCCTGATGATTAAGGATGTTGAACATTTTTTCAGGTGCTTCTCTGCCATTCGGTATTCCTCAGGTGAGAATTCTTTGTTCAGTTCTGAGCCCCATTTTTTAATGGGGTTATTTGACTTTCTGGAGTCCACCTTCTTGAGTTCTTTATATATATTGGATATTAGTCCCTTATCTGATTTAGGATAGGTGAAGATCCTTTCCCAATCTGTTGGTGTTTTTTTTGTCTTATTGATGGTGTCTTTAGCCTTGCAGAAGCTTTGTAGTTTCATGAGGTCCCACTTGTCAATTCTCGATCTTACAGCACAAGCCATTACTGTTCTATTCAGGAATTTTTCCCCTGTGCCCATATCTTCAAGGCTTTTCCCCACTTTCTCCTCTATAAGTTTCAGTGTCTCTGGTTTTATGTGAAGTTCCTTGATCCACTTAGACTTGACCTTAGTACAAGGAGATAGGAATGGATCGATTCGCATTCTTCTACATGTTAACAACCAGTTGTGCCAGCACCATTTGTTGAAAATGCTGTCTTTCTTCCACTGGATGTTTTTAGCTCCCTTGTCGAAGATCAAGTGACCATAGGTGTGTGGGTTCATTTCTGGGTCTTCAATTCTATTCCATTGGTCTATTTGTCTGTCACTATACCAGTACCATGCAGTTTTTATCACAATTGCTCTGTAGTAGAGCTTTAGGTCCGGCATGGTGATTCCACCAGAGGTTCTTTTATCCTTGAGAAGAGTTTTTGCTATCCTAGGTTTTTTGTTATTCCAGATGAATTTGCAGATTGCACTTTCTAATTCGTTGAAGAATTGATTTGGAATTTTGATGGGGATTGCATTGAATCTGTAGATTGCTTTTGGCAAGATAGCCATTTTTACAATGTTGATCCTGCCAATCCATGAGCATGGGAGATCTTTCCATCTTCTGAGATCTTCTATAATTTCTTTCTTCAGAGACTTGAAGTTTTTATTATACAGATCTTTCACTTCCTTAGTTAGAGTCACGCCAAGATATTTTATATTATTTGTGACTATTGAGAAGGGTGTTGTTTCCCTAATTTCTTTCTCAGCCTGTTTATTCTTTGTGTAGAGAAAGGCCATTGATTTGTTTGAGTTAATTTTATATCCAGCTACTTCACCGAAGCTGTTTATCAGGCTTAGGAGTTCTCTGGTGGAATTTTTAGGGTCACTTATATATACTATCATATCATCTGCAAAAAGTGATATTTTGACTTCATCTTTTCCAATTTGTATCCCTTTGATCTCCTTTTGTTGTCGAATTGCTCTGGCTAGGACTTCAAGTACAATGTTGAATAGGTATGGAGAAAGTGGACAGCCTTGTCTAGTCCCTGATTTTAGAGGGATTGCTTCAAGCTTCTCACCATTTACTTTGATGTTGGCTACTGGTTTGCTGTAGATTGCTTTTATCATGTTTAGGTATGGGCCTTGAATTCCTGATCTTTCCAAGACTTTTATCATGAATGGGTGTTGGATCTTGTCAAATGCTTTTTCCGCATCTAAGGAGATGACCATGTGGTTTTTATCTTTGAGTTTGTTTATATACTGGATTACGTTGATGGATTTCCGTATATTGAACCATCCCTGCATCCCTGGGATGAAACCTACTTGGTCAGGATGGATGATTGTTTTGATGTGTTCTTGGATTCGGTTAGCAAGAACTTTATTGAGGATTTTTGCATCAATATTCATAAGGGATATTGGTCTGAAGTTTTCTATCTTTGTTGGGTCTTTTTGTGGTTTAGGTATCAGAGTAATTGTGGCTTCATAGAATGAGTTGGGTAGAGTACCTTCTGTTTCTATTTTGTGGAATAGTTTGTGAAGAACTGGGATTAGATCTTCTTTGAAGGTCTGATAGAACTCTGCACTAAACCCATCTGGTCCTGGGCTTTTTTTAGTTGGGAGACTATTAATGACTGCTTCTATTTCTTTGGGGGATATAGGGCTGTTTAGATCATTAACCTGATCTTCATTCAACTTTGGTACCTGGTATCTGTCTAGGAACTTGTCCATTTCATCCAGGTTCTCCAGTTTTGTTGAGTATAGCCTTTGGTAGAAGGATCTGATGGTGTTTTGGATGTCTTCAGGATCTGTTGTTATGTCTCCTTTTTCATTTCTGATTTTGTTAATTAGGATGCTTTCCCTGTGCCCTCTAGTGAGTCTGGCTAAGGGTTTATGTATCTTGTTGATTTTCTCAAAGAACCAGCTCCTTGATTGGTTGATTCTTTGAATAGTTTTTCTTGTTTCCACTTGGTTGATTTCACCCCTGAGTTTGATTATTTCCTGCCGTCTACTCCTCTTGGGTGAATTTGCTTCCTTTTGTTCTAGTGCTTTTAGGTGTGTTGTCAAGCTGCTAATGTGTGCTCTCTCTAGTTTCCTTTTGGAGGCACTCAGAGCTATGAGTTTTCCTCTTAAAAATGCTTTCATTGCGTCCCATAAGTTTGGGTATGTTGTGGCTTCATTTTCATTGAACTCTAAAAAGTCCTTAATTTCTTTCTTTATTCCTTCCTTGACCAAGGTATCATTGAGAAGAGTGTTGTTCAGTTTCCACGTGAAGGTTGGCTTTCTATTATTTATTTTGTTATTGAAGATCAGCCTTAGTCCATGGTGATCTGATAGGATGCATGGGACAATTTCAATATTTTTATATCTGTTGAGGCCTGTTTTGTGACCAATTATGTGGTCAATTTTGGAGAAGGTACCATGAGGTGCTGAGAAGAAGGTATATCCTTTTGTTTTAGGATAGAATGTTCTGTAGATATCTGCCAGATCCATTTGATTCATAATTTCTCTTAGTTTCACTGTGTCCCTGTTTAGTTTCTGTTTCCATGATCTGTCCATTGGTGAAAGTGGTGTGTTGAAGTCTCCCACTATTATTGTATGAGGTGCAATGTGTGCTTTGAGATTTACTAAAGTTTCTTTAATGAATGTGGCTGCCTTTGTATTTGGAGCATAGATATTCAGGATTGATAGTTCCTCTTGGAGGATTTTACCTTTGATGAGTATGAAGTGTCCCTCCCTGTCTTTTTTAATGACTTTGGGTTGGAAGTCAATCTTATCAGATATTAGAATGGCTACTCCAGCTTGTTTCTTCATGCCATTTGCTTGGAGAATTGTTTTCCAGCCTTTCATTCTGAGGTAGTGTCTATCCTTTTCTCTGAGATGAGTTTCCTGTAAGCAGCAAAATGTTGGGTCTTGTTTGTGTAGCCAGTTTGTTAGTCTATGTCTTTTTATCGGGGAGTTGAGTCCATTGATATTAAGAGATATTAAGGAAAAGAAATTGGTGTTTCCTGTTATTTTTGATGTTAAAGTTGGCATTTTGTTCTTGTGGCTGTCTTCTTTTAGGTTTGTTGAGGGATTACCTTCTTGTTGTTTCTAGGGCGTGGTTCCTGTCCTTGTATTGGTTTTTTTCTGTTATTATCCTTTGAAGGGCTGGATTCGTGGAGAGATAATGTGTGAATTTGGTTTTGTCGTGGAATACTTTGGTTTCTCCATCTATGTTAATTGAGAGTTTGGCTGGGTATAGTAGCCTGGGCTGGAATTTGTGTTCTTTTAGTGTCTGTATAACATCTGTCCAGGATCTTCTGGCTTTCATAGTCTCTGGTGAAAAATCTGGTGTAATTCTGATAGGCTTGCCTTTATATGTTACTTGGCCTTTTTCTCTTACTGCTTTTAGAATTCTATCTTTATTTAGAGCATTTGTTGCTCTGATTATTATGTGTCGGGAGGTATTTCTTTTCTGATCCAGTCTATTTGGAGTTCTGTAGGCTTCTTGTATGTTCATGGGCATCTCTTTCTTTAGATTTGGGAAGTTTTCTTCTATAATTTTGTTGAAGATGTTTGCTGGTCCTTTGAGTTGAAAATCTTCATTCTCATCCACTCCTATTATCCGTAGGTTTGGTCTTCTCATTATGTCCTGTATTTCTTGGATGTTTTGAGTTAGGATCTTTTTGCATTTTCCATTTTCCTTGATTGTTGTGCCGATGTTCTCTATGGAATCTTCTGCACCTGAGATTCTCTCTTCCATCTCTTGTATTCTGTTGCTGATGCTTGCATCTATGGTTCCAGATTTCTTTCCTAGGGTTTCTATCTCCAGTGTTGCCTCATTTTGGGTTTTCTTTATTGTGTCTACTTCCCTTTTTAGGTCTAGTATGGTTTTGTTCATTTCCATCATCTGTTTGGATGTGTTTTCCTGTTTTTCTGTAAGGACTTCTACCTGTTTGATTATGTTATCATGTTTTTCTTTAAGGATTTGTAACTCTTTAGCAGTGTTCTCCTGCAATTCTTTAAGGGATTTTTGTGCTTCCTCTTTATTGTCTTCTTCCTTTTTAGCAGTGTTCTCCTGCATTTCTTTAAGTGTGTTATTAACGTCCTTCTTGAAGTCCTCTATCATCATCAGGAGATATGCTTTTAAATCGGTGTCTAGCTTTTCCGGTGTGTTGGGGTGCCCTGGACTGGGTGAAGTGGGGGTGCTGGGTTCTGATGATGGTGAGTGGTCTTGGTTTCTGTTAGTAAGATTATTACGTTTACCTTTCGCCATCTGGTAATCTCTGGGGTTAGTTGTTATCGTTGTCACTATTTAAAGATTGGAGCAGAAGCTGTGTTCCACTCACCAGCAGTCCCAAAATCCTGCGGCGGGGGTCGTGGGTAGCTGGCGGGTGTCAGGCAACCCTGCGCTCCCGCTACCCTGGCGCTGATCCGGCCGGGTGAGGCCTGTGGCCCTACTCAGGCTGGTTTCTGCTTCCCTAACTAATGCAGTCTCAGGTCCCGCGCAATTGGATTGGAGCAGAAGCTGTGCTCCCCTCACCAGAAGTCTTAAGATCCTGTGGCGGGTGTTGTGGGCAGTTGGCGAGTGTCAGCAGACCCTGCGCCCCAGCTGCTCAGGTGCTTTTCTGACCGGAAGAGGCTTGTGGCCCTGTGTGGGCCGGATTTCTCTCTCCCCAACCAGAGCAGTCTCAGGTCCCGCGTGATTGGACTGGAGCAGAAGCTGTGTTCCACTCACCAGCAGTCCCAAAATCCTGCGGCGGGGGTCGTGGGTAGCTGGCGGGTGTCAGGCAACCCTGCGCTCCCGCTACCCTGGCGCTGATCCGGCCGTGTGAGGCCTGTGGCCCTACTCAGGCCGGTTTCTGCTTCCCTAACTAATGCAGTCTCAGGTCCCGCGCAATTGGATTGGAGCAGAAGCTGTGTTCCACTCACCAGCAGTCCCAAAATCCTGCGGCGGGGGTCGTGGGTAGCTGGCGGGTGTCAGGCAACCCTGTGCTCCTGCTACCCCGGCGCTGATCCAGCCGGATGAGGCCTGTGGTCCTACTCAGGCCGGTTTCTGCTTCCCTAACTAATGCAGTCTCAGGTCCCGCGCAATTGGATTGGAGCAGAAGCTGTGCTCCCCTCACCAGAAGTCTTAAGATCCTGTGGCGGGTGTTGTGGGCAGTTGGCGAGTGTCAGCAGACCCTGCGCCCCAGCTGCTCAGGTGCTTTTCTGACCGGAAGAGGCTTGTGGCCCTGTGTGGGCTGGATTTCTCTCTCCCCAACCAGAGCAGTCTTAGGTCCCGCGTGATTGGACTGGAGCAGAAGCTGTGTTCCACTCACCAGCAGTCCCAAAATCCTGCGGCGGGGGTCGTGGGTAGCTGGCGGGTGTCAGGCAACCCTGCGCTCCCGCTACCCTGGCGCTGATCCGGCCGGGTGAGGCCTGTGGCCCTACTCAGGCTGGTTTCTGCTTCCCTAACTAATGCAGTCTCAGGTCCCGCGCAATTGGATTGGAGCAGAAGCTGTGCTCCCCTCACCAGAAGTCTTAAGATCCTGTGGCGGGTGTTGTGGGCAGTTGGCGAGTGTCAGCAGACCCTGCGCCCCAGCTGCTCAGGTGCTTTTCTGACTGGAAGAGGCTTGTGGCCCTGTGTGGGCCGGATTTCTCTCTCCCCAACCAGAGCAGTCTCAGGTCCCGCGTGATTGGACTGGAGCAGAAGCTGTGTTCCACTCACCAGCAGTCCCAAAATCCTGCGGCGGGGGTCGTGGGTAGCTGGCGGGTGTCAGGCAACCCTGCGCTCCCGCTACCCTGGCGCTGATCCGGCCGGGTGAGGCCTGTCCCTCCTTATTATCTTATTAATTAATCAGCGGAAAATTCCCCTACGTACAGGAAACTTGATGAAAATAGTAAATCTAAAACATTCCTTACAAAATACATTCAAGTAATCCAAAATACCATGAGAAGACCTCATATAAGAATAGTAGTAATGGAAGGTGAATTGTCCAAGTTCTGAAAACTAGTAAATGTTTTCAACTATTTTACCTAACAGTGAAGATATGGTTCTGATGAGGCCATCTCCTATAGCCAAGCAAGACTGACATTGGAGAAATAAGGTCACCAATCCACCCACAAAACTTTTGACCCTAAATCAGTTCTTTCTAAAAGCAATGCAGGGGCAGAAATGAACCAGAGCCTGAGGGAATGGTCAAACAATAACCTGTCATAGTTGAGACACAGGCAAATGGCATACACCAGTCATTGACATTATTAATGATGTTCCCTTATGCTTACAGGCATTTCTCTAGCATTACAATTCTTGGAGAGACTTTACACAGCATCTTTTTGAAACAGATGCAGATTCCCAGAACCAAACATTGGATGGAGATTGGGATCCTTAAGGGAGAGTTCAGAGGATAAATGAGAGACATCAAAGGGATAGCAACCCCATAGAAAAACCAACAGGGTTAATAACTTGGACCCATGGGAGATCTAAGAGACTGATCACCAACCAAAAAGCACAGACGGCCTGGATCAATTCCCTTGGCACACATGTAGCAGAGTTCTTCCTTGTCCTTCAGTAGGTGAAGATAAGCCTAATGCTTCAGAGACTTGATATATCAGAATGTAGCAACGCCCAGTTGCTTCTCACTATCTCAGAAGTGAAATGGTGGAGATGGGCAAAAGGACCCTAATAAGGGACAACTGAAAAGAGGCAATATTTGGGATAGAAAGGAAGGAAGAGAGAGAACGATAAAGAAAAAGATAAAGGAAGGAAACAAACAAACAAAGAGGAAGAGAGAGAAAAGGGTAAAAATAGCCTTGCCGGGTTCAGGGGTTCAAGGGACATGCCTAAACATAGTAAAACAATGCACATAATGGCAGCAAGGCAATAGCTAACACTGAAAGAATCTTAAAGCAGTTCCACTGAACTTAGAGACAAAGTTGCCCAATCTCAACCTATTTATTCAATAATGTACTTAAAGTTCTAGCTAGGACAGTAAGACAACTAGAGGAGATCAGGAGGATACAAAGTAGAAAGAAAAATTCAAAGTATTGTAATTGGTGAATGATAGGATAATATACATTAGTGACCTCAAAATTCTTCCTGAGAATTCTGACAACTGATAAGTACCTTCAGAAAAGTGGCTAGAAACAAAATTACTTCATAGAATTCAGGAGCCCTCCTTAATAGCAAAGATAACGGTGCTGAGAAAGAAATTAGGAATATCACATTCTTAGCAATAACCAAAAATAATATAAACTATCTTGGTGTGACTCTAATCTAGCAAGTGAAAGATGTGTGTGACAAGAACTTCAAGTCCCTAAAAAAGAAATCAAAGAATTCATAAGATGGAAAGAACTCTAATGTTCATGGATAGGCAGAATTAACATAATGAAAATGCCAATCTTAACAAATCAATCTATAGATTCAGTGCAATTCCCATCAAATTTCCAAACCAATTTATTACATGCTGTGAAAAAGCAAATCTCAACATCATATAGAAAAACAAAGAAACTGAGGTAGCTAAAACAATCCTGAACAATGAAAAAAACTTTAGGAGAAATCACCATCCCTGACCTCAAGCTGTACTGTAGAGCAATAGTTATTAAAACTGCATGGTATTTGTATAGGAACGGATATTATGATCAATGGAATTGAATCCAATACTCTGAAATAAAACCACACAGTTATGGGCACTTGATTTTTGACAAAGACTCAAATAATCATAATAAAAATCATAATAAAACGAATGCATCCCCCAACAAATGGTGCTGATCTATATGCAAATAGATTCATATCTATCATCCTGCACGAAATTCAAATCAAAGTGAATGGCAGACTTCAACCTAATACTGGACTAACTAAATCTAACTGAACAAAAAGTGGATAATAGTTTTGAACTCATTGATACAGGAGACAATTCCCTGAACAAAACAGCAATAGCTTGGGCTCTAGGATCATAAATTGGTAGATAGGATCTCATGAAACTGAAAAACTTCTGTAAAGCAAAGGACATAGTCAATATAACAAAATGGCAGCTTATATATTGGAAAAATATCTTCACTATCCCTAAATCCAATTGAAGGCTAATATCCAAAGTATATAAAGAACACAAGAAGTTCTCTCCACAAAACCAAATAACTCACCTAAAAATGGACTACAGAGCTAACCAGAGAATTCTCAACAGAGGAATCACAAATAGCTGTGAATCACTTCAAGAAATATTCAATATTTGTAGTCACCAGGGAAATGCAAATCAAAACTACCCTGAGATTCTACTTTATACCAATCAGAATGGTGAAGATAAAAATTCCAGTGACAGCACATGTTGGTGAGTATGTGGACACTTTTCCATTGCTGGTGAGAGTACAAAATGGTACAATCATTCTGGAAATCAATCTGGCATTTCCTCAGAAAACTGGAAATAGTTCTACCTGAAGATCCAGCCATACCACTCCTGGGTATATACATAAAATGTGTTCCACCATACCACTAGGAGATATGTGCCTCTGTATTCATAGCAGCCTTATTTGTTAATAGCCAAAAGCTGGAAACAACCCAGATGTGCCTTAAACAAAGATTGTATACAGAAAAATGTGTGTTCCTTTACAAAATGGTATTATGCTCAGCAATTAAAAAGTGAGAACATCATGAAATTTGCAGGCGAATGGAACAAATGAAAAAGTAAAAGCCGTAGTGAGGTAACACGCCCAAACTGAACTGCATGGGATGTACTCACTGGTAAGTGGATATTAGACAATGTATAGAATACCAATGATAAAACCCACAGACCATAATGAGTTTAATAAGATGGAAAGCCCAAGTACAAATTCTTCAATCCAATATAGAAGGAGGGACAAAATAATCACGGAGGCAGGGGGAGAGGGAGATATTTGGGAAGACATGGGAGAGGAAGGGAGAAAGGCAGAAAGGATAAGGTATGGGTGAACACTGGAAAGCAGTCCAGAGGTCCAGGAAAATGAATGTAAGTATTCAATTGAATGGAGGTGGGAATCAGGGGTAACCTCTGGAACGTCAAAGAGACCTGGGATGTGAGAGGCTTCCCAGATGATAATCTTAGCCTTAATGCCTAACAGTTGTAGACAGACCCTGAAGAGATCACTTCCAACAGATGCAGAGGGCCCTAAGTGGTTGGATGGAGTCCCCCAACTTTCCTTCAAAATTGTCAGTACTCATAACAATTAGGACAATGCAAATCAAAATGCCCTGAGATTATATCTTATATCTGTCACAATGGTTAAGATCAAAACCTCAAGTGATGGCTTGTGCTGGCAAAGACTCAGAGAAGGAAAAGTCTCCCCATGGCTTGTGGGAATGCAAACTCTTACAACCTCTTTGGAAGTATATTTGATTGTTAGCTGGTATAAAATGGCAAAACTAAAATGGTGGAAGTGGGACTAAAAAAGGAAGAAAAGCAGGAACTTTTGGAAGTAAAACTCGTAAGTTTGCTGCAAATAAAAACATGTTTCCACTGCAAACCCTGAATCCCAGATAGAAGAGGACCTGAAATTCTTCAAATACAAAGAATCTCTAAACCTTGAGTACATTCTATCACAAATAAGTAAAAATCACAAAATACCTAGTGCTCCTGTCACAGAGAATGAGTTCTGCTACCATCACCTCATAGGTGTGACTCTCTACAAAACACATATTATTGAAAAAAACATATTATGCCCAGACTTTGGAAAGACTGAGCTCATATCTAAAAATACAGTTATGTGTGATTCTATTTAATTACACATTTACACTGAGGAAACCTGACAGTATGGAAACAAAGCTTGTCCTGTGCACATACTCAGAGGGAAACGAAACAGAGTATGGTGAATCCCTAACCAAAATGGAAAAAATGAAACTACAGTATGTTTCGAATGCTGTAACTGAAATCTGTGTTTTTGATGCCTTATATCTGGTGTCATCAGTAACTTCAGCCTAGGTCCAACCCCAGAGCATGGTATAGCAGGAAGACATGCAAATAAGTCTTCTCTGTGCCCATGAAAAACACCTCTGCCCTGACAGTGCAGCTCTGAAAGAGGAGGCCAGCCCTGGATTCAATTCCCAGTTCCTCACACTCAGTGATCAGCACTGAACACAGACCCCTCACCATGAACCTCGGGTTCAGCTTGATTTTCCTTGTCCTAATTTTAAAAGGTAATTTACTGAGAAGAGATGACATCTGTTGTATGCATATGAGAAACAGAAAAATTGTTGTTTTGTTAGTGACAGTTTTCCAACCAGTATTCTCTGTTTGCAGGTGTCCAGTGTGAAGTGAAGCTGGTGGAGTATGGGGGAGACTTAAGGAAGCCTGGAGGGTCCCTGAAACTCTCCTGTGCAGCCTCTGGATTCACTTTCAGTGACTATTACATGTCTTGGGTTCGCCAGACTCCAGAGAAGAGGCTGGAGTGGGTCGCAGGCATTAGTGGTAGTGGTGCTAGCACCTACTATCCAGACACTGTGAAGGGGCGATTCACCGTCTCCAGGTACAATGCCAAGAACACCCTGTACCTGCAAATGAGCAGTCTGAAGTCTGAGGACACGGCCATGTATTACTGTGCAAGAGGCACAGTGAGTGAATATTACTGTGAGCTCAAACTAAAAACTCCTGCAGCTCCTCCAGGACCAGCAGGGGGCGCGGAGAGCACACAGAGCTGTGAATTACAGAGAGTTACAGCTTGTGCAATTGTCTCCATCCTCCAACCCATCTTCAAAATATTCGACCCAAAACTGTTCCTGTCTAAAGGTAATTCAAGGACAAAATGGAGCAGAGACTGAAGGAATGGCTGACCTGTGTCTATTCCAAATTTGGATCTATCTCATGGGCAGGCACCAAACCCTGACACTGTCACTGATTGTGCTTGCAGACAGGAGCACAGCATGGCTGACCTCTGAAAGGCCCTATAAGCAGCTCACTGAGACAGACACAAATACAGTGTACAACTGGATTAAGTTTGAAGACTGCTATGGAAGAGTTAGAGGAAGGAATGAAAACTCTGAAAGGGATAACAACCCCAGAGGAAGACCAACAGTGCCAATTAACCTGAATGCCTGGGAACTCCCAGAGACTAAGCCACCAGCTAAAAATCATATTTAGGCTGTTCTGAGACCCCAGGCGCCTATGTCTAAAAGAACTTCCTTGTCTGCCCTCAGTGGGAGACAATGAGCCTAAAGCTGTAGAGACTTAATGCCCCAGGGATGGAAAATACAATGCTGAGTTTCTCAGAAAAGTGAAGAGAATGGTGGTTGGAGGAATAAATCTGGGAAGTGAGACTTGTTGGGTACAACATATTGGTTCTAAATTGATGAAAGAACTATCTAATCAATAAAAAGAATCCTAGGGGTAATGGAGGGCTGGACTCCTCTGTGCCTAGTTTGTAACTCTACAAGGATCAACATTAAGAGTATATGGTGCACATAGAGTATATGTGTGTGACACTAATCTGGAGGTAAATTTTTCTGAAATAGCTTTATAGCAGCCTTATTTATAATAGCCTGAAACTGGAAAGAACCCAGATGTCCCTCAACAGAAGAATGGATACAGAAAATGTGGTACATTTACATATTGGAGTACTACTCAGCAATTAAAACAACAAAATGAAATTCTTAGGCGAATGGATGGATCTGGAGGATATCATCATGAGTGGGGTAACCCAGTCACAAAAGAACTCATTGATATGTACTCACTGAGAAGTGGATATTAGCCAAGAAAATTGGAAATACCAAAGATATAATTTGCAGAACACAGGAACATCAAGAAGAGGGAAGACAAACGTGTGGATGCTTATTTCCTCCTTAGAATGGGGAACAAGTTACCATGGAAGGAGTTAGAGAGACAAAGTTTGGAGCTGAGATGAAAGGAAGGACCATCCAGAGACTGCCCCACCTGGGGATCCATCATATAATCAACCAAAAAACACAGACAATATTGCATATGCCTGCAAGATTTTGCTGAAAGGACCCTGATATATCTGTCTCCTGTGAGGCTATGCTATTGCCTGGCAAACATAGAAGTGGATGCTACCAGCCATCTATTGGATGGAACAAAGGGCTCCCAATGAAGGAGCTAGAGGAAGTACCCAAGGAGCTGAAGGGGTCTGCAACCCTATATGAGGAACAGCAATTTAAACTAACCAGTAACCCCTGAGCTCATGTCTCTATCTGCATATGTAGCAGAAGATAACCTAGTCTGCCATCATTGAGAAGAGAGGCCCCTTGATCTTGCAAACTGTATATGCCCCAGTACAGGGGAAGGCCAGGGCCAAGAACTGGGAAGGGGTGGGTAGGGGAGCAGGGCAGGGGAGGGTATAGGGGACTTTCAGGGTAGCATTTGAAAAGTTAATGAAGAAAATATCTAATAACAAACTGTAAAAAAGGACTAACAAAGATGTCTATCCTGATTTCAGAGATAATAAATAAATAAGTATCAAATTAGGGTCTAAACATGTGGAAATGGTTTTCTGTTATGAACTTATTGGCTCTCTAAAAAGTGTTAATTAACATCTACCCTTTGAGATAAGTCACTGGAAAAGGTTAATACTCTGAAATACTAGATCTGAAAGTATGACCCCTAAATTGCATGCAGAGAATAAAGCTGAATTCCAAGGAGATTCATGCCTTGTGAATCCATCCCAATCTGATCTCAATCTTCAAACATGTTTGTGCATAATTTACATCTTAATCAGTTGCTGGAAATTAAAAGACATAAGCTAAAATTCTTTCTATCTAATGTGTCAGAAAACAATATGTGGACTGAAGTCTAAATGTGCATAGAATGGCATTGTTACCATGGTTCAAATAAACACCAGTAGCATGGGTGATGCTTAATTTGAAAAAACTGTGACCAGAGCCCAGATGTAGACACTGACTGAAAGAACCTAGTGTCTCACATTTGAGCTAGAGACGTGATATTCAGAGAAGCCACATGAGGAAGATTTGGAAGCCAGATTAATGAGATTACTAGAATCCTGGATCTGAACACACAAAAGTAATATGAACAGCTCCACACAATGCTAAAGAAAAATCATCCAGTATCATGTTACACAGGACCAAGCTGAGGATCAGACTTTGGTGAAATACAATGAACAGGAAGTCGGTTGGACCATATATATTTAGGAAACAACATTTAACTTCCTAATTCTTAAAGACTTCACTTTTGACCAAGAACATTTGAAATGGGTTATTGAGGTTTGTGGTGGTTTGAATATGACTGGTGTATAGAAAGTGGCACTCCTTAGACGTATGGTCTTTTTGTAGTATGTGTAGCCTTGATAGTGGAGTTGTATCACTATATGGTGTTGTGAGAGTTGAGTTCCTATGTTCAAATTCTGCTGCGAACAGAATAGACTCCCCTCCTGGATATCTGAAACATACACAGAGGCCCAAAGCCAAACATTGGGTAAACTTCAGGGTCTCTTATGGAAGAGTTGGCTGAAGGATTGAAGGCCTTAAAGTGGATATGAACTTTACTGGAAAATCAACAGATTCATCTAACCTAGGCTCTAGAAGTCTTTCAAAGGCTGAGTCACCCTACAAAGAGCACACATTGGCTAGACCTAGGCTGCTGGTAGATATGTAGCAGATGTGCAGCTTAGACTCTATGTGGATTGCACCAACTGGAGCAGGTGTTCTTCTTAAAGCTATTGATTGTCTGTAGAATATATTCCCAACAGAATTGCCTTGTCTGGCCATAGTGGGAGAGGATGTATCCCATCTTGGAGAGACTTGATATGCCAGGATTGGGAGATTATCAAGGGTCTGTCACCATCTTAAAGGTCATGGGTATGACAGGGGAGGGGTTGGGCAGGTTTTTCCCATGCCTAATTTCCAGCATCTTGCACCACTTGTATTGAGTGAGAGGTGTATCAATTGGGGGAACAGCAGTATGAGAAAGCTGGCTATAGTGGTGTTGGCACAGGGTAAGTATTGTGAGGGGGCATGGAATCCTCCTCCTCCTCAGGAGGGTGCAGCAGGTGCTTGCCCTCCTTGGGGACAGTAGTGCTGTGGGAATGGAGAGGTCAGTACTGGCCTATTCCTGACAACCTTTATTGTATACTTGACCATTTACTCAAGGAAGGAAGATTTAAGACTTGCTATGATAGCCTGACAAATCTAAACAGACAAGAGACAGGAGGTAACACCTGAGTTACTTTCTTGCTTGCTAGTGAAGAAGAGCACTATAATTCACATATTGGGGTCCCACATGCTCTTGGGTGAGATCCTAGGTGCCAGAATTTCAGCCACATTCCAAAGTCCCACAAGGTCTGATATTTTAGTCTTTAGGCCTCTCCTACCAAAATCATATTTAGGGTTCCTTAACATTATAGGGCAGATTCTCCATGTCTATGCCAGCAAAACAGGTTGAATTTGGACAGACAAGCAAAACTATCACAAACAAGACACACTATGTGTGCTTATGTCTTGTGCTTAGAGGGGATGTTCTGCACTTTATTAGGCTGTGGCCTTATGCCCACAAGATGTCTTCAGATAGGAAAGGGACACTTGGTGCCAATCCTTCGTTCTTTTGTTTCTTGGACTGTCCGTTTTTATGTGGAGAAGACATGAACCAAGTCCAAAGTCATGTACCCTACCAGAACTGACATACACAGACAGACAGAGAATAACAAAGAAGCCCTCTCATTCACCTACAGGGTTCTTATAACTCAGAACAGAAAGGGGCCAACTTATCAAGAATCGACCAAAAGGGGGTCACTTTGACCACACCACAATGCAGGAAGTATATCAATGAAGGAAGAACAATGAAAGGCCAAATCAAGGTGGTTGGCACATGACAAAACCTGTGCTCATAAAACAATTGATGTGAGCAAATAAAAGCATTGGAATCATAACGGGGTACATAAGGGTCCCACTTAACCCTGTTCCAGTGCCAGATATTATTTTAGCCTTAGGCTCCCTGAGTTTATCTTTAGGGGTAGTGGATAAGAAGACACAAAATCAATGACACAGATTCTGGGAGCCAGATGAGAAGTCAAAGCCAACTCATTTATTGCTATAGTAAAGAATGCCTTTATAACTTCTGCACATAACACCTCTGCTCATATATACTCATCTTCATATGGTTGTCACCATCTACTTGGCAGCCAAGGTCACACACTCTTTGTTCTTCTCTGAGCCTCAGGCAGGTATTGGGTTAGGAAACGCAAAAGTGCCTGCATGAATCATTACAGGCAGATAGGCAGAACATGCTAACTTGCTCCTCCTACATGTTATAAATCCTTCACTGTGATAGCAGGTCATGTCCAGAAGACAGTATTTAACAACACTCCTCCCCGTGCTCCACCTCTCATGGTCCTTCTGCCACCTCTTTCTCAGTATTCTCTGAGGCTAGATGAGATGTGAACAAAACAGAAAACAATCTCTGTGTCAAATACCTAATATGGATTGGAAAGAAAAATCCCTGCCCATATCTGTGGGCATGGAAATGCTGGTGCTTTAACAAGAAACGTGTGGTGTGGTGAGAGAAAGTGATGAGAAGAAGGGAAGCATGGGAACTGTGGAAAGAAATCCAAAGTCTACTGAAAATGCTATGTTGATGGCAAGATATAGTGTCTTGTTACAAAAATTAATTGATAGCCTAAGTTATTCTTAGTATATAAAAGTGGAGGAATGAAACTTGATTTAAACACACACACACACACGAGTAAAAAAAAAAAAAAAAAAAAAAAAGAAATAGTCATGAGGTGCCCAGTGAATAAAGAGAAGAAAATGGTATAGTTAGTAGGGATCATAGAAAGAACTGGAGGATACAAACAAATAGGTTTCCTGTAAATATGTCTTCATAGTAATCTCTGTTCAATAATCACACAGTGACAAAGTATGCCTCATTCACAAGCCCTGATGAGCTGAGGGAAGCATCTCTCTGAAATGAATAAAGTTCAGAAATGTCCTAAGGGTCCCTCTCATAGGAAAGGGGTGTTGCTAACTTTTCCAGGAAGCTCAGACTTTGTCAAAGATCCACATCAAGGAGAAGCCATGTCAAGACCACAGAGTGGGAAAGACTGAGCTCTTGTATGGAAACACAACTATGTGTCCTGCTTTTATTTTCATACTATACTGAGGAGACATGACATTATAGAAACACAGCATGTTCTTTGAATATGGAGAATCAGGAACTAGAAGAAGTGTGGTAATTCTTAACAATAAAAGTGTATACAGAGGTACTTTACTGTTTAAATATTTATAACTGTCATCATTGTCTTTGATATATTATATCTTCTTAGAGCACTGCCTTCTCTCAAGGGTCCAACTTCAGAGTATGCTATAACAGGAAGAGTTGCAAATAAGACTTATTTTTTGTACCCATGAAAATAATATTGCCCTGACCCCTGAATCTCTGGCAGAGGAGCCAAGTCGTGGATTCCCAGATCCTCACATTCATTGATCAGCAGTGAACACAGACCATTCACCATAGCCTTGGGGCTCATCTGGTTTCTCCTTCTTATTGTTGAGAAAGGATTTCACTGGGAAGAGCTGCCTCATATTTCTATGACCAGGATAGGAAGATGCTGGACTTCTATGATAGATTTCTACCCACAATACTCTGTGTTTTCAGGTGTTCAGGGTGAGGTAGAGCTGATGAAGTCCAGGGAAGGCATAGTGATGTCTAAAAGTCCCTGAAACTCTCATGTTAAACCTCTTGATTCACATTCAGTGATTACTATAAGCGGGGTCCTCCAGCCTCAAGGGAAGGGTCTTCAGTGGTGAGCATACATTAAAAGAGATAGTTCCATCAACTATGCTGAAGCCATGAAAAGCCAATTCACTGTCACCAGAGACAATGCCAAGAAAACCTCTACCTGGAAATTTGCAGACTGAGGACACAGCCATGTATGAATGTGTAGGATATACAGTGAATGGATGTTGATGTGAGCTCAGACACAACCATCCCTGAAGACTGATCAGGACAAGAACGGAGAGTTGAGACATCAGAGAGTTCTGAGTCACACAAGAGCCTGTTGAAAGAGGCATACAGGGCTGGTGAGATGGCTCAGTGGGTAAGAGCACCTGACTGCTCTTCCGAAGGTCCAGAGTTCTAATCCCAGCAACCACATGTTGGATCACAACCATCCGTAATGAGATCTGGCACCCTCTTCTGGAGTGTCTGAAGACAGCTACAGTGTACTTACATATAATAAATAAATAAATCTTTAAAAAAAAAAAGAGGCATACAGGGACGTACTCCTCTGTTTCTGCTGCCTACCCATATCACATTTAAAGATTCTGTCGACACGTATAGTGTGTAGTAATCCTTGAAGTGTCCAAATTTTTATTTGAAAAATCAACTTTGCATTGTGATATATATTTTCATTAACATATTATACTCTGTCCTACTGATGCATTATCCATTTTATCTGCTTTGCCCTTTCTCCCCCTTCACTACTTCTGTCTTTGTCCCCATTCCTCCCTCCTTCACTTTGTGTGTGTATGTAGGCATACGTGTGTACATTTTGACATGTGATAACTTTCTCTAAAAATCTGAATATTTTTTAAGGCACGTTCAATTATTAGTTGTGTATCGCACCACTGGCTAAACTAATTGTCCAGTGAGCCTCCGTGATCATATTCCCAGTGAACTCCTCCATGGAGAGAATACTGGTTCCATGCCACACTCAGATCCTTTTGTAGTCATGGAGACCTAAGGTCAGAGATTATATCCCATGAAAGAGTTCTTCTGTGGCAAGGACTTGAACCACAGTGATATTTTTAAATATACATCACATTGTTTATCAGTTTGAAGTGAGCTCTTACTTTATTAAAATGCAGACCATCACAATGGGTAAGTAATTATTTTCCATTACCAGCATCAGATCATGAAGAAGCAAAGGAACCTTGAGATTGTAAACCCTAAATAGAGGTCAGCTCAAAATGAAGTATAAGTCCGGTGGACTTGGTGCCCTGCCTTTGACTCCATGAGCACTACACTATCCACATATAATCCTATACACATAATTAAAATCAATGTTTTTAAAAATTTCTCCCTCAATGCTACTATTTATCCCAATGGTTGAGTTCTTGTGTACTATAAATGAGATCTAAATTCAAATAGAAATATTTCAAAAATATATTCCTCCACTTGATTTCTAAAGATTGTATTTGAAACATCACTGCTTCCTGTCAAATGTTAGGACAAGTTTTATCTCAAACAAGACATAAGTCTCATAATTCTTTTCATTTCTAAAACTTTTCTGAGATTTGAATTAGTAGACTAAAACTTAGCATATAGATGAAGGAGTTGAGAGTTGGTGTCCTCATGAGCAGACATATTCCAGCCCTGCGTCCTCTACTTGGACTTCTTCATTTTAGTCAACGCTTGTGGGTAGAGTAGGTTGCATAATCACCAAAGAATGGATATTAAACCCAATATGATAAAGAAGAGAGGGAAGATAGAAATCAGGAAAAAAGAGAAAGAAGGAACAAAGAGACATGAGACAAGGCGAGGCCAGAAGGATTATTAGGAACGAAAGGAAGAAGAGGGAAGTTAATGGGGATGAACCTATATAATCACAATTTATTATACATAATCATGATATTTTTCATTTTTTTCTCTTTTTTAATTGGGTATTTATTTCATTTACATTTCCAATGTTATCCCAAAAGTCCCCCACATGCTCCCCCACCCACTCATCCACCCACCCACTCCCACTTCTTGGCCCTGTTGTTCCCCTGTACTGAGGCATATAAAGTTTGCATGACCAATGGGCCTCTGTTTCCACTGATGGCCGACTAGGCCATTTTATGATTCATATGCAGCTAGAGACACGAGCTCTAAGAGGGTACTGGTTAGTTCATCATGTTGTTCCACCTATAGGATTGCAGATCCCTTTAGCTCCTAGGGTACTTTCGCTAGCTCCTCCATTGGGGGCCCTGTGATCCATTCAATAGCTGACTGTGAGCATCCACTTCTGTGTTTGCTAGGCCCCGGCATAGTCTCACAGGAGACAGCTCTATCTGGGTTCTTTCAGCAAAATCTTGCTGGTGTATGCAATGGTGTCAGCATTTGGAGGCTGATTATGGGATGGACCCCAGATATGGAAAAATCTAGGTGGTACATCCTTTTGCGACAATAATATTTAATGGCAGAGATAGCACCTGCTCTCCAGACTCAATGAAGGGCCAATTCACCATTTCTAGAGATGATGCCAAAAAAACACTTTACCTGAAAATAAACAACCTGATGTCTGAGTACACAGCCATGTATATATATATATATATATATATATATATATATATATATATATATATATCACTAAGAGTTTATATCACTATGAGTGTATATATATATATATATATATATATATATACACACACACACACACACACACACACATATATATATATATATATATATATATATATATATATATATATATACTCCTAAGGTTGAGTAAATAGACTTAAACTAATTCCATCACAACTTGCATGGGAAGGATATTCCCCAGTGTTAAGACCTGTCTCCATCACTGTCAATCAGAAAACAAAGTTTATGCACAACAAAACAAGAAACCCAAAAGCAGAGGACTCCAATTACAAGTAATAGACCCAGACCCACAGGCTCTGAAGACTGACTGTACAGTTGGATCCAGTCCTGTACTTCTCTTCCCTGGGATTTTTATTATCAAGGAACTGAGGAAAGCTCTACAATATCTGTTCTCTATAGTGGTCAACACCTCAAAGCACAGGTTACCCACATTCATGCCTGCCTTCTGCTACACTTCTTGCCAAAACATAGACTACTTCAGCCTACTTTGTACTCCACTTAATGAGACTCAAGACTAGCTGCATGGTACTGCTTATTCTGAATTATTATGTACAGGTGACCCAGCCTTCACCAACCTTCACCAACATAATTATCATATTTATGAATTTGAGGTTTTATGAGATATAGTCTCAGGGGAGAGAAAGAAAGCAAACTACATTGAGATATAGACTGACATAAATCAAGACATGCATAAGTTAGTCCCCAAGTACCATGTCCCTAAGTGGCAAGGAGTATCTTCTATGCCTAGTGAGATGAGGTACAAATCTGTCTCTTAGGTATTTTTAGATAAACATGTGAGATCAATGGACTAAATGCCTTGCTTGGTCTTCCTTGCAATCTATTTTCTATACAAGATAACAATGGATCTGGCCGCAGACACCATGAGAATAGTCTCAAATAGTGCTTTAAGTAGAATGTCTGATCACTAAGAGCCCAATTCCATCCTAAATACTCTTCTGGATTATACACAGACAAAAACTGCACATAGGGCATGGGGCACTGATCTCCCTGCACTACATGAGTGGGGGCTCATTTACTAAATGTTCCCATGTTTCTTCCTAGCGCTGCACAGTGTAATTCCTACAACTTCCTGCTTATATCCAATGTGAACTCCAGACAGTACCAGAAAAACGTTCTTTATGTTCCTCTCCAGGTGCTCCAGCAAGCACAGGGCAACTTTCTGTCACCAGGAGGGCAAACTGCAAACCTTGCTCATTGCTTCCTTTTATCCTCCCAGGAACCACCCCAATGCAAAGCAGCCCTCAGGCAGAGGATAAAAGCCCACACAAAGATGAGCAGCCCCATCCTCTTCTCATCCCCTCCATCAGAGCATGGCTGTCCTGGTGCTGCTCCTCTGCCTGGTGACATTCCCAAGCTGTAAGTGTTTCAGGGTTTCAGAAGAGGGACTAAGACATGTCAGCTAGGAGATGTGTGACTAATGGTGATGTTGCTTGTCCCCAGGTGTCCTGTCCCAGGTGCAGCTGAAGGAGTCAGGACCTGGCCTGGTGGGGCCCTCACAGAGCCTGTCCATCACATGCACAGTCTCTGGGTTCTCATTAACCAGCTATGGTGTACACTGGGTTCGCCAGCCACCAGGAAAGGGTCTGGAGTGGCTGGGAGTAATATGGGCTAGTGGAAGCACAAATTATAATTCAGCTCTCAAATCCAGACTGAGCATCAGCAAGGACAACTCCAAGAGCCAAGTTTTCTTAAAAATGAACAGTCTGCAAACTGATGACACAGCCATGTACTACTGTGCCAATTACACAGTGAGGGAAGTCCAGTGTGAGCCTCCACAAATACGTCTCTGCAGGGATGCTCACAACCAGCAGGGGGCGCTGAGGACCCAAAGGGACTTCCCAGGATCTCTTCTGGAATCTAGGAAGTCCTGGCCTTAGTCTATCAGCATGTGTTTCAATGTTAGAGTTGTGAGTTTTCCTTCCAGCCACAGAGATATTTTAGAGCCCACCCTTCAGTGTCATTCTACTAAATTTGTTCACACAGTGGAAGGATTTGTTAAATGATTCTATAATCTAATAGGGTCAAACAAAAACAAATAATTGAGTTCATATCTACTAAAAAAAAAAAAAAATCCCTCAATGTGGACAACTGTGTAGGTGAGGAAAACCAGGGGGGATTTGGGAATAGATTATTTCTCTCTGACTGTAGTTTTAGTCACCTTTCAGCCATTTACTTGATTTAATTGATGTTTAACGTTAATTGTATTTTTCTGCCCTAACATGAATATTTCCAACACATGTCCACAATTTAATGATGACACAGTTATCATTATGAATGATAACTCATAAGATCTCTATCCATATATGAAAAACAAAATATGCTGTTATTATCTATAGCCAATAAACATATATATTATTATTTAAATAATTCTTCCCATCTAACTGAATAGTTTTCTCACTCTACACTGTCTATGCTGCAATCAGCCTGCCCTAATTTTACCTTTGCTCAGATAATTGCTTTCTCTTTCATTTGATAAGGTGGTGCCTGGTTGTCACTGAAAATGTGTCCTCCAGTTTCACACTGATTAATGTGATTTTCAGTTCTTTGAGAACAGAGCCACAGCAAAAATGAGATGGAATGTCATCATTGTTACTCCAGGTGAGGCAGAGATAGCTCAGTAGTTAAGAGAGAATATTGAACTTTGAGGGGTCCAGATTTAATTGCTGATACCCAAAATGTGCGCCTTATAACCACATGTACGTACAAGAAACTCAGTATGAATGTGGCCTCCATGAGCACTACACTGCTCCCACAAACACATATACACATAATTAAGATAAATATTTTAGAAAAATTGCTATTTTAATGCTAGGAAGTAGTCAAAAAGAGTTCTTGTGTCATGTACATATGTGTAACAGATTTAAATGTTAAAAATTCAAGAATACATTCCTAAATCCACGTTAAAAATTTCCCATGGGTAGCCCAGACAGTGGCAAATGCTAAGCTTTTATCTAGAAACACAATTATGTGTGGTGATATTTAATTACACATTTTTACCAGGACACATGACATTATGGAAATAAACCATGTTCTATGCACATGCTTTCAGGAAAACTAAATGGAGTGTGGTGAAATCTTAACCAAAGAAAATGTGATTATGAAATATTTTTCCAACTCTGCAACTTAAAACGGTGTCTTTCATGTCTTATATCTGCTATGAGGACTTTCTTCTGCCCATGTCCAACTCCAGAGCATGCTACAGCAGGAAGACATACAAATATTTCTTCTCTGCACCCATGAAAACCAGCTCTGTCCTGACCCTGAAGCTCTCAGAGGAGCCCAAACCTGGATTCCCAGGTCCTCACATCCAGTAATCAGCACTGAATACAGACCACTCACCATGGACTTTGGGCTCGGCTGGGTTTTCCTTGTCCTTATTTTAAAAGGTGATTCATAGAGATAAGATTCTGTCTGTTGTGTGCACATGAGAAACAGAAAAATAGTTTTGTTTCTTTATTTTGATTTGTTTTGTTAGTGACAGTTTCTGACTCAGAATTCTATGAAGGTGCCCAGTGGGAGGTGAAGCTGGTGTAGTCTAGGGGAGGTTTATTGCAACCTGGAAGGCACATGATACTCTCCTGTACAGCCTCAGATTCACTGTCAGTGACTACTGGTTGGCCTGGATTTGCCAGGCTACATAGAAGGAGCTGGAATGGGGGGCATTAATTTTTCATGGTGGTGGTAGTACCTCCTATGCAGACACCTTGAAGAAGTGGGTTGGACCTAACATATTCACAATCAATATTTATAGATTCTAATCCTTGAAGACGTTACTTTTGACCAAGTATATATGCAACAAGTTACTGAGGTTTGTGGTGGTTTGAGTGTGCTTGGTCCATGGAGAGGGAAACTACTAGGAGTTTTTAGGAGGAACTGTGGCTTGTTGTAGGGAGGACATCACTGTAGGGGTAGGCTCTGTGGTCCTGTGTTCAAGCTCTACCCAGTGCAGAATAGAGCCCTCTCCTGCCTGCAAGTGGAAAGAGTTTCTCTTCTGGGCTGCCTTCAATTCAAGTTGTAGAAGATCGACACTTTTAACACTATGACTGCAAGCATGCTGCCATCCTTCCCACGATAATAATAGGCTGAACCTCTGAAACTTTAAGCCAGCCTCTAATAACTGTATTCTTTAATAATACTGAACTTAGCTATGGTGTCCTTTCACAACAGTAAATTAGAAACATAGACAAGGTTCTAACTGTCTGTACTAGAGGACCATCTCGATGTCCTTGGTGTTGTATGTAAATTATTGAACAAATACTATAGACAAGTTGTATGGCCAAAAATCCACCCCCTTCTTCAAATCTACTATCTGGAGCCATATAGATTAGATTCCTCGTCTGCACTCATTTCCCTTACTTGCTGACACATTTTGGGGACATGCTCAGATTCCCTGGACTTCCTGCTGAAAAAAAAATACCCTTCCAATTTGAAGACAGTTCTCTTCCAAAATTGATCATAACTACTGATCAATATATCCAGGAATATCATATAGTTTTCAAAAACAAACCAATCAATGCTAACCTGGGTAAGTGCCTACATCATTGGTTTATATCTGTTCATAACCTGGTACATAGCTAGAGAACAGGACTGCATGTTTCTCCTAGGCCACACCTCTCCCACAAATACTGGCTCTGCCACTCCACAGTCCCAAGATCATTGATCTCTGGGTCCCCAATGAACCCTAAGGGTGCACTCTCACCAGCCTGTACACTACTGTGCTAACTTCTCCTCTGGAGCTTGGTCCTTGCTCAATCTTCCCTTTCCAAAGCCTGGCCAAATTCCTCCCAGCCTTTTTCCTTTCTGTCAGGCCACCTAAATCATCCTGAATGGAAAACAACACAAAATCTTAATTTAAAATCAACGGATGACACAAGTGCTGGGCACTGAATCAATCACTCTACACTCATCAACTATTTTATGATGTAAATCTTCCAACCTTGAAGCTACCACTGGGTCTAAGAGTTACTCATCTACATGTTGCTTCCTCTCAATCCCAGCATAACCATAAAATGGCTGTTTCTTCCTCCCATGTCCCCTCTTCCTCTCTCAGACCCAAAAGCTCTACCTCTTCCTCTTTTCCCAGCAACTGGCTTCTTGCCATCTTTATTATCTAATCAATTAATTAGGGGGAAATTCCCCTACTTACAGGAAATGTTGTATCAGTCCAAGAAAATAGTAAATCTAAAAAATTCCATACAAAATACATGCAAGAAATCCAACATACCATGAAATGACCTAATCTAAGAAAAGTAGAAATGGAAGTTGAATTGACTCAGTTTGTAAAACTAGAAAATGTTTTCAACTATTTTACCTAACAGTGAAGACATGGATCTGATGAGGCCACCTCCTATAGCCAGATAAAACTGACAGTGGAGGGATAAGGACACCAATCCACCCACAAAACTTTTGACCCTAAATCAGTTCTGTCTAAAAGAAATGCAGGGGCAGAACTGGAGCAGAGACTGAGGAAATGGTCAAACAATAATCTGTCATACTTGAGACCCACCTGACTGGCATACACCAATCACTGACATTATTAATGATGTTCCATTATGCTTACAGACATTTCTCTAGCATTACTATTCTTGGAGAGACTTTACACAGCATCTTATTGAAACAGATACAGATACCTAGAAACAAACATTGGATGGAGATTGGGATCCTTAAGGAAGAGTTCAGAGTATAATTGAGAGACATCAAAGGGATAGCAACCCCATAGAAAGACCAAAACGGTAAATAAACCTGGACCCATGGGAGATATCAGAGACTGATCACCAACCAAAAATCACAGATGGCCTGAATTGATTCCTCTGGCACACATGTAGCAGAGGTCTGCCTTGTCCTTCAGTAGGTGAAGATGAGTCTAATGCTTCAGTGACTTTATATATCAGCATGCAGTAACACCCAGGTGCTTCCCACTATCTCAGAGGTGAAGGGGTGGAGATGGGCAGAAGAAACCTGATAGGAGACAACTGGGAAGAAGCAACGTTTGGGACAGTAAGAAAGGAAGAAAGAATGAAAGAAAGAATGAAAGAAAGAAAGAAAGAAAGAAAGAAAGAAAGAAAGAAAGAAAGAAAGGAAGGAAGGAAGGAAGGAAGGAAGGAAGGAAGGAAGGAAGGAAGGGAGAGAGAGAGAGAGAGGGAGGGAGGGAGGGAGGGAGGGAGGAAGGAAGGAAGGAAGGAAGGAAGGAAGAAAGAAGAAAGAAAGAAAGAAAGAAAGAAAGAAAGAAAGAAAGAAAGAAAGAAAGAGAGAGAGAGAGAGAGAGAGAGAGAGAGAGAGAGAGAGGGAGGGAGGGAGGGAGGGAAGGAGGGAGGAAGGAAGGAAGGAAGGAAGGAAGGAAGGAAGGAAGGAAGGAAGGAAGGAAGGAAAGAAGAAAGAAAGAAAGAAAGAAAGAAAGAAAGAAAGAAAGAAAGAAAGAAAGAAAGAAAGAAAGAAAGAAAGAGATAACAAAAGAGATGAAGAAAGGAAACAATCAAACAAAGAAACAAACAAACAAAAAGGAATAGAGAGGAAAGGGTGAAAATAGCCTTGGAAGGTTCAGTGATTCAAGGGACATGCCTAAGCATGGTAAAAACAATGTACATAATGGCAGCAAGTCAATAGCTAACACTGAATTAAATAGAAAGAACCTTGAACCAATTCCACTAAAGTCAGAGATAAAGTTCCCCAAGCTCACCCTATTTATTCAATAATGTACTTAAAGTTCTAACTAGGGCTGTAAGACAACTAGAGGAAATTGGGAGGATACAAATTAGAAAGAAAAATTCAAAGTATTGTAATTGGTGGATGATAGGATAATATACATAAGTGACCTTAAAATTCTTCCAGAGAACTCTGACAGCTGGTAAGTACCTTCAGCAAAGTGGCTAGAAACAAAATTGCTTCATAGAATTCAGGAGCCCTCCTTTATAGAAAAGATAAAGTGGCTGAGAAACAAATTAGGAAAATCAAATTCTTTGCAATAACCAAAAATAATATAAAATATAGCAAGTGAAAGATGTATGTGACAGGAAATTCAAGTCTCTGAAGAAAGAAATCAAAGAACTCAGAAGATGGAAAGAACTCTAATGCTCATGGATAGGCAGAATTAACATAATGAATATGCCAATCTTAAAAAATCAATCTACAGATTCAGTGCAATTTCCATTAAAATTCCAACCCAATTTATTACATACAAACACAGGAGTGGATGTTCACAGTCAGCTATTGGATGTATCACAGGGCTCCCAATGGAGAAGCTAGAGAAAGTACCCAAGGAGCTAAAGGGATCTGCAACCCTATTGTTGGAACAACATGATGTACTAACCAGAACCCCGGAGCTCTTGTCTCTAGCGGCATATGTATCGAAAGATGGCCTAGTCGGCCATCAATGGAAAGAGAGGCCCATTGGACTTGCAAACTTTATATGCCCCAATATAGGGGAATGCCAGGGCCAAAAGAATGGGAATGGGTGGGTAGGGAAGTGGGGGGCGCTATGGGGGACTTTTGGGATACAATTGGAAATGTAATTGAGGAAAATATGTAATAAAATGTTAAAAATTAAAAAAAAAAAGAAAGATGTGTGTGACAGGAAATTCAAGTCTCTGAAGAAAGAAATCAAAGAACTCAGAAGATGGAAAGAACTCTAATGCTCATGGATAGGCAGAATTAACATAATGAAAATGCCAATCTTAAAAAATCAATCTACAGATTCAGTGCAATTTCCATTAAAATTCCAACCCAATTTATTACATGCTATGAAAAAGCAAATTTCAACTTCATATAGAAAAACAAAAAACTAAGGGTAGCTAAAACAATCCTGAAGAATGAAAGAACTTCAGGAGAGATCACCATCCCTGACCTCAAGTGGTACTTTAGAGCAATACTAATAAAAACTGCATGGTATTTGCATAGAAACAGATATTATGATCAATGTAATTGAATCAAATACTCTGAAATAATACCACACATTTATGGACACTGGATTTTTTGACAGAGAATCCAATAATCATAATAAAAATTATAATAAAAAGAATGCATTCCCCAACAAATGGTGCTAATCTAAATGCAAATAGATCCAAATCTATTATACTGCAGGAAATTCAAATCAAAGTGAATGGCAGACTTCAACCTAATACTGGATTAACTAAATCTAATTGAATAAAACTTGGAGAATAGTTTGAACTCATTGATACAGGAGACAATTCCCTGAACAGAACTGCAGTGGCTCAGGCTCTAGGATCATAAATTGGTAGATAGGGTCTCATGAAACTGAAAAACTTCTATAAGGCAAAGCACATAGTCAATAAGACAAAATGGCAGCCTACAAATTGGAAAAAGATCTTCACCAGCCCCAATCCCATTAAAGGCCAATATCCAAAGTATATAAAGAACTCAAGAAGGTATCCTCCACAAAACCAAATAACTCAATTAAAAATGGACTACAGAGCTAACCAGAGAATTCTCAACAGAGGAATCACAAATGACTGTGAATCACTTAAAGAAAAATTCAATATTTGTAGTCATCTGGGAAATACAAATCAAAACTACCCTGAGATTCTACTTTATACCAATCAGAATGGTGAAGATAAAAATTCCAATGACAGCACAAGTTGGTGAGGATGTGTGCTGGCAAGATTACAAAATGGTGCAACCATTCTGGAAATCAATCTGCCAGTTCCTCAGAAAATTGTAAATATTTCTACCTGAAGATCCAGCCATACCACTCCTGGGCATATACATAAAATGTACTCCACCATAGCACTAAAAGATATGTGCCACTATGTTCATAGCAGCCTTATTTGTTAATAGCCAAAAGCTGGAAACAATGTAGATGTTCCTCAAAAAAGATTGTATACAGAAAATGTGGGTTCATTTACACAATGGTATTCTCAGCAGTTAAAAAGTGAGAACATCATGAAGCTTTCTTGCAAATGAATCAAATGAAAAAGTAAAATCCTGAGTGAGGTAACACACCCCAAATGACCTGCATGGGATGTACTCACTGGTAAGTTTCTCCTTCAACTTACAAATGGACATTAACCATAAAATGTAGGACAACCATGCTACAATCCACAGACCCAAAGTTACTGGGTAATAAGTAGGTGCCAAGGGAAGGTGAGCTAATCTCATTGGATGTGAATGAAGGGGTGTGGAGGGGAATAGAATTGGTAGCCTGCTGTGGGGAAAGGAGTAAGAATAGAAATAGAGGGGAGGAGCCTCTGGTGACTAACTGGAGGTCTTGGATGGAAGATTATATGCAAACTCAAAGGAGATAACTGTATCTGAGATTCCTACCAGAGGGGATATAGAACTGGAGTGGCCACCTCCTGTAGGCTGGCAAGACTTCCAAGGGAGGCAAGTGAAAATATAATTCACTCACAAAACCTTCAACCAAAAATTAGTCTTATCTACAAGATGTGCAGTGGTAGAGATGGAATAGAGCCTGAGAACACAGCCATATACTAAAGGTCCCAACTTGAGATCCCTGTCATGGGAGAGAGTTAACTTCTGACACTATTATTGATATTTTGCTATGCTAGAAGTCAGGGACCTTTGCAAAGCTGTCTGCCAAGAGTCTTCATCCAGCAATGATAGATGCAGATGCAGAGACACACAGACAAACAAAAGGCAGAGCCCAGGGAGTCTCATTTAAAATAGGGGATATATGTGATCGGTTCAGAGGGGTCAAATACAGCACAAGAAGACCCAAAGGGTCAACTAACCTGGGACCATGGGAACTCACAGAGCCGTAGTATCAAGCAGGGAACACGCAGGAGCCAGACCAAAGACCCCCTACGTGTTTGTAGCAAATGTGTATCTTGTCCTCTGGTGGGTCCCCTAACAAGTAAAGTGAGGGTTGGCACAATCTCTGCTCCCTGACATTGGATCCCTATCCCCCTACCTGTCCTGGCAGGTTGAGCCACAGTCAGAGAAGGTGTGCCTAGTCCTGCTGACACTATATATCCCAAGATGTGGTCATACCCAAGGGGACTCCCCTTCTCTAAGAAGAAAAGACGGGGCAATGGGAGGGAGGGATTTGTAAGACTGGAACTGTGGAGAGAGGGGGATATAACCAGGATGTAGAGTGAAAAAGATTAATGAATAAAACTTAAAGCCAAAAAAATAAATAAATACTGCAGATGAAGCTGCTCCTCTGAAGTAGAAGAACAAATTGTATTGAAATGCCTTTGAAATTCTCTCCTCTTAGACATATCCTGTGCTTATATTCCATATGAAAAACTTAAGTGCTCCAACACAGCACACGCATTTTTCTTCTAAATAACCACTCACTTTGATCACTTGTCTGAGATGTGATTCTGCAGAATAGCATAGAGTTTAGGGAAAAGAAAAGAGAGAAATAATGTTCTCTTAGGCAGACATCTTTCTGGCCTCCATCCTCTGACTGTGTCCTTTCTTTAGGTCAGTGTATATGGACAGATCATATTGCATAAAGCCAATATCTTGAGTAACCAAAGAAATAGAAATTGAATTTTACATGATAGATTGCCTCATAACCAAAAAAAATGAGAGCAATTGATGAAAAAAGAGTGAAAAGAAATGTTGTGCAGTTGGGGAGAAAGAGGACCCTGTTCCCTTTCAACATGAACATGGTACTATATGACACTGGCAAATAACGTGCAGGATCTCAGGGAAATTCACATGGTGACCACATGAATGAGCGATCGCTTCTCTGCAAGTACAGTGATGACAGGAAGTGACATTTTCTTTGAAAATAGATTTTTGCATTTCCATGTACATCTCCTGATTCCACAATTTCACTGCACATCAGTGCTCGGTTCCCTGTGAGAGAGACTGGGGCATAAAGACACATCAAAGCACCCTCACTGAATGGTGCTTGAAGCTTGCTCATATCTATGATCCTTCTCCTATGTGTGAACAGCGTGGAACTTGTCCTTGAGTTAAAGCAGGGGCAGGTGTTATGTCTCTCAGATTGTTAAAACAAATTTATTGAGGTACTGTGGGCATCCAAGAATGTCTATTTGCTAGCATGTGTCCTACTGACTTTTCATGTGAGCAAACACCCATTAAACCGCTATACTATAAAATAGAAAACTTTTATTGCTTCCCAAAGTTCTTGTCAATATGCCCTCATGTGATTATGTGAGTCTATATGGGGCACAAATACTGACAATCTTTATATTTTCTGAATCAGTTCACCTGGCCTTTCTTCAGACCTTTAAAAGTTTGACCAAAGTTTGCAATGGAAGCAGACCCTCCGTGCTTCTTGTTTTCTAAGTTCAAGATTGATTGTTTCCAGGCTTTGTGTTCACAAGGGTTGGGAATAGATTGTATGGAGCCTCTTTGTATCCAAATGATTTGAAATTCATCAGTCATTCCTTTAACAGAGGATCACCACGCCTAACTGTTTATATCATATTTACCAGAATCTTTCTTATGCACTTTTTTAAAAAATTTTTAATATTTTTATTACATATTTTCCTCAATTACATTTCCAATGCTATCCCAAAAGTCCCCCATAGCGCCCCCCACTTCCCTACCCACCCATTCCCATTCTTTTGGCCCTGGCATTCCCCTATATTGGGGTATATAAAGTTTGCAAGTCCAATGGGCCTCTCTTTCCATTGATGGCCGACTAGGTCATCTTTCAATACATATGCAACTAGAGACAAGAGCTCCGGGGTTCTGGTTAGTACATCATGTTGTTCCAACAATAGGGTTGCAGATCCCTTTAGCTCCTTGGGTACTTTCTCTAGCTTCTCCATTGGGAGCCCTGTGATACATCCAATAGCTGACTGTGAACATCCACTCCTGTGTTTGCTAGGCCCCGGCATCGTCTCACAAGAGACAGCTATATTTGGGTCCTTTCAGCAAAATCTTGCTAGTGTATGCAATGGTGTCAGCGTTTAGAAGCTGATTATGGGATGGATCCCTGGATACGGCAGTCTCTAAATGGTCCATCCTTTCATCACAGCTACGATCTTTGTCTCTGTAACTCCTTCCCTGGGTGTTTTGTTCCCAATTCTAAGAAGGTGCACAGTGTCCACACTTTGGTCTTCATTCTTCTTGAGTTTCATGCATTTAGCAAATTGTATCTTATATCTTGGGTATCCTAAGTTTTGGGCTAATATCCACTTATCAGTGAATACATATTGTGGGAGTTCTTTTGTGATTGTGTTACTTCACTCAAGATGATGCCCTCCAGGTCCATCCATTTGGCTAAGAATTACATAAATTCATTCTTTTTAATAGTTGAGTAGTACTCCATTGTGTAAATGTACCATAATTTCTGTATCCATTCCTCTGTTGAGGGACATCTGGGTTCTTTCCAGCTTCTGGCTATTATAAATAAGGCTGCTATGAACATAGTGGAGCATGTGTCCTTCTTACCGGTTGGGACATCTTCTGGATATATGCCCAGGAGAGGTATTGCTGGATCCTCCGGTAGTACTATGTCCAATTTTCTGAGGAACCGCCAGACTGATTTCCAGAGTGGTTGTACAAGCTTGCAATCCCACCAACAATGGAGGAGTGTTCCTCTTTCTCCACATCCTCGCCAGCATCTGCTGTCACCTGAATTTTTGATCTTAGCCATTCTGACTGGTGTGAGGTGGAATCTCAGGGTTGTTTTGATTTGCATTTCCCTGATGATTAAGGATGTTGAACATTTTTTCAGGTGCTTCTCTGCCATTCGGTATTCCTCAGGTGAGAATTCTTTGTTCAGTTCTGAGCCCCATTTTTTAATGGGGTTATTTGACTTTCTGGAGTCCACCTTCTTGAGTTCTTTATATATATTGGATATTAGTCCCTTATCTGATTTAGGAGAGGTGAAGATCCTTTCCCAATCTGTTGGTGGTTTTTTTGTCTTATTGATGGTGTCTTTAGCCTTGCAGAAGCTTTGTAGTTTCATGAGGTCCCACTTGTCAATTCTCGATCTTACAGCACAAGCCATTACTGTTCTATTCAGGAATATTTCCCCTGTGCCCATATCTTCAAGGCTTTTCCCCACTTTCTCCTCTATAAGTTTCAGTGTCTCTGGTTTTATGTGAAGTTCCTTGATCCACTTAGACTTGACCTTAGTACAAGGAGATAGGAATGGATCGATTCGCATTCTTCTACATGTTAACAACCAGTTGTGCCAGCACCATTTGTTGAAAATGCTGTCTTTCTTCCACTGGATGTTTTTAGCTCCCTTGTCGAAGATCAAGTGACCGTAGGTGTGTGGGTTCATTTCTGGGTCTTCAATTCTATTCCATTGGTCTATTTGTCTGTCACTATACCAGTACCATGCAGTTTTTATCACAATTGCTCTGTAGTAAAGCTTTAGGTCTGGCATGGTGATTCCACCAGAGGTTCTTTTATCCTTGAGAAGAGTTTTTGCTATCCTAGGTTTTTTGTTATTCCAGATGAATTTGCAGATTGCACTTTCTAATTCGTTGAAGAATTGAGTTGGAATTTTGATGGGGATTGCATTGAATCTGTAGATTGCTTTTGGCAAGATAGACATTTTTACAATGTTGATCCTGCCAATCCATGAGCATGGGAGATCTTTCCATCTTCTGAGATCTTCTTTAATTTCTTTCTTCAGAGACTTGAAGTTTTTATTATACAGATCTTTCACTTCCTTAGTTAGAGTCACGCCAAGATATTTTATATTATTTGTGACTATTGAGAAGGGTGTTGTTTCCCTAATTTCTTTCTCAGCCTGTTTATTCTTTGTGTAGAGGAAGGCCATTGATTTGTTTGAGTTAATTTGATATCCAGCTACTTCACCGAAGCTGTTTATCAGGCTTAGGAGTTCTCTGGTGGAATTTTTAGGGTCACTTATATATACTATCATATCATCTGCAAAGAGTGATATTTTGACTTCATCTTTTCCAATTTGTATCCCTTTGATCTCTTTTTTTTGTCGAATTGCTCTGGCTAGGACATCAAGTACAATGTTGAATAGGTATGGAGAAAGTGGACAGCCTTGTCTAGTCCCTGATTTTAGAGGGATTGCTTCAAGTTTCTCACCCTTTACTTTGATGTTGGCTACTGGTTTGCTGTAGATTGCTTTTATCATGTTTAGGTATGGGCCTTGAATTCCTGATCTTTCCAAGACTTTTATCATGAATGGGTGTTGGATCTTGTCAAATGCTTTTTCCGCATCTAACGAGATGACCATGTGGTTTTTGTCTTTGAGTTTGTTTATATACTGGATTACGTTGATGGATTTCCGTATATTGAACCATCCCTGCATCCCTGGGATGAAACCTACTTGGTCAGGATGGATGATTGTTTTGATATGTTCTTGGAATTCGGTTAGCAAGAACTTTATTGAGGATTTTTGCATCAATATTCATAAGGGATATTGGTCTGAAGTTTTCTATCTTTGTTGGGTCTTTTTGTGGTTTAGGTATCAGAGTAATTGTGGCTTCATAGAATGAGTTGGGTAGAGTACCTTCTGTTTCTATTTTGTGGAATAGTTTGTGAAGAACTGGGAATAGATCTTCTTTGAAGGTCTGATAGAACTCTGCACTAAACCCAACTGGTCCTGGGCTTTTTTTAGTTGGGAGACTATTAATGACTGCTTCTATTTCTTTGGGGGATATAGGGCTGTTTAGATCATTAACCTGATCTTGATTCAACTTTGGTACCTGGTATCTGTCTAGGAACTTCTCCATTTCATCCAGGTTCTCCAGTTTTGTTGAGTATAGCCTTTGGTAGAAGGATCTGATGGTGTTTTGGATGTCTTCAGGATCTGTTGTTATGTCTCCTTTTTCATTTCTGATTTTGTTAATTAGGATGCTTTCCCTGTGCCCTCTAGTGAGTCTGGCTAAGGGTTTATCTATCTTGTTGATTTTCTCAAAGAACCAGCTCCTTGATTGGTTGATTCTTTGAATAGTTCTTCTTGTTTCCACTTGGTTGATTTCGCCCCTGAGTTTGATTATTTCCTGCCGTCTACTCCTCTTGGGTGAATTTGCTTCCTTTTGTTCTAGTGCTTTTAGGTATGTTGTCAAGGTGCTAATGTGTGCTCTCTCTAGTTTCCTTTTGGAGGCACTCAGAGCTATGAGTTTTCCTCTTAGAAATGCTTTCATTGCGTCCCATAAGTTTGGGTATGTTGTGGCTTCATTTTCATTGAACACTAAAAAGTCCTTAATTTCTTTCTTTATTCCTTCCTTGACCAAGGTATCTTTGAGAAGAGTGTTGTTCAGTTTCCACGTGAAGGTTGGCTTTCTATTATTTATTTTGTTATTGAAGATCAGCCTTAGTCCATGGTGATCTGATAGGATGCATGGGACAATTTCAATATTTTTGTATCTGTTGAGGCCTGTTTTGTGACCAATTATGTGGTCAATTTTGGAGAAGGTACCATGAGGTGCTGAGAAGAAGGTATATCCTTTTGTTTTAGGATAGAATGTTCTGTAGATATCTGCCAGATCCATTTGATTCATAATTTCTCTTAGTTTCTCTGTGTCCCTGTTTAGTTTCTGTTTCCATGATCTGTCCATTGCTGAAAGTGGTGTGTTAAAGTCTCCCACTATTATTGTATGAGGTGCAATGTGTGCTTTGAGATTTACTAAAGTTTCTTTAATGAATGTGGCTGCCTTTGTATTTGGAGCATAGATATTCAGGATTGATAGTTCCTCTTGGAGGATTTTACCTTTGATGAGTATGAAGTGTCCCTCCCTGTCTTTTTTAATGACTTTGGGTTGGAAGTCAATTTTATCAGATATTAGAATGGCTACTCCAGCTTGTTTCTTCATAACATTTGCTTGGAAAATTGTTTTCCAGCCTTTCATTCTGAGGTAGTGTCTATCTTTTTCTCTGAGATGAGTTTCCTGTAAGCAGCAAAATGTTGGGTCTTGTTTGTGTAGCCAGTTTGTTAGTCTATGTCTTTTTATCAGGGAGTTGAGTCCATTGATATTAAGAGATATTAAGGAAAAGTAATTGTTGTTTCCTGTTATTTTTGTTGTTAAAGTTGGCATTCTGTTTGTGTGGCTGTCTTCTTTTAGGTTTGTTGAGGGATTACCTTCTTGTTGTTTCTAGGGCGTGGTTCCTGTCCTTGTACTGGTTTTTTTCTGTTATTATCCTTTGAAGGGCTGGATTCGTGGAGAGATAATGTGTGAATTTGGTTTTGTCGTGGAATACTTTGGTTTCTCCATCTATTTTAATTGAGAGTTTGGCTGGGTATAGTAGCCTGGGCTTGAATTTGTGTTCTTTTAGTGTCTGTATAACATCCATCCAGGATCTTCTGGCTTTCATAGTCTCTGGTGAAAAATCTGGTGTAATTCTGATAGGCTTGCCTTTATATGTTACTTGGCCTTTTTCTCTTACTGCTTTTAGTATTCTATCTTTATTTAGAGCATTAGTTGTTCTGATTATTATGTGTCGGGAGGTATTTCTTTTCTGGTCCAGTCTATTTGGAGTTCTGTAGGCTTCTTGTATGTTCATGGGCATCTCTTTCTTTAGATTTGGGAAGTTTTCTTCTATAATTTTGTTGAAGATGTTTGCTGGTCCTTTGAGTTGAAAATCTTCATTCTCATCCACTCCTATTATCCGTAGGTTTGGTCTTCTCATTGTGTCCTGTATTTCTTGGATGTTTTGAGTTAGGATCTTTTTGCATTTTACATTTTCCTTGATTGTTGTGCTGATGTTCTCTATGGAGTCTTCTGCACCTGAGATTCTCTCTTCCATCTCTTGTATTCTGTTGCTGATGCTCGTATCTATGGTTCCAGATTTCTTTCCTAGGGTTTCTATCTCCAGTGTTGCCTCATTTTGGGTTTTATTTATTGTGTCTACTTCCCTTTTTAGGTCTAGTATGGTTTTGTTCATTTCCATCATCTGTTTGGATGTGTTTTCCTGTTTTTCATTAAGGACTTCTACCTGTTTGATTAGGTTATCCTGTTTTTCTTTAATGATTTGTAACTCTTTAGCAGTGTTCTCCTGCAATTCTTTAAGGGATTTTTGTGCTTTCTCTTTACTGTCTTCTACCTGTTTACCAGTGTTCCTTAGTATTTCTTTAAGTGTGTTATTAAAGTCCTTCTTGAAGTCCTCTACCATCATCAGGAGATATGCTTTTAGATCCGTGTCTAGCTTTTCCGGTGTGTTGGGGTGCCCTGGACTGGGCAAAGTGGGAGTGCTGGGTTCTGATGATGGTGAGTGGTCTTGGTTTCTGTTAGTAAGATTATTACGTTTACCTTTCGCCATCTGGTAATCTCTGGGGTTAGTTGTTGTCGTTGTCACTGTTTAAAGATTGGAGCAGAAGCTGTGTTCCACTCACCAGCAGTCTCAAAATCCTGTGGCGGGGGTCGTGGGTACCTGGCTGGTGTCAGCCGACCCTGCGCTCTAGCTACCCAGGTGCTGATCAGGCCGGATGAGGCCTGTGGCCCTACTCAGGCCGGTTTCTGCTTCCCTAACTAATGCAGTCTCAGGTCCTGCGCGCAATTGGATTGGAGCAGAAGCTGTGTTCCACTCACCAGAAGTCTTAAGATCCTGTGGAGGGTGTTGTGGGTAGCTGGCGAGTGTCAGCCGACCCTGCGCCCTAGCTACCCTGGTGCTTTTCTGACCGGAAGAGGCTCGTGGCCCTATGTAGGCCGGATTTCTCCCTCCCCAACCAAAGCAGTCTCAGGTCCTGCGTGATTGGACTGGAGCAGAAGCTCTTATGCACTTTTTCTGAGGATTCATTTACTTAAATTACCCAGCCATTCAGAAGGTATTATTTTTCTTCCTTTATAGGAATTGTATATGCTACATTTATATAATTAAATATGATAACATTTCTAAGCTATTTTCGTTTTCAACTCACATCCATATCTTTGCCAAAGTAACCTCTCTCAACTTCATGGCATTTCTAAGTCAATTAATGCATCCCATAGGGGTGTGTGTGTGTTTGTGTGTGTGTGAATACATAAGGACTGCAGCATAGAAAACCTACCAGTGGCCACATTTTCAAAATATAAGTTCTCCCCATTCAGGAAATATCTATATCGAACATCTCCTCACTAACAGGTAAGGCCTGAAAATAATCCACAAAATCCATAGTAGTTTATGATTGGCTTGCTCTCAGGTATGTCTTACACAGACAGAGCAGCTATTATGAGTGTATGAATGCAATAGGCATGCCATGTACACAAGACATTATTTCACTGCGCTCTTCCCCATGCTTCACCCCTTACTTCTCCACATCCTCTTGTTTGATGTTCTCTGAGCCTTGGAGGAATTTAAATGGGACTGGAAAATGTTATTTCAGACAATATACAAAAGGCTTGAAAGGACGAAAAAAATATGCCTTTTCCTGTCATATGCAGAATATTCATGTAAGTCAGGGCTCTGGCTTCTGTTGTATAGCTTTGGGAACAAGAATAGGAACCCTAGGCAGAAGACACATCTAAAGTGTGGAACAAGGAGGACCAGGGACAAGGAAATACTGGTGAAGTGAAAACAAGAGTGAGGTGTGCTGAGAGGAAGCAGATGAAGAAGAAGGAAACAAGAGACCTGGTTAAATAGAAAATGGTCATTTTAAACCTTAACTAGAAGCCCCGGTGATACAGATTATGTTAATTATGGGAAATCAAAACTAGTCTAGCACAATATAGAGACAGTCATGTGTTACCTGGTATAAAATGGCAAAAAGAAAATGGTGGAAGGGGGACTAAAAAGGAGAACTTTAAGATGCAAAACATAAGTTTGCTGCAAATAGAAATATATTTCCATTACAAACCTTGAGACTTAGACAGATGGGGACATGAAATTCTTTTGTTGTTGTTGTTTGTTTGTTTGTGTGTTTGTTTGTTTTTTAGGACAGGGTTTCTCAGTGTAGCTCTGGCTGTCCTAGAACTCACTCTGTAGACCAGGCTGGCCTGGACCTCAGAAATTAGCCTGCCTCTGCCTCCCAAGTGCTGGGATTAACTGAAATTCTTTAGGTACAAAGAATCTCTAAACCCTGAGGACATTCTATCACAAATAAGTAAAATTCAGAAAATTCCGAGTGCTCTTGTCACAGAGAAAGAGTTCTGCTACCATCAGCTCATAGGTGTGATCCTCTACAAAACCCATATTATTGAAAAGCCATATTGTGCCCAGACATTGGAAAGCCTGAGCTCATATCTAGAAATACAGTTATGTGTGGTACTATTTAATTATACATTTACACTAAGGAAACCTGATAGTATGGAAACAAAACCTGTTCTGTGCACATGCACAGAGGGAAACTAAACAGAGTATGGTGAATCTTTAACAAAAAAAAAAAGGAAACTGCAATATGTTTCAAATGCTGTAACTGAAATCTGGTTTTCTGATGCTTTATATATGGTATCATCAGTGGCATCAGCCTAGGTCCAACCCCAGAGCATGATATAGCAGGAAGACATGCAAATAGGTCTTCTCTGTGCCCATGAAAAACACCTCTGCCCTGACCCTGCAGCTCTGACAGAGGAGGCCAGTCCTGGATTTGATTCCCAGTTCCTCACATTCAGTGATGAGCATTGAACACAGACCCCTCACCATGAACTTCGGGCTCAGCTTGATTTTCCTTGTCCTAACTTTAAAAGGTAAATTATTGAGAAGAGATGACATCTATTGTATGCACATGAGAAACAGAAAAATTATTTGTTTTGTAAGTGACAGTTTTCCAACCAGTATTCTCTGTTTGCAGGTGTCCATTGTGAAGTGAAGCTGGTGGAGTCTGGGGGAGGCTTAGTGAAGCCTGGAGGGTCCCTGAAACTCTCCTGTGCAGCCTCTGGATTCACTTTCAGTAACTATTACATGTCTTGGGTTCGCCAGACTCCAGAGAAGAGGCTGGAGTGGGTCGCAGCCATTACTAATGGTGGGGGCACCTACTATCCAGACAGTGTGAAGGGGCGCTTCACCGTCTCCAGAGACAATGCCAAGAACACCCTGTACCTGCAAATGAGCAGTCTGAAGTCTGAGGACACAGCCTTGTATTACTGTGCAAGAGACACAGTGAGTGAATGTTACTGTGAGCTCAAACTAAAACCTCCTGCAGAGCACCCAGGACCAACAGAGGGCGAGGAGTGCACATGGAGTTCTGATTCACAGAATAGTTACAGCCTGTACAATTAGACCCAACCTTCAACCCACAGTCAAAATATTCGATCCAAAATTGTTCCTGTCTAAAAGTAATTTAAGGACAAAATGGACCAGAGACTGAAGGAATGGCTGACCTGTGACCATCCCAACTTTGGATCTATCTCATAGGCAGGCATCAAACCTTGACATTTGTCACTGACACTATATTGTGCTTGCAGACAGGAGCATAGCATGGCTGACCTCTAAGAGGCTCTACAAGCACCTGACTGAGACATTTGTAAATACAGTGTACAAATGGATTAAGTTTGAAGACTGCTATAGAAGAGTTAGAGGAAGGAATGAAAACTCTGAAGGGGATAACAACCCCAGAGGAAGACCAACAGTGCCAATTAACCTGGATGCCTGGGAACTCCCAGAGACTAAGCCACAAACCAAAAATCATGCAGGCTAGTCTGAATCCCCTGGCACCCATGTCTCAAGGAACTGCCTTTTCTTGCCTCAGTGGGAGAAGATGAGCCTAAAGCTTTAAAGACTTGACGCCCCAGGGATGGGCAATACAAAGTTGAGTTTCTTGGGAAAGTGAAGAGGATGGTGGGAGGAGGAATAAATCTGGGAAGTGGGACTGGTTGGGGACAACATATTGGTCCTAATTTTATGAAATAATTATCTAATCGATAAAAAGAGCCCTTCGGGGTAATAGAGGGCTGGACTCCTCTGTGCATAATTTGTAACTCTACATGGATCCTCTTTAAAAGTGTACGGAGCACATAGTGTATATGTGTGTGACACTAATCCAGGAGTAAATGTTTCTGTAAGAACTTTATGAATAAACTTTATTAATAGCATCAAAAAGTATAGGTTGTAGCAACCCTTGACTTGTACGAATGCTTATACCACTTTCTATTTTCCTTATTTATATCTGTTTTGCATTTGTTTATTTATTTATTACTTACTTATTTATTTATGATTTCACTGGGTCTTTCTGTAGTCCTGTATGTGTTTATTTGTCTCTTTATTGCTCTGTCTGTCTCTTTCTCTCTGTCTACTATTGTATCTCTCTGTGTCTCTTTGTCTCCGATCATGTGTGTGTGTGTGTGTGTGTGTGTGTGTGTGTGTGTGTGTGTGCATATTGAAATGAGATATCTTCTTCTATCAGTGTACACAATGACTTTGAAATAAAATCCATCACTGGGCTTGGATATCACTATCTTGCTAGAATGGTTGCCCAAAGAGTCCTAACCATCACACTGTTTCTATACCTAATAGCTAGGCTTATTGATTTACTACCAAAACTACCCCATCTTTAGTTATGGATATTAAACACAGATCCTCATGGTGTGTTAAGAACTTGAAGCACAGAGCTATATATACAGCCCCACTAAATAAATATAAGATAAACTCTGGCTTGAACAAAACTCAGAGTATCACACAAGGCAGAAGTGAATCTCTCTGAGGAACAGGATCACATCCCAAAGAACCAAAGAACCCTTTTGACTCTGGAACCCAAGAGTCAGGGCTGACACTCAGTAAGATTTCCTTCATAGAGCATGATGTGGGATTCCAGTAGAAATCAGTCAGGGCCTGTGACCTATGAACCAGATGACTTTCAGTCTCTCCATCATCCTCACACAAACCATATGCAACAGCTCAGCACTGACTCACCTGTGATACTGGTGACAAAAAGTGTGTAAAGTCTCAGAACTGAGACATGAGGCCAATGTAGCTACCAACACTCAGTGAGCTTCATTTGGCTGCAAACTGCTCCAAAACCACTCAAAGGGTAACATCTCCGTTTTCTCTCTGTGTACTAGTGATGCCTTGGTAGATATAGTTCCCCAATAATTTAATAGGACAAATCATTTTTCCTTTTAACACATTAATCCCCTTTCCTTCCCCCAAGCTTCTAAAATTTGTCTTTAACACTGATGTCTGAGAGATGTGGCATAACAGATGTTTGGCTTATTCTGAATTGTTCCTCATCAAAAGAAATCAGTTGTGGCACTTTGAACCTAAATATAACAATATTTCACAAAGGCATTCTGGGAATATATGGATGTGGTTGCTACAAAGAATAGGAGGATCTATGCCCATACCACCCTGAATGAGCCAGATACTATCTAAAAGAGTAGGAGGGTGGGACATGGTGGTGCATGCCTTTAGTCCCAGCACTCTGGAAGAAGAGGCAGGCAGATTTCTGACTTCCAGGCCAGGCTGGACTACAAAGTGAGTTCCAGGACAGCCAGGGCTATACAGAGAATCCCTGTCTGGAAAAACAAAACAAAACAAAACAAAAAGAGTAGGAGGGTATTAGTTGCCAGGTGGTTATGTCCAATCAATCAGACCACAATGCAACCTGAGAAAAGGTCTAAGTTTGTCAGATTGTCCTGGAGATGTGTTGCCTGTGATAATGGCATAGCTGGAACTGCAATACATTGGTTAACTGATAGATCTGGAGAAAAAAAAGGAATAGTCTCTGTTTTCCTAGGTTCACCAAGTTGGCAGTGAGCTAGAAGATGCTACTAGAGACCAGCACAGGTGCTTTTACAGAGATATTTTACATTGTCTGTCCTGCTCTGCCATCATCAGGTCCATCCACCTATGTGAGGACACTGTTTCTGCAAGGAAGATAAGGCTTTAATGCCCACAAGACCTCCATAGCCACAACTGCACAAGTGAATGAATGGATAACTGGAAATTGTGGTCCAGAGAGACTGATGATGCCTGAGACTGACAATTTTTTTATTTCATCTCAATTTACAACACAACTTGATTAATAATTTCTAAGATTTTTTTGGTAATTGATGTCTTCTCAGAGACAAACACCAAAGTTCTCATAATTTCTGTACATTTGTAAAATAGATGTGCTTATGTGTATTGCAATGCAGAAAAAGGAGACTTGGGAACCATGGAGCACAGGGTGGAATACTGCAGAACTAAAGCAAATGAAGACAGAAGTCATGTGCAACTAAATCCCTGAATTTCCATAGGAGCTACAGCAATAGGGCTGAGCTGTCTACAATATATAGAACATCACCACTGCCCCATCTCACTTCCTAGAATATCTCCCCTTTAATTTCTTTCACTGGACAAAGGACTGCTAGGATGGGGGTTCTTCACAAATGATTAATTCACTGTTATTTCCCAGTGGTCACCTCACTCCAATCGGAATCACTTTTCAAATTTTCCTATAAGCATACATAGGAAGCCTCAACATGGTTTCATGTCATGAGAGCCTTTAAAATTATATACTCAACCTAAGTGAGTAGGCCAAGAGTCTGTCTTACTTGCTGTCATTTCTGTGAGGAGCTAAATACAGAATGTTTTTAATGTCTCATAATGTTCTGTGCACACCCATGGATGCCTAGCCAAGGATAGAAACATGTATCTGATAAGGAAGGAGGTTCCTGCAGTGGCCATACTCTGAGATCACCTCCTGCCAAATTATACCAGAGTGTTTTACATAGTCTTGAAAACACTAGGTCAAATATGTTGTGATCCAGATATGAAAACTGTGTGCAGCAATTCAGAAACACAGTGGTCAGGACCACTGGGCTGTAACACTGTAGTTCTAGCCCATATTAATCTCACATCTTTTCTGTGGTTTAAATAAATAGCACACATGTTTGGAACACCTTCTCCATTTTCTATGCTTATCCTTATGCATCACACTTTGCCTGTAATTTCCTACCTACCCTGCATAAGTTCCTGTCTTGATTTCTTTTTCTAATGAACAGCAATACAGAACTGTTGGCCAAATACACACTTTCAGCCCAAGTTGCTCTGTCATAATGCTTCATCACAGCAGTAGTAACCCCCAGTAAGGCCACTGGTTCCCCTGCAACTCTTCTATGTCGACCTTTGGATGATGTTCCAGACTTGGAGCCTTTAATCTGACTGTTGTCCTGGTAAGTTCATGTCCACCAATAGAATATTGTTCTCATTTTCAATAATCATATGAAGTTACCTGTTTATAGGATCTTCCAAAAAAGAAAACCATATAAAATGTCTGCATTCTTTACAAAAAAATATGTGTCCTTGGAGGTAAATGGAGGAAAGTGTGGAGGATGTTGATTAATGGAAGACTGGCTAATACAGGAAGGTCACAGAATTGAATGAATCTAAGCATTTTTGTTTCATCATCAGTGAGGTACTTCAAGTTGTGGAAGGAGTCTGTGATGCACAGGTGACCCAAAGGACCCCAGCCTCTGTTTCTTGCTCTGCTCCAGTCTCACTGCTCAGCACAGTTTACTGACTGACAATCTTTAACATAGTCTTTCAAGATACAGTTATCACAGTCTTCAGACTCTATTCATAGAAACAGTAATTCAGTCAGAGTCCAGTGTGCCATTAATAGCCCCCTGCAATAGGAATTTACTTCATCTGTGGAAATAAACCACCAAGGTCCAAACAAAGGCCTCATTTGATGATTACTGTAGAAAGTGTCCCCAGAGCATTGCTGGGCTGAAAACTCTGGCATGATGATTAGGGCATTCTCCATCTGACAGGACAATTCTATCAAGTGTTGCTTCCATATAGACAGTACTTTCCACATCTTCACTATTTCCCAATTTATCAAGACAGTTCTTTACTCTGTCTCTTACGCATAAAATCTTTTCTGTGTAGAATTTTCAGTACTAAAAACTAACAATGATATTGGTCCTGATTTCAGGGATAATAAATAAATAAAAATCAAATTATACCCTAAACATGTGGAGATGGTTTTCTGTTATGAATTTATTGGCTCTCTAAAAAGTGTTAATTAAGCCAGGCATGGTGGCACATGTCTTTAACCGCAGCATTTGGAGGCAGAGGCAGACGAATTTTTGAGTTTAAGGTGAGCCTGATCTACAGAGTGATATCCAGGACACCCAGGGCTACCCAAAGAAACCCTGTCTCGAAAAATAAACAAAAAATGGTGTTAATTAACATCGACACTTTAAGAAAACTTGGTGGCAAAGTTAATAGTCTGAAATATTAGATCTTATAGTATGACCCATAAATTGCATGCAGAGAATAAAGCTGAAGTCCAAGGAGATTCATACTTTGTGAATCCATCCCAATCTGATCTCAATATTAAAACATGATTATGATTACATGTAATTTACTTCTTATGCAGTTGCTGGAAATTAAAAGGTCATAAGCTAAACTTTAAAATTTTTTCTATTTAATGTGTCAGAATAGACTATGTGGACTGTAGTCTAAATGTGCATAGAATGGCATTGTTTCCATGATGGTTCAAATAAACACCAGTAGCACAGTTGATGATTAACTTGAAAAAACCGTGACTAGAGCCCAGATGTAGATACTGACAGAAAGAACCTAGTGTCTCACATTTGAGCTAGAGAAGTGTTATTCAGAGAAGCTACATGAGGAAGATTTGGAAGCCAGATTGATGAGATTACTAGAATCCTGGATCTGAACACACAATAGTAAGTTAAACCACTCCACACAATGCTAAAGATAAAGCATCCAGTATCATGTTACACAGGACCAAGCTGAGGATCAGTCTTTCTTGAAATACAATGAACAGGAAGTGGGTTGGAATATATATATATATATATATATATATATATATATATATATATATGTGTGTGTGTGTGTGTGTGTGTGTCTGTGTGTCTGTGTGTCTGTGTGTCTGTGTGTCTGTGTGTGTGTCTGTGTGTCTGTGTGTGTGTCTGTGTGTGTGTGTGTGTCTGTGTGTGTGTGTCTGTGTGTGTGTGTCTGTGTGTGTGTCTGTGTGTGTGTCTGTGTGTGTGTGTCTGTGTGTGTGTGTCTGTGTGTGTGTGTCTGTGTGTGTGTGTCTGTGTATGAACCAACATTTAAATCCTAATTTTTTTTTAGTTGGGTTTTTCCAAACAGGGTTTCTCTGTGTAGCCCTGGCTGTCCTGGAACTCACTCTGTAGACCAGTCTGGCCTCAATCTCAGAAAACCACTTGCCTCTGCATCGTAAGTGCTGAAATTAAAGGAGTGCACCACCACCGCCCAGCTTAAATTCCTATTTTTTAAAGGACTTCATTTTTGACCAAGAAAATTTGAAATGGGTTATTGAGGTTTGTGGTGGTTTGAATATGCTTGGCCTATAGGAAGTGGAAGTATGGCCTTTTTGTAGTATGTGTAGCCTTGATGGAGGAAGTGCATCACTATATAATGTTGTGAAAGTTAAGATCCTGTGTTCAAGTTCTGCCAAAAACAGAAGAGATTCCCCTCCTGGATATCTGAAACACATGGAGAGGCCCAAAGCCAAAGGTTGGGTGTATCTCAGGGTCTCTTATGGAAGAGTTGGCTGAAGGAAAGAAAGGCCTTAAAGGTGATAGAAACTTCAAAGGAGAACCAACAGATTCATCTAACCTAGACTCTAGGGGTCTTTCAAGGGCTGAGTCACCATTCAAAAAGGACACAATGGCACCTGGTACTTATGTGGCAGATGTGCAGTTTAGATTCTATGTGGATTCCCCAACTACTGAAGCATGTGTTGTCCTTAAAGTTAATGAATGTCTGTAGAATACATTTCCCAACAGAATTGCCTTATCTGGCCTCAGTGGGAGAGGATGTGTCCAATTCTGGAGATACTTGATATGCCAAGATTGAGGGATTATTAAGGCTTTCCCAACATCTCAAAGTTCACGGGTATGAGAGGGGAGGGGTGGACAGGTTTTCCCCATCTCTGGTTTCCAGCATCTTGCACCACCAGTATTGGGGGAGGGTAGCAATTGGGGGGGGGGCAAGTAGTATGAGAAAGCTGACTTTAGTGGTATTGTCACAGGGTGGGTATTGTGAGGGGGTGTGGATATGAATCCTCCTCCTCCTCCTGACGAGGGTGTAGCAGGTGCTTGCCCTCCTTTGGGACTGTAGTCCTGTCACAATGGAGAGGACAGTACTGGCCTGTTCCAGTCAAAGTTTACTATGTGCTGTGACCATTTACTCAGGGGAGGAAGATTTAAGACTTGCTATGATAGCCTGACAAATCTGAACAAACAAGAGACAGGAGGTAACACCTGAGTTACTCTTTTGCTTGCTAATGAAGAAGAGCACTATTATACACAAATTGGGGTTCAACATGTTCTTGGGTGAGATCCAAGGGGGACCAGAATTTCAGCCACATTCCAAAGTCCTTCAAAGTCTGACAGTTTAGTCTTTAGGCCTCTCCTAACCAAACCATATTTGAGGTTTCTTCACATAAAAGTGTAATGCCATATCCAGGGATCCATCCAATAATCAGCCTCCAAACACTGACGCCATTGCATACACTAGCAAGAATTTGCTGAAAGGACCCTGATATAGCTGTCTCTTCTGAGACTATACTGGGCCCTAGCAAACCCATAAGTGGATGCTCACAGTCAGCTATTGGATGGATCACAGGGCCCCCAATGGAGGAGCTAGAGAAAGTCCCCAAGGAGCTAAAGGGATCTGCAACCCTATAGGTGGAGCAACATTATGTACTAACCAGTACCCCGGAGCTCTTGACTCTAGCTGCATATGTATCAAAAGATGGCCTAGTCGGCCATCACTGGAAAGAGAGGCCCTTTGGATTTGCCAACTTTATATGCCCCAGTACAGGGGAACGCCAGGGCAAAAAAGTGGGAGTGGGGGGAGGGTAGTGGGGGGAGGGTATGGGGGACTTTTGGGATAGCATTGTAAATGTAAATGAGGAAAATACCTAATAAAAATATAAAAAAGTGTAGATTCCCCATATCTCTGCCAGCAAAACAGGTTGAATTTGGATAGACAAGCAAAACTATCACAAACAAGACAGGCTATGTGTGGGATCCAAATGTCTTGTGCCTTTAGGGGAAGTTCTACAATTCATTAGGCTGTGGCCCTATGCCCACAAGATGTCTTCAGATGGGAAAGGGACATTGGGTGCCAACTTTTGGTTCTTTTGTTTCCTGGGATGTCAGTTCTTATGTGGAGAAGACATGAACCAAATCCAAAGTCATGACCCCTACAAGAACTGACATACACAGACAGACAAAGAATAACACAGGAGCCCTCTCATTCACCTAAGGGGGTCTTATAACATAGAACAGAAAGGGGCCAACTTACCAAGATCTGCCAAAAGGGGGTCACTTAGACCACAACACAGTGCTGGAAGGATATGAAGGAAGGAAGAACAAAGGAAAGGCCACATCAAGGTGGTCGGCACATGATAAAAACTAGAGTCCATAAAATGATAGAAGCATTGGAATCATATCAGAGTACATTCTGGTCACTCTTACCCCTGTTCAAGTCCCAGATGTTGTTTTAGCCTTAGGCTCCCTGAGTTGGTCTTTAGGGGTAGTGGGTAAGAAGACACAAAATCAATGACAGATTCTGAGAGCCAAATAAGAAGTCAAAGCAGACTCATTTATTGCTATAGAAAAGAATAACTTTATACCTTCTGCCCATAATACCTCTGCCCATATATGCTCATCTCCACATGGCTGCCATCATCTAATTGGCTGCCAAGGTCACACACTGTCTTTGTTCTTCTCTGAGTCTCATGCAGGTTTTGTGTTAGTAAATGCAAAAGTGCCTGCTGTGCAGGCATGAACCGTTGCAGGCTGCTGGGCAGAACATGCTGACTCGCTCCTAGATTATAAATCCATCACTGTGATAGCAGGTCATGTCCAGAAGTCAGTATTTAACTACACTCCTCCCCATGCTCCCCCTCTCATGGTCTCTCTACCTCCTCTTTCTCAGTGTTCTCTGAGCCTACATGACCCATGAACAAAACTGAAAAACTCTCTGTGTCAAATACATAATGTGGATTGGGAAGGAAAAAACGTGCCCATGTGTGTGGCCAGGGAAATGCTGGTGCTTTAGCGAGAAAATTGTTGTGTGGTGAGAGAAAGTGATGAAAAGAAGGGAAGCATGAGAACTGGAGGGAAAAATCCCAAGAATACTGAAAATGCTATGTCGATGGCAAGACATTGTGTCTTGATACAAAAATTAATTAATTGAGTGCCTAAATTATTCTCAGAATATAATAGTAGAGAAATGAAAGTAGACTTGAAAAAAAAAAAAACCACAAGAGTAAAAGAAAAAAAATAGTCATGAGGTGCCTAGTGAAATAAATGAAGAAAATGGTGGAGTTAATGGGGAATCACAGAAAGAACTGGAGGATGCACACTGCCTTCTCTCAAGGGTCCAACTTCAGAGTATGCTATAGCAGGAAGTGTTGCGAGTAAGACTTATTTTTTGTACCCATGAAAATAATATTGCCCTGACCCCTGAATCTCTGGCAGAGGAGCCAAGTCCTGGATTCCCAGATCCTCACATTCATTGATCATCAGTGAACAAAGTCCATTCACCATAGACTTGGGGCTCATCTGGATTCTCCTTGTTGTTGTTGAGAAAGGATTTTATTGGGAAGAGCTGCCTCATATTTCTATGACCAGGATAGGAAGATGCTGGACTTCTATGATAGATTTCTACCCAGAATACTCTTTGTTTGCAGGTGGTCCGGGTGAGGTAGAGCTGGTGAAGTCTAGGGAAGGCATAGTGATGCCTAAAAGTCCCTGAAACTCTTATGTTAAACCTCTGGATTCATATTCAGTAATTACTATATAACCAGGGTCCTCCAGCCTTAAGGGAAGGGTCTTCAGTGCTGAGCATACATTAATAGACATAGTTCCATCAACTGTGCTGAAGCCATGGAACGCCAATTCACTGTCACCAGAGACAATGCCAAAAACGACCTCTACTTGGAAATTTGCAGACTGAGGACACAGACATGTATTATTGTGCAGGATATACAGTGAATGGATGTTAGTGTGAGCTCAGACACAACCATCCTGCAGACTAATCAGGAAAAGAAGGGAGTATTGAGACCTCAGAGAGTTCTGACTCACAAAAGAGCCTGTTGAAAGAGGCATACAGGGATGTACTCCACTGTGTTTGTGCTGCCTACCCATATCACACTTAAAGATTCTCTCTATAGGTATAGTATGTAGTAATCCTTGATGTATCCAAATTTTTATTTGAAAAATCTATTTTGAATTGAGATACTTATTTTCATTAACATATTATACTCTTGTCCTACTGATGCAATTCTCTGCTTTGCTCTTCCCCCCCCCCTTCTTAACCTCTGTCTCACACTGTCTTTGTACCCATTGCTCCCTCCTTCACTTTGTATGTGTGTATGTAGATGTTCTTGTCTGCATTTTGACATGTGATAACTTTCTCTAAAAAATCTACATATTTAAGACACGTTCAATTATTAGTTGTATATTGTACCACTGGCCAAAGTAATTGTCCAGTGAGCCTCGGTGATCATATTCTCACTGAACACCTCCATGGAGAGAATACTGGTTCCATGCCACACTCAGCTCTTTTTGTAGTCATGGAGACCTAAGGTCAGAGATTATATCCCATGTAAGAGTTCTTCTGTGGCAAGGACTTGAACCACAGTGATATTTTTAAATATACATCACGTTGTTTATCAGTTTGAAGTGAGCTCTTCCCTTATTAAAATGCAGACCATCACAATGGGCAAGTGATTCTTTTCCATTACCAGCATCAGATCATGAAGAAGCAAAGGAACCTTGAGATTGTAAACCCTAAATAGAGGTCAGCTCAAAATGAAGTATAATTCCTGTGGACTTTGTGCCCTGCCTTTGACTCCATGAGCACTACATTATCCACATATAATCCTATATACATAATTAAAATCAATGTTTTTAAAAATTTCTCCCTCAATGCTACTAATTATCCCAATGGTTGAGTTCTTGTGTACTATAAATGAGATCTAAATTCAAATAGAAATATTTCAAAAATATATTCCTCCACTTGATTTCTAAAGATTGTATTTGAAACATCACTACTTCCTGTCAAATGTTAGGACAAGTTTTGTCTCAAACAAGACATAAGTCTCATAATTCTTTTCATTTCTAAAACTTTTCTGAGATTTGAACTAGTAGGCTAAAACTTAGCGTATAGATGAAGGAGTTGAGAGTTGGTGTCCTCATGAGCAGACATATTCCAGCCCTCCGTCCTCCACTTGGACTTCTTCATTTTAGTCAACGCTTGTGGGTAAGGAAAGTTGCATATTCACCAAAGAATGGATATTAAACCCAATATGATAAAGAAGAGAGGGAAGATAGAAATCAGGAAAAAAGAGAAAGAAGGAACAAAGAGACATGAGACAAGGCGAGGCCAGAAGGATTATTAGGAACGAAAGAAGAAGAGGGAAGTTAATGAGGATGAACCTATATAATCACAATATATTATACATAATCATGATATTTTCCTTTTTTTCTGTTTTTTTAATTGGGTATTTATTTCATTTACATTTCCAATGTTATCCCAAAAGTCCCCCACATGCTCCCCCACCCACTCCACCACCCACACACTCCCACTTCTTGGCCCTAGCGTCCCCCTGTACTGAGGCATATAAAGTTTGCATGACCAATGGGCCTCTGTTTCCACTGATGGCCGACTAGGCCATTTTCTGATTCATATGCAGCTAGAGACATGAGCTCTAAGAGGGTACTGGTTAGTTCATAATGTTGTTCCACCTATAGGATTACAGATCCCTTTAGCTCCTAGGGTACTTTCTCTAGCTCCTCCATTGGGGGCCCTGTGATCCATCCAATAGCTGACTGTGAGCATTCACTTCTGTGTTTGCTAGGCCCCGGCATAGTCTCACAAGAGACAGCTCTATCTGGGTCCTTTAAGCAAAATCATGCTGGTGTATGCAATGGTGTCAGCATTTGGAGGCTGATTATGGGATGGACCCCAGATATGGAAAAATCTAGGTGGTACATCCTTTTGCGACAATAATATTTAATGGTGGAGATAGCACCTGCTATCCAGACGCAATGAAGGGCCAATTCACCATTTCTAGAGATGATGCCAAAAAAACACTTTACCTGAAAATAAACAACCTGATGTCTGAGTACACAGCCATGTATATATATATATATATATATATATCACTAAGAGTATATATCACTATGTGATATATATATATATATATATATATATATATATATATATATATATACTCCTAAGGTTGAGTAAGTGGCCTTAAACTAATTCCATCACAACTTGCATGGGAAGGATATTCCCCAGTAATAAGACCTGTCTCCATCACTGTCAATCAGAAAACAAAGTTTATGCACAACAAAACAAGAAACCCAAAAGCAGAGAACTCCAATTACAAGTAATAGACCTAGACCCACAGACTCTGAAGACTGACTGTACAGTTGGATCCAGTCCTGTACTTCTCTTCTCTGGGATTTTTATTACCAAGGAACTGAGGAAAGATCTACAATATCTGTTCTCTATAATGGTCAACACCTCAAAGCACAGGTTACCCACATTCATGCCTGCCTTCTGCTACACTTCTTGCCAAAACGTAGACTACTTCAGCCTACTTTGTACTCCACTTAATGAGACTCAAGACTAGCTGCATGTTACTGCTTATTCTGAATTATTATGTACAGGTGACCCATCCTTCACCAACCTTCACCAACATAATTATCATATTTAGGAATTTGAGGTTTTACGAGATATAAGCTCAGAGGAGAGAAAGAAAGCAAACTACATAGAGATATAGACTGACATTAATCAAGACTTGCATAAGCTAGTCCCCAAGTACCATGTCCCTAAGTGGCAAGGGGTATCTTCTATGCCTAGTGAGATGAGGTACAAATCTGACTCTTAGGTATTTTTAGATAAACATGTGAGATCAATGGATTAAATGCCTGGGCTGGGCTTCCTTGCAATCTATTTTCTATACGAGATAACAATGGATCTGGCCACAGACACCATGAGAATAGTCTCAAATAGTTCTTTAAGTAGAATGTCTGATCACTAGAGCCCAATTCCATCCTAAATACTCTTCTGGATTATACACAGATAAAAACTGCACATAGGGCACGGGGCACTGATCTCCCTGCACTACATGAGTGGGGGCTCATTTACTAAATGTTCCCATGTTTCTTCCTAGCGCTGCACAGTGTAATTCCTACAACTTCCTGCTTATCTACAATGTGAACTCCAGACAGTACCAGAAAAACGTTCCTTATGTTCCTCTCCAGGTGCTCCAACAAGCACAGGGCAACATTCTGTCACCAGGAGGGCAAACTGCAAACCTTGCTCATTGCTTCCTTTTATCCTCCCAGGAACCACCCCAATGCAAAGCAACCCTCAGGCAGAGGATAAAAGCCCACACAAAGATGAGAAGCCCCATCCTCTTCTCATCCCCTCCATCAGAGCATGGCTGTCCTGGTGCTGCTCCTCTGTCTGGTGACATTCCCAATCTGTAAGTGTTTCAGGGTTTCAGAAGAGGGACTAAGACATGTCAGCTAGGAAATGTGTGACTAATGGTGATGTTTCTAGTCCCCAGGTATTCTATCCCAGGTGCAGCTGAAGGAGTCAGGACCTGGCCTAGTGGCGCCCTCACAGAGCCTGTCCATCACATGCACTGTCTTTGGGTTCTCATTAACCAGCTATGATATAAACTGGGTATGCCAGCCACCAGGAAAGGGTCTGGAGTGGCTGGGAGTAATATGGCCTGATGGAAGCACAAATTATAATTCAGCTCTCAAATCCAGACTGAGCATCAGCAAGGACAACTCCAAGAGCCAAGTTTTCTTAAAAATGAACAGTCTGCAAACTGATGACACAGCCATGTACTATTGTGCCAGAAACACAGTGAAGGAAGCCCAGTGTGAGCCTGCACAAATACTTCTCTGAAGGGATGCTCATAAACAGCAGGGGGCGCTGAGGACCCAAAGGGATTTTCCAGGATCTCTTCTGGAATCTAGGAAGTTCTGGCCTGTGTCTATCAGCATATGTTTCAATGTTAGAGTTGTGAGTTTTTCTTCCAGCTACAAAGATTCTTTAGAACCCACTCTTCAGTGTCATTCTGCTAAATTTGTTCACACATGGAAGGATTTGTTAAATGATTCTATAGTCTAATAGGGTCAAACAAAAACAAATAATTGAGTTGATATGTACAGAAAAAAATTCCTCAAAGTGGACAACTGTGTAGGTAAGGAAAACCAGGGGGATTTAGGAATAGATTATTTCTCTCCTGACTGTAGTTTTAGTCACCTTTCAGCCATTTACTGTATTTAATTGATGTTTAAAGTTAATTGTATTCATCTTCCCTAACATGAAGTTTCCAAACACACGTCCACAATTTAATGATGACAGTTATCGTTATAAATGCTAACTCATAAGATCTCTCTTCATATATGAAAAACAGAATATGCTGTTATTATCTATAGCCAACAAACTTACATATTATTATTGAAATAATCCTTCCCATCTAACTGAATATTCTTCGCATTCTACACTGTCTATGCTGCGATCAGCCTGCCCTAATTTTACCTTTGCTCACATCATTGCTTTCTGTTTCATTTGATAAGATGGTGCCTGGTTGCTACTGAAAATGTGTCCTCCAATTTCACACTGATTAATTTAATATTCTCCTTTGAGAACAGAGCTGTAGCAAAAAAATAGGATGTAATATAATCATTGCTACTCAAGGTGCTGCAGAAATAGCTCAGTGGTTAAGAGAGAATATTGAACTTTGAGGGGTCCAGATTTAATTCCTGATACCTACAATGTGCACCTTATAACCACATGTACCTACAGAAAACTTAGTATAAATGTGGCCTCCTTGAGCACTATACTGCTCCCACCAACACATATACCCATAATTAAAGATAAATATTTTAGAAAAATTGCTAATCTAATGCTAGTAAGTAGTCAAAAAGAGAGTTCTTGTGTCATGTACATATGTGTAGCAGATTTAAATGTTAAAAAGTCAAGAACACATTCCTCTATCCACATTTAAAATTTGACATGAGTAGCCCAGACATTGGCAAATGCTAAGCTTGTATCTAGAAACACAATTATGTTTGGTGATATTTAATTACACATTTATACCTAGACACATACCAATATTGAAACAAAACATGTTCTATGCACATGCTCTAAGGAAAGCTAAATAGAGTGTGGTGAAACCAATGAAAATGTGAATATGAAACCTCCATATTTTTCCAACTCCGCAACCTAAAACAATGTCTTTCATGTCTTATATCTTCTATGAGGACTTTCTTCTGACCATGTCCAACTCCAGAGCATGCAACAGCAGGAAGACATACTGCAGTGCACCCATGAAAACCAGCTCTGTCCTGTCCCTGAATTTCTCAGAGGAGCCCAGAACTGAATACCCAGGTCCTCACATTCAGTAATCAGCACTGAACACAGAGCACTCATCATGGATTTGGGCTCGGCTCGGTTTTCCTTGTCATTATTTTAAAAGGTAATTCATAAAGATAAGATTCTGTCTGCTGTGTGCACATGAGAAACAGAAAAATTGTTTTGTTTCTCTATTTTGTTTTGCTTTGTTAGTGACAGTTTCTGACTCATAATTCTCTGTTTGCAGGTGCCCAGTGTGAGGTGAAGATACTGGAGTCTAGGAAAGGTTTAGTGCAGCCTGGAAGGCCTGTGATACTCTCCTGTGCCGCCTCTGGATGCACTGTCAGTGACTACTGGTTTGCCTGGGTTTGCCAGGCTCCAAAGAAGGAGCTGGAATGGTGGTGGGGGGGGGGGGTGGCATTAATTTTTCATGGTGGTGGTAGCACCTCCTATGCAGACACCTTGAAGAAGTGGGTTGGACCTAACATTCAGAATCAATATTTAGAGATTCTAATCCTTGAAGACGTCACTTTTGACCAAGCATATATGAAACAAGTTACTGAGGTTTGTGGTGGTTTGAGTGTGCTTGGTCCATGGAGAGGGAAACTACTAGGAGTTTTTAGGAGGAACTGTGGCTTGTTATAGGGAGGACATCACTGTAGGGGTAGGCTCTGTGGTCCTATGTTCAAGCTCTACCCAGTGCAGAACAGAGCCCTCTCCTGCCTGCAAATGGAAAGAATTTCTCTTCCTGGCTGCCTTCTATTCAAGTTGTAGAATATCAACTCTCCTAACACAATGACTGCGAGCATGCTGCCATGCTTCCCACCATAATAATAGACTAAATCTCTGAAACTTTAAGCCAGCCTCTAATAAATGTATTCTTTAATAAGACTGACCTGGCTATGGTGTCCTTTCACAACAGTAAAATAGAAACATAGACAAAGTTTTAACTGTCTGTACTAGAGGACCATCTCTATGTCCTTGGGGTTGTATGTAAATTATTGGACAAATACTATAGACAAGTTGTATGGCCAAAAATCCACCCCCTTCTTCAAATCTACTATCTGTAGCCATATAGATTAGATTCCTTTTCTGCACTCATTTCCCTTACTTACTGAGACATTTTATGGACACGCTCAGAATCCCTGAACTTCCTGCTTGGAAAAAAAAAAAAAACCTTCCAATTTGAAGACAGTTGTCTTACAAAATTCATCATAAATTCTGATCCATATCCAGGCATATCATGCATATACACTATCCAGGCATATCATGTAGTTTTAAAAAATAAACCAATCAATGCTAAACTGGGTAAGTGCCTACATCATTGACTTATGTCTGTTCATAACCTGGTACATCGCTAAGACAAGGACTACATGTGTCTCCTAGGCCACACCTCTCCCACAAATGCTGGCTCTGCCTCTCCAGAGTTCCAAGATCATTGAGCTCTGGGTTCCCCAGGAACCCTAAGGGTGCGCTCTTGCCAGCCTGTACACTACTGTGCTAACTTCTCCCCTGGAGCTTGGTCCTTGCTCAATCTTCCTTTTCAAAGCCTGGCCAAATTGCTCCTAGACTGTGTTCTTTCTGTCAGGCCACTGAACTCATCTTGAATGAAAAACAACACAAAATCTGAAATTAAAATCAACTATTTTTGATGAAAATCTTCCAACATAGCAGCTACCACCAGGTCTAAGAGTTACTCATCTACATGTTGCTTCTTCTCACGCCCAGCATAAACATTAAAGGGCTTTTTCTTCCTCCCATGTCCCCTCTTTCTCTCTCAGACCCAGAAGCTCCACCTGCTCCTCTTGGCCCAGCAATTGTCTTCTTGTCCTCCTTATTATCTTATTAATTAATCAGCGGAAAATTCCCCTACGTACAGGAAACTTGATGAAAATAGTAAATCTAAAACATTCCTTACAAAATACATTCAAGTAATCCAAAATACCATGAGAAGACCTAATCTAAGAATAGTAGTAATGGAAGGTGAATTGTCCAAGTTCTGAAAACTAGTAAATGTTTTCAACTATTTTACCTAACAGTGAAGATATGGTTCTGATGAGGCCATCTCCTATAGCCAAGCAAGACTGACATTGGAGAAATAAGGTCACCAATCCACCCACAAAACTTTTGACCCTAAATCAGTTCTTTCTAAAAGCAATGCAGGGGCAGAAATGAACCAGAGCCTGAGGGAATGGTCAAACAATAACCTGTCATAGTTGAGACACAGGCAAATGGCATACACCAGTCATTGACATTATTAATGATGTTCCATTATGCTTACAGGCATTTCTCTAGCATTACTATTCTTGGAGAGACTTTACACAGCATCTTTTTGAAACAGATGCAGATACCCAGAACCAAACATTGGATGGAGATTGGGATCCTTAAGGGAGAGTTCAGAGGATAAATGAGAGACATCAAAGGGATAGCAACCCCATAGAAAGACCAACAGGGTTAATAACTTGGACCCATGGGAGATCTAAGAGACTGATCACCAACCAAAAAGCACAGACGGCCTGGATCAATTCCCTTGGCACACATGTAGCAGAGTTCTTCCTTGTCCTTCAGTAGGTGAAGATAAGCCTAATGCTTCAGAGACTTGATATATCAGAATGTAGCAACGCCCAGTTGCTTCTCACTATCTCAGAAGTGAAATGGTGGAGATGGGCAAAAGGACCCTAATAAGGGACAACTGAAAAGAGGCAATATTTGGGATAGAAAGGAAGGAAGAGAGAGAACGATAAAGAAAAAGATAAAGGAAGGAAACAAACAAACAAAGAGGAAGAGAGAGAAAAGGGTAAAAATAGCCTTCCCGGGTTCAGGGGTTCAAGGGACATGCCTAAACATAGTAAAACAATGCACATAATGGCAGCAAGGCAATAGCTAACACTGAAAGAATCTTAAAGCAGTTCCACTGAACTTAGAGACAAAGTTGCCCAATCTCAACCTATTTATTCAATAATGTACTTAAAGTTCTAGCTAGGACAGTAAGACAACTAGAGGAGATCAGGAGGATACAAAGTAGAAAGAAAAATTCAAAGTATTGTAATTGGTGAATGATAGGATAATATACATGAGTGACCTCAAAATTCTTCCTGAGAATTCTGACAACTGATAAGTACCTTCAGAAAAGTGGCTAGAAACAAAATACTTCATAGAATTCAGGAGCCCTCCTTAATAGCAAAGATAACGGTGCTGAGAAAGAAATTAGGAATATCACATTCTTAGCAATAACCAAAAATAATATAAACTATCTTGGTGTGACTCTAATCTAGCAAGTGAAAGATGTGTGTGACAAGAACTTCAAGTCCCTAAAAAAGAAATCAAAGAATTCAGAAGATGGAAAGAACTCTAATGTTCATGGATAGGCAGAATTAACATAATGAAAATGCCAATCTTAACAAATCAATCTATAGATTCAGTGCAATTCCCATCAAATTTCCAAACCAATTTATTACATGCTGTGAAAAAGCAAATCTCAACATCATATAGAAAAACAAAGAAACTGAGGTAGCTAAAACAATCCTGAACAATGAAAAAAACTTTAGGAGAAATCACCATCCCTGACCTCAAGCTGTACTGTAGAGCAATAGTTATTAAAACTGCATGGTATTTGTATAGGAACGGATATTATGATCAATGGCATTGAATCCAATACTCTGAAATAAAACCACACAGTTATGGGCACTTGATTTTTGACAAAGACTCAAATAATCATAATAAAAATCATAATAAAACGAATGCATCCCCCAACAAATGGTGCTGATCTATATGCAAATAGATTCATATCTATCATCCTGCACGAAATTCAAATCAAAGTGAATGGCAGACTTCAACCTAATACTGGACTAACTAAATCTAACTGAACAAAAAGTGGAGAATAGTTTTGAACTCATTGATACAGGAGACAATTCCCTAAACAAAACAGCAATAGCTTGGGCTCTAGGATCATAAATTGGTAGATAGGATCTCATGAAACTGAAAAACTTCTGTAAAGCAAAGGATATAGTCAATATAACAAAATGGCAGCTTATAGATTGGAAAAATATCTTCACTATCCCTAAATCCAATTGAAGGCTAATATCCAAAGTATATAAAGAACACAAGAAGTTCTCTCCACAAAACCAAATAACTCACCTAAAAATGGACTACAGAGCTAACCAGAGAATTCTCAACAGAGGAATCACAAATACCTGTGAATCACTTCAAGAAATATTCAATATTTGTAGTCACCAGGGAAATGCAAATCAAAACTACCCTGAGATTCTACTTTATACCAATCAGAATGGTGAAGATAAAAATTCCAGTGACAGCACATGTTGGTGAGTATGTGGACACTTTTCCATTGCTGGTGAGAGTACAAAATGGTACAACCATTCTGGAAATCAATCTGGCATTTCCTCAGAAAACTGGAAATAGTTCTACCTGAAGATCCAGCCATACCACTCCTGGGTATATACATAAAATGTGTTCCACCATACCACTAGGAGATATGTGCCTCTGTATTCATAGCAGCCTTATTTGTTAATAGCCAAAAGCTGGAAACAACCCAGATGTGCCTTAAACAAAGATTGTATACAGAAAAATGTGTGTTCCTTTACAAAATGGTATTATGCTCAGCAATTAAAAAGTGAGAACATCATGAAATTTGCAGGCGAATGGAACAAATGAAAAAGTAAAAGCCGTAGTGAGGTAACACGCCCAAACTGAACTGCATGGGATGTATTCACTGGTAAGTGGATATTAGACAAAGTATAGAATACCAATGATAAAACCCACAGACCATAATGAGTTTAATAAGATGGAAAGCCCAAGTACAAATTCTTCAATTCAATATAGAAGGAGGGACAAAATAATCAGGGAGGCAGGGGGAGAGGGAGATATTTGGGAAGACATGGGAGAGGAAGGGAGAAAGGCAGGAAGAATAAGGTATGGGTGAACACTGGAAAGCAGTCCAGAGGTCCAGGAAAATGAATGTAAGTATTCAATTGAATGGAGGTGGGAATCAGGGGTAACCTCTGGAACGTCAAAGAGACCTGGGATGTGAGAGGCTTCCCAGATGATAATCTTAGCCTTAATGCCTAACAGTTGTAGACAGACCCTGAAGAGATCACTTCCAACAGATGTAGAGGGCCCTAAGTGGTTGGATGGAGTCCCCCAACTTTCCTTCAAAATTGTCAGTACTCATAGCAATTAGGACAATGCAAATCAAAATGCCCTGAGATTATATCTTATATCTGTCACAATGGTTAAGATCAAAACCTCAAGTGATGGCTTGTGCTGGCAAAGATTCAGAGAAGGAAAAGTCTCCCCATGGCTTGTGGGAATGCAAACTCTTACAACCTCTTTGGAAGTATATTTGATTGTTAGCTGGTATAAAATGGCAAAACTAAAATGGTGGAAGTGGGACTAAAAAAGGAAGAAAAGTGAGAACTTTTGGATGTAAAACTCGTAAGTTTGCTGCAAATAAAAACATGTTTCCACTGCAAACCCTGAATCCCAGATAGAAGAGGACCTGAAATTCTTCAAATACAAAGAATCTCTAAACCTTGAGTACATTCTATCACAAATAAGTAAAAATCACAAAATACCTAGTGCTCCTGTCACAGAGAATCAGTTCTGCTACCATCACCTCATAGGTGTGACTCTCTACAAAACACATATTATTGAAAAAAACATATTATGCCCAGACTTTGGAAAGACTGAGCTCATATCTAAAAATACAGTTATGTGTGATTCTATTTAATTACACATTTACACTGAGGAAACCTGACAGTATGGAAACAAAGCTTGTCCTGTGCACATACTCAGAAGGAAACTAAACAGAGTACGGTGAATCCCTAACCAAAATGGAAAAAATGAAACTACAGTATGTTTTGAATGCTGTAACTGAAATCTGTGTTTTTGATGCCTTATATCTGGTGTCATCAGTAACTTCAGCCTAGGTCCAACCCCAGAGCATGGTATAGCAGGAAGACATGCAAATAAGTCTTCTCTGTGCCATGAAAAACACCTCTGCCCTGACAGTGCAGCTCTGAAAGAGGAGGCCAGCCCTGGATTCAATTCCCAGTTCCTCACACTCAGTGATCAGCACTGAACACAGACCCCTCACCATGAACCTCGGGTTCAGCTTGATTTTCCTTGTCCTAATTTTAAAAGGTAATTTACTGAGAAGAGATGACATCTGTTGTATGCATATGAGAAACAGAAAAATTGTTGTTTTGTTGTGACAGTTTTCCAACCAGTATTCTCTGTTTGCAGGTGTCCAGTGTGAAGTGAAGCTGGTGGAGTCTGGGGGAGGCTTAGTGAAGCCTGGAGGGTCCCTGAAACTCTCCTGTGCAGCCTCTGGATTCACTTTCAGTGACTATGACATGTCTTGGGTTCGCCAGACTCCAGAGAAGAGGCTGGAGTGGGTCGCAGGCATTACTAGTAGTGGTGCTAGCACCTACTATCCAGACAGTGTAAAGGGGCGATTCACCGTCTCCAGAGACAATGCCAAAAACACCCTGTACTTGCAAATGAGCAGTCTGAAGTCTGAGGACACGGCCATGTATTACTGTGCAAGAGGCACAGTGAGTGAATGTTACTGTGAGCTCAAACTAAAAACTCCTGCAGCTCATCCAGGACCAGCAGGGGGCGCGGAGAGCACACAGAGCTGTGAATTACAGAGAGTTACAGCTCGTGCAATTGTCTCCATCCTCCATCCCATCTTCAAAATATTCGACCCAAACCTGATCCTGTCTAAAGGTAATTCAAGGACAAAATGGAGCAGAGACTGAAGGAATGGCTGACCTGTGTCTATTCCAAATTTGGATCTATCTCATGGGCAGGCACCAAACCCTGACACTGTCACTGATTGTGCTTGCAGACAGGAGCACAGCATGGCTGACCTCTGAAAGGCCCTATAAGCAGCTCACTGAGACAGACGCAAATACAGTGTACAACTGGATTAAGTTTGAAGACTGCTATGGAAGAGTTAGAGGAAGGAATGAAAACTCTGAAAGGGATAACAACCCCAGAGGAAGACCAACATTGCCAATTAACCTGAATGCCTGGGAACTCCCAGAGACTAAGCCACCAGCTAAAAATCATATTCAGGCTGTTCTGAGACCCCGGGCACCTATGTCTAAAAGAACTTCCTTGTCTGCCTTCAGTGGGAGTCAATGAGCCTAAAGCTGTAGAGACTTAATGCCCCAGGGATGGAAAATACAATGTTGAGTTTCTCAGAAAAGTGAAGAGAATGGTGGTTGGAGGAATAAATCTGGGAAGTGAGACTTGTTGGGGACAACATATTGGTTCTAAATTGATGAAACAACTATCTAATCAATAAAAAGAATCCTAGGGGTAATGGAGGGCTGGACTCCTCTGTGCCTAGTTTGTAACTCTACAGGGATCCTCTTTAAGAGTATATGGTGCACATAGATTATATGTGTGTGACACTAATCTGGAGGTAAATTTTTCTGAAATAGCTTTATAGCAGCCTTATTTATAATAGCCAGAAACTGGAAAGAACCCAGATGTCCCTCAACAGAAGAATGGATACAGAAAATGTGGTACATTTACATATTGGAGTACTACTCAGCAATTAAAACAATGAAATGAAATTCTTAGGCGAATGGATGGATCTGGAGGATATCATCCTGAGTGGGGTAACCCAGTCACAAAAGAACTCATTGATATGTACTCACTGAGAAGTGGATATTAGCCAAGAAAATTGGAAATACCAAAGATATAATTTGCAGAACACAGGAACATCAAGAAGAGGGAATACAAACGCGTGGATGCTTATTTCCTCCTTAGAATGGGGAACAAGTTACCATGGAAGGAGTTAGAGAGACAAAGTTTGGAGCTGAGATGAAAGGAAGGACCATCCAGAGACTGCCCCACCTGGGGATCCATCATATAATCAGCCAACAAACACAGACAATATTGCATATGCCTGCAAGATTTTGCTGAAAGGACCCTGATATATCTGTCTCCTGTGAGGCTATGCTATTGCCTGGCAAACATAGAAGTGGATGCTACCAGCCATCTATTGGATGGAACAAAGGGCTCCCAATGAAGGAGCTAGAGAAAGTACCCAAGGAGCTGAAGGGGTCTGCAACCCTATATGAGGAACAGCAATTTAAACTAACCAGTAACTCCTGAGCTCATGTCTCTATCTGCATATGTAGCAGAAGATAACCTAGTCTGCCATCATTGAGAAGAGAGGCCCCTTGATCTTGCAAACTGTATATGCCCCAGTACAGGGGAACGCCAGGGCCAAGAACTGGGAAGGGGTGGGTAGGGGAGCAGGGCAGGGGAGGGTATAGGGGACTTTCAGGGTAGCATTTGAAAAGTTAATGAAGAAAATATCTAATAACAAACTGTAAAAAAGGACTAACAAAGATGTCTATCCTGATTTCAGAGATAATAAATAAATAAATATCAAATTAGGGTCTAAACATGTGGAAATGGTTTTCTGTTATGAACTTATTGGCTCTCTAAAAAGTGTTAATTAACATCTACCCTTTGAGATAAGTCACTGGAAAAGGTTAATACTCTGAAATACTAGATCTGAAAGTATGACCCCTAAATTGCATGCAGAGAATAAAGCTGAATTCCAAGGAGATTCATGCCTTGTGAATCCATCCCAATCTGATCTCAATCTTCAAACATGTTTGTGCATAATTTACATCTTAATCAGTTGCTGGAAATTAAAAGACATAAGCTAAAATTCTTTCTATCTAATGTGTCAGAAAACAATATGTGGACTGAAGTCTAAATGTGCATAGAATGGCATTGTTACCATGGTTCAAATAAACACCAGTAGCATGGGTGATGCTTAATTTGAAAAAACTGTGACCAGAGCCCAGATGTAGACACTGACTGAAAGAACCTAGTGTCTCACATTTGAGCTAGAGACGTGATATTCAGAGAAGCCACATGAGGAAGATTTGGAAGCCAGATTAATGAGATTACTAGAATCCTGGATCTGAACACACAAAAGTAATATAAACAGCTCCACACAATGCTAAAGAAAAATCATCCAGTATCATGTTACACAGGACCAAGCTGAGGATCAGACTTTGGTGAAATACAATGAACAGGAAGTCGGTTGGACCATATATATTTAGAAACCAACATTTAACTTCCTAATTCTTAAAGACTTCACTTTTGATCAAGAACATTTGAAATGGGTTATTGAGGTTTGTGGTGATTTGAATATGACTGGCGTATAGAAAGTGGCACTCCTTAGACGTATGGTCTTTTTGTAGTATGGGTAGCCTTGATGGTGGAATTGTATCACTATATGGTGTTGTGAGAGTTGAGTTCCTATGTTCAAATTCTGCTGAGAACAGAATAGACTCCCCTCCTGGATATCTGAAAAATACACAGAGGCCCAAAGCCAAACATTGGGTAAACTTCAGGGTCTCTTATGGAAGAGTTGGCTGAAGGATTGAAGGCCTTAAAGTGGATATGAACTTTACTGGAAAATCAACAGATTCATCTAACCTAGGCTCTAGAAGTCTTTCAAAGGCTGAGTCACCCTAAAAAGAGCACACATTGGCTAGACCTAGGCTGCTGGCAGATATGTAGCAGATGTGCAGCTTAGACTCTATGTGGATTGTACCAACTGGAGCAGGTGTTCTTCTTAAAGCTATTGATTGTCTGTAGAATATATTCCCAACAGAATTGCCTTGTCTGGCCATAGTGGGAGAGGATGTACCCCATCCTGGAGAGACTTGATATGCCAGGATTATCAAGGGTCTGTCACCATCTTAAAGGTCATGGGTATGACAGGGGAGGGGTTGGGCAGGTTTTTCCCATGCCTAATTTCCAGCATCGTGCACCACTTGTATTGAGTGAGAGGTGTATCAATTGGGGGAACAGCAGTATGAGAAAGCTGGCTATAGTGGTGTTGGCACAGGGTGGGTATTGTGAGGGGGCATGGAATCCTCCTCCTCCTCAGGAGGGTGCAGCAGGTGCTTGCCCTCCTTGGGGACAGTAGTGCTGTGGGAATGGAGAGGTCAGTACTGGCCTATTCCTGACAACCTTTATTGTATACTTGACCATTTACTCAAGGAAGGAAGATTTAAGACTTGCTATGATAGCCTGACAAATCTAAACAGACAAGAGACAGGAGGTAACACCTGAGTTACTTTCTTGCTTGCTAGTGAAGAAGAGCACTATAATTCACATATTGGGGACCCACATGCTCTTGGGTGAGATCCTAGGTGCCAGAATTTCAGCCACATTCCAAAGTCCCACAAGGTCTGATATTTTAGTCTTTAGGCCTCTCCTACCAAAATCATATTTAGGGTTCCTTAACATTATAGGGCAGATTCTCCATGTCTATGCCAGCAAAACAGGTTGAATTTGGACAGACAAGCAAAACTATCACAAACAAGACACACTATGTGTGCTTATGTCTTGTGCTTAGAGGGGATGTTCTGCACTTTATTAGGCTGTGGCCTTATGCCCACAAGATGTCTTCAGATAGGAAAGGGACACTTGGTGCCAATCCTTCGTTCTTTTGTTTCTTGGACTGTCCGTTTTTATGTGGAGAAGACATGAACCAAGTCCAAAGTCATGTACCCTACCAGAACTGACATACACAGACAGACAGAGAATAACAAAGAAGCCCTCTCATTCACCTACAGGGTTCTTATAACTCAGAACAGAAAGGGGCCAACTTATCAAGAATCGACCAAAAGGGGGTCACTTTGACCACACCACAATGCAGGAAGTATATCAATGAAGGAAGAACAATGAAAGGCCAAATCAAGGTGGTTGGCACATGACAAAACCTGTGCTCATAAAACAATTGATGTGAGCAAATAAAAGCATTGGAATCATAACGGGGTACATAAGGGTCCCACTTAACCCTGTTCCAGTGCCAGATATTATTTTAGCCTTAGGCTCCCTGAGTTTATCTTTAGGGGTAGTGGATAAGAAGACACAAAATCAATGACACAGATTCTGGGAGCCAGATGAGAAGTCAAAGCCAACTCATTTATTGCTATAGTAAAGAATGCCTTTATAACTTCTGCACATAACACCTCTGCTCATATATACTCATCTTCATATGGTTGTCACCATCTACTTGGCAGCCAAGGTCACACACTCTTTGTTCTTCTCTGAGCCTCAGGCAGGTATTGGGTTAGGAAACGCAAAAGTGCCTGCATGAATCATTACAGGCAGATAGGCAGAACATGCTAACTTGCTCCTCCTACATGTTATAAATCCTTCACTGTGATAGCAGGTCATCTCCAGAAGACAGTATTTAACAACACTCCTCCCCGTGCTCCACCTCTCATGGTCTTTCTGCCACCTCTTTCTCAGTATTCTCTGAGGCTAGATGAAATGTGAACAAAACAGAAAACAATCTCTGTGTCAAATACCTAATATGGATTGGAAAGAAAAATCCCTGCCCATATCTGTGGGCATGGAAATGCTGGTGCTTTAACAAGAAACGTGTGGTGTGGTGAGAGAAAGTGATGAGAAGAAGGGAAGCATAGGAATTGTGGAAAGGCATGGGAATTGTGGAAAGAAATCCAAAGTCTACTGAAAATGCTATGTTGATGGCAAGATATAGTGTCTTGTTACAAAAATTAATTGATAGCCTAAGTTATTCTCAGTATATAAAAGTGGAGGAATGAAACTTGATTTAAACACACACACACACACACACACGAGTAAAAAAAAAAAAAAAAAAGAAAGAAAGAAATAGTCATGTAGTCATGAGGTGCCCAGTGAATAAAGAGAAGAAAATGGTATAGTTAGTAGGGATCATAGAAAGAACTGGAGGATACAAACAGATAGGTTTCCTGTAAATATGTCTTCATAGTAATCTCTGTTCAATAATCACACAGTGACAAAGTATGCCTCATTCACAAGCCCTGATGAGCTGAGGGAAGCATCTCTCTGAAATGAATAAAGTTCAGAAATGTCCTAAGTGTCCCTCTCATAGGAAAGGGGTGTTGCTAACTTTTCCAGGAAGCTCATACTTTGTCAAAGATCCACATCAAGGAGAAGCCATGTCAAGACCACAGAGTGGGAAAGACTGAGCTCTTGTATGGAAACACAACTATGTGTCCTGCTTTTATTTTCATACTATACTGAGGAGACATGACATTATAGAAACACAGCATGTTCTTTGAATATGGAGAATCAGGAACTAGATGAAGTGTGGTAATTCTTAACAATAAAAGTGTATACAGAGGTACTTTACTGTTTAAATATTTATAACTGTCATCATTGTCTTTGATATATTATATCTTCTTAGAGCACTGCCTTCTCTCAAGGGTCCAACTTCAGAGTATGCTATAACAGGAAGAGTTGCAAATAAGACTTATTTTTTGTACCCATGAAAATAATATTGTGCTCTTCTGGCCGGACCAGCACCGGGATAGCTAGAGCGCAGGGTCGGCTGACACCCGCCAGCTACCCACAACCCCCGCCACAGGATTTTGAGACTGCTGGTGAGTGGAATACAGCTTCTGCTCCAATCTTTAAACAGTGACAACGACAAAAACTAACCCCAGAGATTACCAGATGGTGAAAAGTAAACGTAATACTCTTACTAACAGAAACCAAGACCACTCACCATCATCAGAACCCAGCACTCCCACTTTGCCCAGTCCAGGGCACGCCAACACACCGGAAAAGCTAGACACGGATCTAAAAGCATATCTCATGATGATGGTAGAGGACTTCAAGAAGGACTTTAATAACACACTTAAAGAAATACAAAGGAACACTGGTAAACAGGTAGAAGACATTAAAGAGGAAGCACAAAAATCCCTTAAAGAATTGCAGGAGAACACTGCTAAAGAGTTACAAATCCTTAAAGAAAAACAGGATAACCTAATCAAACAGGTAGAAGTCCTTAATGAAAAACAGGAAAACACATCCAAACAGATGATGGAAATGAACAAAACCATACTAGACCTAAAAAGGGAAGTAGACACAATAAAGAAAACCCAAAATGAGGCAACACTGGAGATAGAAACCCTAGGAAAGAAATCTGGAACCATAGATACGAGCATCAGCAACAGAATACAAGAGATAGAAGAGAGAATCTCAGGTGCAGAAGATTCCATAGAGAACATCTGCACAACAATCAAGGAAAATGTAAAATGCAAAAAGATCCTAACTCAAAACATCCAAGAAATACAGGACACAATGAGAAGACCAAACCTACGGATAATAGGAGTGGATGAGAATGAAGATTTTCAACTCAAAGGACCAGCAAACATCTTCAACAAAATTGTAGAAGAAAACTTCCCAAATCTAAAGAAAGAGATGCCCATGAACATACAAGAAGCCTACAGAACTCCAAATAAACTGGACCAGAAAAGAAATTCCTCCCGACACATAATAATCAGAAAACAAATGCACTAAATAAAGATAGAATACTAAAAGCAGTAAGAGAAAAAGGCCAAGTAACATATAAAGGCAAGCCTATCAGAATTACACCAGATTTCTCACCAGAGACTATGAAAGCCAGAAGATCCTGGACGGATGTTATACAGACACTAAAAGAACACAAACTCCAGCCCAGGATACTATACCCAGCCAAACTCTCAATTAACATAGATGGAGAAACCAAAGTATTCCACGCCAAAACCAAATTCACATATTATCTCTCCACAAATCCAGCCCTTCAAAGGATAATAACAGAAAAAAAACCAATACAAGGACAGGTACCACGCCCTAGAAACAACAAGAAGGTAATCCCTCAACAAACCTAAAAGAAGACATCCACAAGAACAGAATGCCAACTTTAACAACAAAAATAACAGGAAACAACAATTACTTTTCCTTAATATCTCTTAATATCAATGGACTCAACTCCCCGATAAAAAGACATAGACTAACAAACTGGCTACACAAACAAGACCCAACATTTTGCTGCTTACAGGAAACTCATCTCAGAGAAAAAGATAGACACTACCTCAGAATAAAAGGCTGGAAAACAATTTTCCAAGCAAATGGTATGAAGAAACAAGCTGGAGTAGCCATTCTAATATCTGATAAGATTGACTTCCAACCCAAAGTCATTAAAAAAGACAGAGAGGGACACTTCATACTCATCAAAGGTAAAATCTTCCAAGAGTAACTATCAATCCTGAATATCTATGCTCCAAATACAAAGGCAGCCACATTCATTAAAGAAACTTTAGTAAATCTCAAAGCACACATTGCACCTCATACAATAAGAGTGGGAGACTTCAACACACCACTTTCACCAATGGACAGATCGTGGAAACAGAAACTAAACAGGGACACAGTGAAACTAACAGAAGTTATGAATCAAATGGATCTGGCAGATATCTACAGAACATTCTATCCTAAAACAAAAGGATATACCTTCTTCTCAGCACCTCATGGTACCTTCTCCAAAATTGACCACATAATTGGTCACAAAACAGGCCTCAACAGATACAAAAATATTGAAATTGTCCCATGCATCCTATCAGATCACCATGGACTAAGGCTGATCTTCAATAACAAAATAAATAATAGAAAGCAAACCTTCACGTGGAAACTGAACAACACTCTTCTCAATGATACCTTGGTCAAGGAAGGAATAAAGAAAGAAATTAAGGACTTTTTAGAGTTCAATGAAAATGAAGCCACAACATACCCAAACTTATGGGACGCAATGAAAGCATTTCTAAGAGGAAAACTCATAGCTCTGAGTGCCTCCAAAAGGAAACTAGAGAGAGCACACATTAGCAGCTTGACAACATACCTAAAAGCACTAGAACAAAAGGAAGCAAATTCACCCAAGAGGAGTAGACGGCAGGAAATAATCAAACTCAGTGGCAAAATCAACCAAGTGGAAAACAAGAAGAACTATTCAAAGAATCAACCAATCAAGGAACTGGTTCTTTGAGAAAATCAACAAGATAGATAAACCCGTAGCCAGACTCACTAGAGGGCAAAGGGAAAGCATCCTAGTTAACAAAATCAGAAATGAAAAAGGAGACATAACAACAGATCCTGAAGACATCCAAAACACCATCAGATCCTTCTACCAAAGGCTATACTCAACAAAACTGGAGAACCTGGATGAAATGGAGAAGTTCCTAGACAGATACCAGGTACCAAAGTTGAATCAAGATCAGGTTAATGATCTAAACAGCCCTATATCCCCCAAAGAAATAGAAGCAGTCGTTAATAGTCTCCCAACTAAAAAAAGCCCAGGACCAGATGGGTTTAGTGCAGAGTTCTATCAGACCTTCAAAGAAGATCTAATCCCAGTTCTTCACAAACTATTCCACAAAATAGAAACAGAAGGTCCTCTACCCACCTCATTCTATGAAGACACAATTACTCTGATACCTAAACCCCAACAAGACTCAACAAAGATAGAAAACTTCAGACCAATATCCCTTATGAATATTGATGCAAAAATCCTCAATAAAGTTCTTGCTAACCGAATCCAAGAACACATCAAAACAATCATCCATCCTGACCAAGTAGGTTTCATCCCAGGGATGCAGGGATGGTTCACTATACGGAAATCCATCAACATAATCCAGTATATAAACAAACTCAAAGACAAAAACCACATGGTCATCTCGTTAGATGCGGAAAAAGCATTTGACAAGATCTAACACCCATTCATGATAAAAGTCTTGGAAAGATCACGAATTCAAGGCCCATACCTAAACATGATAAAAGCAATATACAGCAAACCAGTAGCCAACATCAAAGTAAATGGTGAGAAGCTTGAAGCAATTCCTCTAAAATCAGGGACTAGACAAGGCTGTCCACTTTCTCCATACCTATTCAACATTGTACTTGAAGTCCTAGCCAGAGCAATTCAACAACAAAAGGAGATCAAAGGGATACAAATTGGAAAAGATAAAGTCAAAATATCACTTTTTGCAGATGATATGATAGTATATATAAGTGACCCTAAAAATTCCACCAGAGAACTCCTAAGCCTGATAAACAGCTTCGGTGAAGTAGCTGGATATAAAATTAACTCAAACAAATCAATGGCCTTTCTCTACACAAGAATAAACAGGCTGAGAAAGAAATTAGGGAAACAACACCCTTCTCAATAGTCACAAATAATATAAAATATCTTGACGTGACTCTAACTAAGGAAGTGAAAGATCTGTATAATAAAAACTTCAAGTCTCTGAAGAAAGAAATTATAGAAGATCTCAGAAGATGGAAAGATCTCCCATGCTCATGGATTGGCAGGATCAACATTGTAAAAATGGCTATCTTGCCAAAAGCAATCTACAGATTCAATGCAATCCCCATCAAAATTCCAACTCAATTCTTCAACGAATTAGAAAGTGCAATCTGCAAATTCATCTGGAATAACAAAAAACCTAGGATAGCAAAAACTCTTCTCAAGGATAAAAGAACCTCTGGTGGAATCACCATGCCGGACCTAAAGCTTTACTACAGAGCAATTGTGATAAAAAAAAAAAAAAAAAAAACTGCATGGTACTGGTATAGTGACAGACAAATAGACCAATGGAATAGAATTGAAGACCCAGAAATGAACCCACACACCTATGGTCACTTGATCTTCGACAAGGGAGCTAAAAACATCCAGTGGAAGAAAGACAGCATTTTCAACAAATGGTGCTGGCACAACTGGTTGTTAACATGTAGAAGAATGCAAATCGATCCATTCCTATCTCCTTGTACTAAGGTCAAGTCTAAGTGGATCAAGGAACTTCACATAAAACCAGAGACACTGAAACTTATAGAGGAGAAAGTGGGGAAAAGCCTTGAAGATATGGACACAGGGGAAAAATTCTTGAATAGAACAGTAATGGCTTGTGCTGTAAGATCGAGAATTGACAAGTGGGACCTCATGAAATTGCAAAGCTTCTGCAAGGCTAAAGACACCATCAATAAGACAAAAAAACCACCAACAGATTGGGAAAGGATCTTCACCTATCCTAAATCAGATAAGGGACTAATATCCAATATATATAAAGAACTCAAGAAGGTGGACTCCAGAAAGTCAAATAACCCCATTAAAAAATGGGGCTCAGAACTGAATAAAGAATTCTCACCTGAGGAATACGGAATGGCAGAGAAGCACCTGAAAAAATGTTCAACATCCTTAATCATCAGGGAAATGAAAATCAAAACAACCCTTAGATTCCACCTCACACAAGTCAGAATGGCTAAGATCAAAAATTCAGGTGACATCAGATGCTGGCGAGGATGTGGAGAAAGAGGAACACTCCTCCATTGTTGGTGGGATTGCAAGCTTGTACAACCACTCTGGAAATCAGTCTGGCGGTTCCTCAGAAAATTGGACATAGTACTACCAGAGGATCCAGCAATACCTCTCCTGGGCATATATCCAGAAGATGTCCCAACCGGTAAAAAGGACACATGCTCCACTATGTTCATAGCAGCCCTATTTATAATAGCCAGAAGCTGGAAAGAACCCAGATGTCCCTCAACAGAGGAATGGATACAGAAATTATGGTACATTTACACAATGGAGTACTACTCAGCTATTAAAAAGAATGAATTTATGCAATTCCTAGCCAAATGGATGGACCTGGAGGGCATCATCTTGAGTGAAGTAACACAATCACAAAAGAACTCACACAATATGTATTCACTGATAATTGGATATTAGCCCAAAACTTAGGATACCCAAGATATAAGATACAATTTACTAAACGCATGAAACTCAAGAAGAATGAAGACCAAAGTGTGGACACTGTGCCCCTTCTTAGAATTGGGAACAAAACACCCAGGGAAGGAGTTACAGAGACAAAGTTCGTAGCTGTGATGAAAGGATGGACCATTTAGAGACTGCCGTATCCAGGGATCCATCCCATAATCAGCTTCTAAACGCTGACACCATTGCATACACTAGCAAGATTTTGCTGAAAGGACCCAAATATAGCTGTCTCTTGTGAGACGATGCAGGGGCCTAGCAAACACAGGAGTGGATGTTCACAGTCAGCTATTGGATGTATCACAGGGCTCCCAATGGAGAATCTAGAGAAAGTACCCAAGGAGCTAAAGGGATCTGTAACCCTATTGTTGGAACAACAGGATGTACTAACCAGAACCCCGGAGCTCTTGTCTCTAGCTGCATATGTATCGAAAGATGGCCTAGTCGGCCATCACTGGAAAGAGAGGCCCATTGGACTTGCAAACTTTATATGCCCCAATATAGGGGAATGCCAGGGCCAAAAGAATGGGAATGGGTGGGTAGGGAATTGGGGGGCGCTATGGGGGACTTTTTGGATAGCATTGGAAATGTAACTGAGGAAAATATGTAATAAAAATATTAAAAATTTAAAAAAAAAGAAAAAAAAGAAAATGTTCACTATCACCAATCAGAGCTCACATTTAAAAAAAAAAAGAGAGAGAGTAAGAGGCCAAAAAAAAAAAAAAAAGAAAAAGAAAATAATATTGCCCTGACCCCTGAATCTCTGGCAGAGGAGCCAAGTCGTGGATTCCCAGATCCTCACATTCATTGATCAGCAGTGAACAAAGACCATTCACCATAGCCTTGGGGCTCATCTGGATTCTCCTTCTTATTGTTGAGAAAGGATTTCATTGGGAAGAGCTGCCTCATATTTCTATGACCAGGATAGGAAGATGCTGGACTTCTATGATAGATTTCTACCCACAATACTCTGTGTTTTCAGGTGTTCAGGGTGAGGTAGAGCTGATGAAGTCCAGGGAAGGCATAGTGATGTCTAAAAGTCCCTGAAACTCTCATGTTAAACCTCTTGATTCACATTCAGTGATTACTATAAGCGGGGTCCTCCAGCCTCAAGGGAAGGGTCTTCAAGGGTGAGCATACATTAAAAGAGATAGTTCCATCAACTATGCTGAAGTCATGAAAAGCCAATTCACCATCACCAGAGACAATGCCAAGAACAACCTCTACCTGGAAATTTGCAGACTGAGTACACAGCCATGTATCATTGTGCAGGATATACAGTGAATGGATGTTAGTGTGAGCTCAGACACAACCATCCCTGCAGACTGATCAGGACAAGAAGTGAGTGTTGAGACCTCAGAGAGTTCTGAGTCACACAAGAGCTTTTTGAAAGAGGCATACAGGAGGCAAGAGCCACAGAGCCTCTGAGGTGGCGCCATTTTTGGCTCCAGACAACCGGCCACCTTCCTGGTCAGAGCACAGGTGCCCGCCCAGCCTGAGAGGCTTCTGCCAACAGGTTCCACGGGAGCCAGCTTGGTTCTGGGACTCCTCGGAAAGTAGTCTACACAGGTGAGAGTGTGGACTACTGAAACAACGGCTTCTGTGACAGGCCAAAGCAACACAGCTTCTGGGAAGATCCTGTTTTGGGCCTTCATCTTCGGCCAGGAGGAGGTCCAAACACCAGATAACTGTGCACCTTCCCTGAAAGAGGAGACCTTGCCTTCAGAGACTGCTCTGACCACTGAAACTCAGAGGAGAGAGCTAGTCTCCCAGGTCTGCTCATAGAGGGTAACAAAATCACCAGAGGAACAATCTCTAAACAGAGACAACTATAACAACTAACTCCAGACATTACCAGATGGCAAAAGGTAAACATAAGAATCTTACTAACAGAAACCAGGACCGCTCCCCATCATCAGAACCCAGCACTCCCACTTCGCCCAGTCCAGGGCACCCCAACACACCTGAAAAGCTAGACCTGGATTTAAAAGCATATCTCATGATGATAGTAGAGGACATCAAGAAGGACTTAAATAACTCACTTAAAGAAATACAGGAGAACACTGCTAAACAAGTAGAAGACATTAAAGAGGAAACACAAAAATCCCTTAAAGAATTGCAGGAAAACATAACCAAACAGGTAGAAGACATTAAAGAGGAAACACAAAAATCCCTTAAAGAATTGCAGGAAAACACAACCAAACAGGTGATGGAATTGAATAAAACCATCCAAGACCTAAAAAGGGAAGTAGACACAATAAAAAAAACCCAAAATGAGGCAACGCTGGAGATAGAAACCCTAGGAAAGAAATCTGGAACCATAGATGTGAGTATCAGCAACAGAATACAACAGATGGAAGAGAGAATCTCAGGTGCAGAAGATTCCATAGAGAACATCTGCACAACAATCAAAGAAAATGGAAAATGCAAAAAGATCCTAACTCAAAACATCCAGGAAATCCAGGACACAATGAGAAGACCAAACCTACGTATAAATGGAGTGGATGAGAATGAAGATTTTTCAACTCAAAGGAACAGCAAACATCTTCAACAAAATTATTGAAGAAAACTTCCCAAATCTAAAGAAAGAGATGCCCATGAACATATAAGAAGCCTACAGAACTCCAAATAGACTGGACCAGAAAAGAAATTCCTCCCGACACATAATAATCAGAAAACAAATGCACTAAATAAAGATAGAATACTAAAAGCAGTAAGGGAAAAAGGTCAAGTAACATATAAAGGCAAGCCTATCAGAATTACACCAGATTTTTCACCAGAGACTATGAAAGCCAGAAGAGCCTGGACAGATGTTATACAGACACTAAGAGAACACAAATTCCAGCCCAGGCTACTATACCCAGCAAAACTTTCAATTACCATAGATGGAGAAAACAAAGTATTTCACGACAAAACCAAATTCACACATTATCTCTCCAAAAATCCAGCCCTTCAAAGGATAATAACAGAAAAAAAAAAAAAAAAACAATACAAGGATGGGAACCACGCCCTAGAAAAAAAAAGAAGGTAATCAGTCAACAAACCTAAAAGAAGACAGCCAAAAGAACAGAATGCCAATTTAACAACAAAAATAACAGGAAGCAACAATTACTTTTCCTTAATATCTCTTAAAATCAATGGACTCAACTCCCGAATAAAAAGACATAGACTAACAAACTGGCTACACAAACAAGACCCAACATTTTGCTGCTTACAGGAAACTCATCTCAGAGAAAAAGATAGACACTACCTCAGAATGAAAGGCTGGAAAACAATTTTCCAAGCAAATGGTATGAAGAAACAATCTGGAGTAGCCATTCTAATATCTAACAAAATTGACTTCCAACCCAAAATGATCAAAAAAGACAAGAAGGGGCACTTCATACTCATCAAAGGTAAAATCCTCCAAGAGGAACTATCAATTCTGAATATATATGATCCAAATACAAGGGCAGCCACATTCATTAAAGAAACTTTAGTCAATCTCAAAGCACACATTGCACCTCATATAATAAGAGTGGGAGACTTCAACACACCACTTTCACCAATGGACAGATCATGGAAACAGAAACTAAACAGGGACACAGTGAAACTAACAGAAGTGATGAAACAAATGGACTTAACAGATATCTACAGAACATTTTATCCTAAAACAAAAGAATATACCTTCTTCTCAGCACCCCATGGTACCTTCTCCAAAATTGACCACATAATTGGTCACAAAACAAGCCTCAACATATACAAAAATATTGAAATTGTCCCATGCATCCTATCAGATCACCATGGACTAAGGATGATCTTCAATAACAAAATAACTAATAGAAAGCAAACATTCACGTGGAAACTGAACAACACTCTTCTCAATGATAACTTGATCAAGGAAGGAATAAAGAAAGAAATTAAGTACTTTTTGGAGTTTAATGAAAATGAAGCCACAACATACCCAAACTTATAGGACACAATGAAAGCATTCCTAAGAGAAAAACCCATAGCTCTGAGTGCCTCCAAAAAGAAACTAGAGAGAGCAAACATTAGCAGCTTGACAACACACCTAAAAGCTCTAGAACAAAAGGAAGCAAATTCACCCAAGAGCAGTAGAAGGCAGGAAATAATCAAACTCAGGGGTGAAATCAACCAAGTGGAAACAAGAAGAACTATTCAAAGAATCAACCAATCAAGGAGCTGGTTCTTTAAGAAAATCGACAAGATAGATAAACCCTTAGCCATACTCACTAGAGGACACAGGGAAAGCATCCTAATTAACAAAATCAGAAATGAAAAGGGAAACATAACAACAGATCCTGAAGAAATCCAAAATACCATCAGATCCTTCTACAAAAGGCTATACGCAACACAACTGGAGAACCTGGAGGAAATAGACAAGTTTCTAGACAGATACCAGGTACCAAAACTAAATCAAGATCAGGTTAATGATCTAAACAGTCCTATATCCCCTAAAGAAATAGAAGCAGTCATTAATAGTCTCCCAACCAAAAAAAAGCCCATGACCAGATGGGTTTAGTGCAGAGTTCTATCAGACCTTCAAAGAAGACCTAATTCCAGTTCTTCACAAACTATTCCACAAAATAGAAACGAAAGGTACTCTACCCAACTCATTCTATGAAGCCACAATTATTCTGATACCTAAACCACAAAATGACCCAACAAAGATAGAGAACTTCAGACCAATTTCCCTTATGAATATCGATACAAAACTCCTCAATAAAGTACTTGCGAACTGAATCCAAGAACACATCAAAACAATCATCCATCCTGACCAAGTAGTTTTCATCCCAGGGATGCAAGGATGGTTCAATATACGGAAATCCATCAACATAATCCAGTATATAAACAAACTCAAAGACAAAAACCACATGCTCATCTCGTTAGATGCGGAAAAAGCATTTGACAAAATCCAACACCCATTCATGATAAAAGTCTTGGAAAGATCAGGAATTCAACCTGATCAGCCCATACCTAACCATGATAAAAGCAATCTACAGCAAACCAGTAGCCAACATCAAAGTACATGGTGAGAAGCTTGAAGGAATCCCACTAAAATCAGGGACTAGACACAGCTGTCCACTCTCGCCCTACCTATTCAACATTGTACTTGAAATCCTAGCCAGAGCAATTAGACAACAAAAGGAGATCAAGGGGATACAAATTGGAAAGGAAGAAGTCAAAATATAACTTTTTGCAGATGATATGATAGTATATATAAGTGGCCCTAAAAATTCAACCAGAGAACTCCTAAGCCTGATAAACAGCTTCAATGAAGTAGCTGGATATAAAATTAACTCAAACAAGTCAATGGCCATTCTCTACACAAGGATAAACAGGCTGAGAAAGAAATTAGGGAAACAACACCCTTCTCAATAGTCAAAAATAATATAAAATACCTTGGCGTGACTCTAACTAAGGAAGTGAAAGATCTGTATGATAGAACTTCAAGTCTCTGAAGAAAGAAATTAAAGAAGATCTCACAAGATGGAAAGATATCCCATGCTCATGGATTGGCAGGATCAACATTGTAAAAATGGCTATCTTGCCAAAAGCAATCTACAGATTCAATGCAATCCCCATCAAAATTCCAACTCAATTCTTCAAAGAATTAGAAAGGGCAATCTGCAAATTCATCTGGAATAACAAAAAACCTAGGATAGCAAAAACTCTTCTCAAGGATAAAAGAACCTCTGGTGGAATCACCATGCCGGACCTAAAGCTGTACTACAGAGCAATTGTGATAAAAACTGCATGGTATTGGTATAGTGACAGACAAGTAGATCAATGGAACAAAATTGAAGACCCAGAGATGAACCCACACACCTATGGTTACTTGATCTTTGACAAGGGAGCTAAAACTATCCAGTGGAAAAAAGACAGCATTTTCAACAAATGGTGCTGGCACAACTGGTTGTTATCATGTAGAAAAATGCGAATTGGTCCATTTCTATCTCCTTGTACTAAGGTCCAATGTAAGTGGATTAAGGAACACCACATAAAACCAGAGACACTGAAACTTACAGAGGAGAAAGTAGGGAAAAGCCTCGAAGATATGGGCACAGGGGGAAAATTCCTGAATAGAACAGCAATGGCTTGAGCTGTAAGATCGAGAATTGACAAATGGGACCTCATGAAACTGCAAAGCTTCTGCAAGGCAAAAGACACTGTCAATAAGACAAAAAGGCCACCAACAGATTGGGAAAGGATCTTTACCTTTACCAAATCGGATAGAGGACTAATATCCAATATATATATATATATATATAGAATTCAAGAAGGTGGACTCCAGAAAATCAAATAACCCCATTAAAAATGGGGCTCAGAGCTGAACAAAGAATTCTCACCTGAGGAATACCGAATGGCTGAGAAGCACCTGAAAAAATGTTCAACATCCTTAATCATCAGGGAAATGCAAATCAAAACAACCCTGAGATTCCACTTCACTCCAGTCAGAATGGCTAAGATCAAAAATTCAGGTGACAGCAGATGCTGGCGAGGATGTGGAGAAAGAGGAACACTCCTCCATTGTTGGTGGGATTGTAAGCTTGTACAACCACTCTGGAAATCAGTCTGGTGGTTCCTCAGAAAATTGGACATAGTACTACCAGAGGATCCTGTAATACCTCTCCTGGGCATATATCTAGAAAATGTCCCAACCGGTAAGAAGGACACATGCCCCACTATGTTCATAGCAGCCTTATTTATAATAGCCAGAAGCTGGAAAGAACCCAGATGCCCCTTAACAGAGGAATGGATACAGAAAATGTGATACACTTACACAATGGAGTACTACTCAGCTATTAAAAAAAATGAATTCATGAAATTCCTAGGCAAATGAATGGACCTGGAGTGTATCATCCTGAGTGAGGTAAACCAATCACAAAGTTACTCGCACAATATGTACTCACTGATAAGTGGATATTAGCCCAGAAACTTAGGATATCCAAGATATAAGATACAATTTGCTAAACGCATGAAATTCAAGAAGAACGAAGACCAAACTGTGGACACTTTGCCCCTTCTTAGAAATGTGAACAAAACACCCATGGAAGGAGTTACAGAGACAAAATTTGGAGCTGTGACAAAAGGATGGACCATCTAGTGATTGCCATATGCAGGGATCCATCCCATAATCAGCTTCCAAATGCTGACACCATTCCATACACTAGCAAGATTTTGCTGAAAGGACCCAGATAGAGCTGTCTCTTGTGAGACTATGCCAGGGCCTAGCAAACACAGAAGTGGATGCTCACAGTCAGCTATCGGATGGATCACACGGCCCCCAATGGAGGAGCTAGAGAAATTACCCAAGGAGCTAAAGGGAACTGCAACCCTATAGGTGGAACAACAATATGAACTAACCAGTACCCCAGAGCTCTTGTCTCTAGCTGCATATGTATCAGAAGATGGCCTAGTCGGCCATCACTGCAAAGAGAGGCCCATTGGACTTGCAAACTTTATATGCCCCAGTACAGGGGAACCCCAGATCCAAAAAGGGGGAGTGGGTGGGTAAGGGATTTGGGGGTGGCTGTGGGGGACTTTTGGGATAGCATTGAAAATGTAAATGAGGAAAATACCTAATAAAAAAATAAATTAAAAAAAAAAAAAGAAAGAGGCATACAGGGATGTACTCCACTGTGTTTGTGCTGCCTACCCATATCACACTTAAAGATTCTCTCTATAGGTATAGTATGTAGTAATCCTTGAAGTATCCAAATTTTTATTTGAAAAATCTATTTTGAATTGTGATACTTATTTTCATTAACATATTTTACTCTTGTCCTACTGATGCAATTCTCTGCTTTGCTCTTTCTCCCCCTTCTTAACCTCTGTCTCACAGTGTCTTTGTACCCATTGCTCCCTCCTTCACTTTGTATGTGTGTATATAGATGTACTTGTGTGCATTTTGACATGTGATAACTTTCTCTAAAAAATCTACACATTTAAGACACGTTCAATTATTAGTTGTATATTGCACCACTGGCTAAACTAATTGTCCACTGAGCAGCAGTGATCATATTCTCACTGAACACACCATGTAGAGAATACTGGTTGCATGCCACTCAGTTCTTTTTGTAGTCATGGAGACCTAATGTCAGAGATTATATCCCATGTAAGAGTTCTTCTGTGGCAAGGACTTGAACCACAGTGATATGTTGAAATATACATCACATTGTTTTTCAGTTTGAGGTGAGCTCTTCCCTTATCAAAATGCAGACCATCACAAAGGGCAAGTGATTCTTTGTCATTACCAGCATCAGATCATGAAGAAGCAAAGGAACCTTGAGATTGTAAACACTAAATAGAGGTCAGCTCAAAATGAAGTATAAGTCCTGTGGACTTGGTGCCCTCCTTTGACTCCATCATATCCACATATAATCATATACACATAATTAAAAACAAACTAATTAAAACTTTATCCCTCAATGCTACTAGTTAGCCCAATGGTTGAACTAGTTAACCCAATGGTAGGGTTCTTGTTTACTATATATGTGATCTTGATTCAAATTGAAATATTTCAAAAATATATTCTTCCTCTTGATTTATAAAGATGGTATTTGAAACATCAGTGCTTCCTGTCAAATGTTAGGACAATGATTGTCTCAAACAAGAGATAAGTCTCATAATTTTTTCATTTCTAAAACTTCTCTGAGATTTGTATCAGTAGGATAAAACTTAGCATATAGATCAAGGAGATGATAGTTGGTGTCCTCATGAGAAGACATATTCCTGCCCTCTTACCTGTAATTGGTCTTCTTCATCTTAGACAATGCATATGGGCAGAATAGGTTGCATAATTACCAAAGAATAGATATTAAACCCAATATTATAAAGAAGAGAGGAAAGATAGAAATAAAAAAAAGAGTAGGAAGTGAAAAAGGCATGAGAAAAGGAGAGGCCAGTGGGTTATTAGGAATGAGAGGAAGAAGAGAGAAGTTACTGGGGACAAACCTATATAATAACAATATATTATACATAATCATGATATTGTTCATTTTAAGTAGCATAGGTAACATAAACTGAAAAACTGTTCTGAATAACACAGGATATTAATATGCATGTATGTGTCCATCCTTCTATGTGTGTCTTTGTGTAATTTGTCTGCTGTGCATGTCTTTCTGTATGTCAACATCAGGGTGTTTATGTTTATTTGGGTGATGCATATTTCATCATAATATGCAAATGGTTCACATGGCAGAGTTTACCACAGCATCCTATGACCATATAGCTTAGTTCAGGGGTCAATTGCACAGGAAAGCTGGGAGTGAGGTATTGCCTTCAGGATTGGGCATCTCTTCCACTGAAGAAGCCTCTGCAAACAGTATAGCTCTGCTTCCTACCTACCATTCACAGTGAGTTTCAGAACACCCTTATCAGAGGCTGATAACTCACTTCAGCTCCTGCCTTCCTCATTTCAATGTGTGGCAAAGACTGTGTAGCTCACAGGCACAGTCCACTCTTATTTTTTTTTTTATTTTCATTCTTGTGGTGCTGATCAGTAAATAATGAGATTCCTGCATATGCAGTGGGTCATTTTCACAGCACAACTGAGGATGTAGTGGAGACCAGACTCAGAAGAGGAGTCAGCAATTGATATAAAATTCATTCCTCCTTTTCTCATTCCTCTCTCTCTCTCTCTCTCTCTCTCTCTCTCTCTCTCTCTCTCTCTCTCTCTCTCACTCACTCTGTGTGTGTGTGTGTGTGTGTGTGTGTGTGTGTGTGTGTGTGTGTGTGTGATTTTCCTCCCTACTTCTCCCTTCTTTACACTCACACTCAGAACACTGATAATTTACACTTTCTGTTTTCTGTCGTCACAAATGCTGGATGACAACGAAAAACCTTGGAGTGGCTAATGCTTATTTTAGGATTGGATAAACCAAAATTAGTCATCAAAGCATTATTTTCTTTGGAAAAGGTGAAGTTTAGAAGATAGAACAGCTATACATAAAGCTGAATAGTAGAATCATTGCCTACCCATGCAATATCTTGAGTTTAAAAACCAAAACCAATAAACAATTAAATACATTTATAGGTATTTTACACAGAAAAATATCATTTCTCACATTGAAAGACTGAATGAAGCAGTTGCATGGTTGGAGAGAAAATGGCAGTCCCTAGAGTATAAATCATAGATGGAAAGTGGGGCAGAAAGAACAAGTCTAGAAGGATTCATAATAGCTCAGAGTTTGAGTTCCATAACAACCAGTTCATTCAAGGACTGTGGCATCCATAAAACAGTTATGAATAACTAAAAACCAGGAGTGCCATGCAGAGAATGGACAATGTTTGCATGAAATGAAGTGCTACATTCTGAGACCGGATGTGCAGATGTGTATGCTTGCACATGCTCCTGGAGGCCACAAGATGATTCTGCATACAGAATGCGATTGATTTCTTCCTTACTTTTTACAACACGGTCTCAGAGTAAACCTCGAGCTCACAGATTCAGATACAATTATTACATGGAAAGTACCAGAGAGCCGCTGGTCACCAACTCTCATTCCTTGGAGTACATAAATAAACAACCTCACCCAGTTTCTTAAATAAGTACTGAGTGTCAAAATGAGATCCTTAAGCAGGGAGAAAGGCACCATACAACTGGGATATCTCTTCAGCACTGGATCTTAGTGTGGCAGTATTTTCCCTGTGCAATTACTTTAAAATATTAGTGCAGCAGGAGATCTGGGATTGGACAGGGAAAAGGGAGGTGGAGTTAAGGGTTGCAGAGAGATAGAGAGAGAAAGTAACTCAAGAGAGGGAAGGGAAGCGAGACGAACAATGCACAGGATGATTCAGAACCAGCTTGGCTTTGAATAGACACAGCTAGATATGTTATTATAGGGATAAGAAATTGGGGTGACTCGTCTAATCTAGGTAGGCAACTTGTATCATTATCAATTGGCACAGAAATTATTATGTGGGCTTCTTGTGAATTCAGAATTTTTTGATACATAAATCTGTCTGGTTAAGAGTCTATAGTTTTGATTTACTGGGTTACTGGAATGTGGAACCACCAACGATGGGGTTTTATGGCTCAGAAGGAACTGACAGCTCCAGAAAGAAGGGAAACAAAATTGGGAACACAGCTATCAGTCACTGCCTGCCTCCTTGCTGGGGCTAGCTAGAGACAGAGTCATAGGGAATGTGCCTGGAATGAGAGGGAACTAGCAGCACTGAGGCACTGAACTGAATCATGTGGGGAACATAGCCTTCAGCCTCCATCACCCATGATGGTGCTGGTCTAGAGGTAGAGGCCCAGAGAAAGCACTGGGGCAGAGAGTTTTCTGGCAGTAGCTTAGGAAGCCTGCCAGTATTTATAACATTTCTCATAACAACTTATCACTACACATAGTACACGCTAATGAAATATTGTAATCTATGAAACACAAATGTACAGTATATAATAATTGTAAAAGAAAGGCTCAATTATGGATTTTTAAGCCATTCTGTGTCTATATGAATGAATGTCATGAGGCCAATCACTTAAATGTCTGTAAAACTCTGCCAATTATGGGTTTTGGCAATGTAGTAACAATCTTGATATTTTGGTTCCTTTACAAATCACAGAAATCTTAGAAGAATTTGTCTTCAGTTTAATCCCAGGTGTGGTGACCAGAGGCTACTGCAGATCATCTACAGAAGCTGATGGGGGATTGTCTCATGTTCTAGCAGAGCTTTGATTTTGCCACCTCCAGATAGTTTTTGTGATTGTCTGACATTTGGTATTCAGGAATTTAAATGTTAGGGCTCTAAGAGGTTGAAATGGTTGTTTCTTGTGATTCAGGACAGTGGTCTGGTTTGTTAGTAGTCTTGATTAAACAGGAAACAAATCTTTTTTTTTATTGAATATTATCCTTATTTACATTTCAAATGTTATCCCCTTTCCAAGTTTTCCCTTTAAAAATTCCCTATCTCCTCCTCCCTGCAGCTGCTCCCCAACCCACTCTATTGCACTTCCTGGCCCTGGCATTCCCCTGTAGTAGTGCATAGAACTTTCATAGGACCAAGGACCTCTCTTCCCTTTGATGACTGACTAGACCATCCTCTGCCTCATATGCAGCTAGAGACATGAGTCCCACCATGTAAACTGTATGGTCCTCTCTTTTGCATCTTTACAACATTTTGCTTTTGAGTTGCAAAGGAACAATAAGGGTTCAACAATCACCACTGTAACTATACTTTTAAAAATTCCATAAGAGAACAAAATTAATATCAAATATGATTAGCCCCAGGGCTATCCACAAAAAAAGGCATCATAAAGAAGTCATGCTTTCATATGCGATGAACTGGTCTTATGTTAAAAAAAAAAGTTAAAAATACATGGGCTTACTCAAAATATAGACTCATACCCCTAAGATTGGAAGAGACTGGTAACATTTGTACCTAAGGCTGGTCTATTGTGGCAGCCATTAACATAGTGGAGGGAAGAAGCCTCAAAGAGTGAAATAGAGGAAGGGGAACTAATACAGTAAACCACCAGTTACTACTTAAAGGGCAGTGTTCTGATGTCCTAAGGAGGGCACTCCAAAATACCAATGGCCTTATCCTTAAATTTATTGCTTAACAAGCCTACACTGATCTCAGTGGCCCATTACTAAGGAGAAATTAAAGGCACTTGAAAAGCTTATATGAGAACAGCAGGAGGCTTAGTATACAGAAGAGTCTACAAGCCTATGGAACTCCCCTGTATTTTTTTTTTTTTATGATGAGGAAATCTGGAAAATGGAAAATGTTGAAAGATTTAAGATCAGTTATTTCAGTAATTCATCCAATAGGTCTCTTGCAGCCTGGAATTCCTTTATTTTTTTATAACAACAATCAGGCTCCTAAAATTATATATATATGGATTTGATGGTTGCAGTAAATTCTATTGAAGTGGTTCCAACAACCCTACACACATAATACCTTCATACAGATTTGATAGATGGAGCTAAGATCCAAAAACATTATTTTTCTCCCATGGCTTACATATACATCACCAAAATTCCTCAAAATTAAAATGTGATTATGTTGTATTTTTCTTTTACTGGATGGCTATAAAAAGATACAACATTCTCCAATACAATTACATGAAAATATGTTATGTAGTGCAGGTAGAGTAAAACAAATTAACCCAAGAATCGTTGTATATTCATTAATAAGCAACTTTTTAGATTCACAAAGTGTGGGTGAGCAAGGAAATTTTTTTCAATCGTTTTTTTTTTTTTTTTTTTTTTTGGTTTTTCGAGACAGGGTTTCTCTGTGTAGCCCTGGCTGTCCTGGAACTCACTCTGTAGACCAGGATGGCCTCGAACTCAGAAATCCGCCTGCCTCTGCCTCCCGAGTGCTGGGATTAAAGGTGCACGCCACCACACCCAGCTTCAATCATTTTTTTTTAATGACAGACAGCAATTCATTGTTACAATGAGCAAATTAATTATTTTATTATTTATCTTAAAATTATTCTTACAAAAATATTAATAGATTCACAAATTTATTCTTTTGTATAAAAACAAGCATTCAATTCTACCTTAACAAACAGACTTCACATCTACTCATCAACCATTTTATTAAGTCATATTAGGAAGCTGAGTGCTAAAATGCCTATAAGAAAACCATTACCTTATTCACCAGCCCAGCTTCAAAAAAAGAATCATATCAGCTAGTGCCTCAGGTGTTCTTGTTCCTTGACCTTAAAAAAATTCCTAGCTTAACTATTTAAAGGTTTTTTTTTTTTCAAAACTTCTAATTGATCCCTTAGATAAATGTTTGTGCTAACCACTGGGGCACCTCCCATGAGTTCTAAAGCAGTGTGTTATTCCTCATGCATGGCCCTTTGTAGGGCTGTGGGTGTAGGGGAAGAGGGGGTAGGGAGAGAACCCATGTCTGGCCAGAGTTCATGTGCTCTGGCCTGGCAGACATGGGAGGACTGCAGAACACTTTCCACTTGGCCCCGGGTGGGCATCTGGCTGTGTGAAGCCACTCACCCCATACCCTGGGAAGTGGACAAGGGGCAGCCCCTGGTACCAGGGGTTCCAGGGAGATACGCTATCGGCCCTGAATAAACAAAAATATGTCAGAGGGAGAGAGGCTCCCACACAGGCGAGAGTCCTTAGCCTAGTCTGTGTCTCGAGGACAGGAAGGCCTTCTGATGGGAAATTAGGCACGGCCAGTTAGGAAAGCCTATCCCATCATCCAAGCATAATGAGCTTTGATGAACAGAGACAGTCAATGGTTTTAGAACTTTATTGTAGAAAGGTAGGGAAAAAGGAGAGATTGTGGAAAGAGAAAGAGAGACTGGCCATGGCCAAGAGGGGAGAAGGGGGAAAGAGAGAGAAACAGGAAAGACTAGAGAGTAAGAGGAGAGAGAGAGAGAGAGAGAGAGAGAGAGAGAGAGAGAGAGAGAGAGAGAGAGGAGAGCAAAGTGGGGACAAGCAGCCCCTTTTTTAGTGAGCTTGTTATCTTGCAGTTGCTAGGTAACTGTGGAGGGGTTTAGCCTGAAGGTCACAAGCTTGGAACATTCTGTATGTGACTACTAGCCACAACTTCTCCTGTGGGGGCTGTGGGAGCAGTAACTTCAACAAGAGACAGGCATCCAGGAGCCATGAGGGAACACCTTCCATCCCACGTAGGTGGGAACGTCCACCACCGGGTTTTACCTGGGTTCAGACCTCAGCTCAACTGGAGGCCAGCCTATCTGTGCATATCCATTTGCCCTACAGCCCTTGACAGTCTACAGAGTTCCAGGACTGTTAGAGATCCAAAATAAGTAGGATTACTCAGAGAAACACTCTGTTGAAAATAAAACTTCCAAAAAATATAAATACATTAATAAATAAATTAATAAATACCCATATTGGAGCAAGTGAACTTGCACTAAATCCATCATAATTTGCACAGGGTGGCTGCTTCCCTAACCTTAAGATCTACTTCTACTAATGTCATTCAGAAGACAAACATTATACACAAAACAAACAAACAAAAAAAAATAATCTCAAAAGGTAAAGACTCCAATTGTAAGTAATAGACCCACAGTCTCTGAGGCCTGACTGTGCAGGTCCTCACATTGGGTAATCAGCACTGAATACACACCACTCCTCATGGACTTTGGGCTCAGCTGTGTTTTCCTTGTCCTTATTTTAAAAGGTAATTCATAGAAATAAGATCCTGCCTGTTTTGGATACATGAGAAATAGAAAAAATTGATTTTCTTCCCTCTATTTTGTTTTGTTTTGTTAGTGACAGTTTCCAAATCAGCATTCTCTGCTTTGAGGTGTCCAATGAGAGGTGAAGCTGTTGGATTCTGGGGGAGGGTTAGTGCAGCCTGGAGGGTCCCTGAAACTCTACTGTGCAGCCTATGGATTCACTGTCCATGACTACTGAATGACCTGGGTCCTTCAGTCTCCAAAGAAAGGGATGGAGAGGGTGACAATAAATTTTTCCCACCCACACCGATTTCTTGGACCTTGTGTTCACCTGTACTGAGGCACATAAAGTTTGCAAGATCAAGGGGGCTCTCTTCCCAATGATGGCTGACTAGGCCATCTTCTGATACATATGCAGGTAGACACAGGAGCTCCAGGGTACTGGTTAGTTCATATTGTTGTTCCACCTATAGGGTTGCAGAACCCTTTAGTTCCTTGGGTCCTTTCTCTAGTTCCTCCATTGGGGACCCTGTGTTCCATCCAATAGCTGACTGTGAGCATCCACTTCTGTGTTTGCTAGGCCCCAGCATAGCCTCACAAGAGACAGCTATATCAGGGTCCTTTCAGCAAAATCTTGCTGGTATATGCATTGGTGTCAGCATTTGGAGGCTGATTATGGGTTGGATCCCCAGGTATGGCAAACTCTAGATGGTCCATCCTTTTGCGACAATAGCTTTTAATGTTGGAGATAGCACCTGCTATCCAGATGCAATGAAGGGCCGATTCACCATCTACAGAGATGATACCAAAACCACACTTTACCTGAAAATAAACAATCTGAGGTCTGAGTACACAGCCGTGTGTGTGTATGTGTGTGTGTGTGTGTGTTTGTGTGTATACACTTAGGAAAAAAATATATATATGTACTGCTAAGGTTGAGTAAGTGGACTTAAACTGATGCCATCACAACTTGCATGAGATGGATATTCTCCAATGTTAAGACCTGTCTCCATCACTGTCCATCAGAAGACAAAGTTTATGCACGACAAAACAAGAAACCCAAAAACAGAGGACTCTAATTACAATAGACCCAGACCCACAGGCTCTGAAATCTGACTGTACAGTTGGATCGAGTCCTGTACTTCTCTTCCCTGAAATTTTTATTACCGAAGAACTGAGGAAAGCTCTACAATATCCGTTCTCTATAATGGTCAACACCTCAAAGCACAGGTTACGCACATTCATGCCTGAATTCTGCTACACTTCTTGCTATAACGTAGACTTCAGCCTCTTTTGTACTCCAGATAACGAAACTCAAGACTAGCTGCACGTTACTGCGTATTCTGAAGTATTATGAACAGGTGACCTCCCATCCTTCACCAATGCAATAATCATATTTAGGAATTTGAGGTTTTATTAGATATAAGCTCAGGGGAGAGAAAGAAAGCAAACTACATAGAGATATAGATTGACATAAATCAAGAATGCATAATCTTTAAGTTTAATGTCTGATCACTAAGAGCCCAATTCCATCCTAAATACTCTTCTGGATTATACACAGATAAAAACTGCACATAGAGCACGGGTCACTGATCTCCCTGCACTACATGAGTGGGGGCTCATTTACCAAATGTTCCCATGTTTCTTCCTAGCGCTGCACAGTGTAATTCCTACAACTTCCTGCTTATCTACAATGTGAATTCCAGACAGTACCAGAAAAACGTTGCTTATGTTCCTCTCCAAGTGCTCCAACAAGCACAGGGCAACTTTCTGTCACCAGGAGGGAAAATAGGAAACCTTGCTCATTGCTTCATTTTATCCTCTCAGGAACCTCCTCCAATGCAAAGCAGCCCTCAGACAGAGGATAAAAGCCCACACAAAGATGAGAAGCCCCATCCTCTTCTCATCCCCTCCATCAGAGCATGGCTATCCTGGTGCTGCTCCTCTGCCTGGTCACATTGCCAATCTGTAAGTGTTTCAGGGTAACAGAAGAGGGACTAAGACATGTCAGCTAGGACTTGTGTGACTAATGGTGATGTTGCTTGTCCCCAGGTGTCCTGTCCCAGGTGCAGCTGAAGCAGTCAGGACCTGGCCTGGTGGCACCCTCACAGAGCCTGTCCATCACATGCACTGTCTCTGGGTTCTCATTAACCAGGTATGATATAAGCTGGGTTCTCCATCCTCCAGGAAAGGGTCTGGAGTGGCTGGGAGTAATATGGGGTGATGGAAGCACAAATTATAATTCAGCTCTCAAATCCAGACTGGGCATCAGCAAGGACAACTCCAAGAACCAAGTTTTCTTAAAAATGAACAGTCTGAAAACTGAAGACACAGCCAGGTACTACTGTGCCAAACCAGAGTGAGAGAAGACCAGTGTGAGCCTGCACAAATACTTCTCTGCAGGGATGCTCACAAAAAGCAGGGGGCACTGAGGACCCAAAGGGACTTCCCAGGATCTCTTCTGGAATCTAGGAAGTTCTGGCCTGTGTCTATCAGCATATGTTTCAATGTTAGAATTGTGAGTTTTCCTTCAAGCCACAGAGATTGTTTAGAGACCATTCTTCAGTGTCATTCTACTAAATTTGTTCACACAGTGAAAGGATTTGTTAAATGATTCTATAATCTCATAGGGTCAAATAAAAACAAATAATTGAGTGGATAACTACCAAAAAAAAAATCCCTCAAAGTGGACAACTGTGTAGGTGAGGAAAACCAGGGGGATTTGGGAATAGATTATTTCCCTCTGACTGTAATTTTAGTCACCTTTCAGCCATTTACTGTATTTAATTGATGTTTAAAGTTAATTGTATTTATCTGCCCTAACATGAAAATTTCAAACACATGTCCACAATTTAATGATGACACAGTCATCATTGTGAATGATAACTCATAAGATCTCTCTCCATATATGAAAAACAAAATATGCTGTTATTATCAATAGCCAATAAACATACATATTATTATTTAAATAATTCTTCACATCCAACTGAATATTTTTCTCACTCTACACTGTCTATGCTGCAATCAGGCTGCCCTAATTTTACCTTTTCTCAGATCATTGCTTTCTATTTCATTTGATAAGGTGGAGCCTGGTTGTCACTGAAAATGTGCCCTCCAGTTTCACACTGATTAATGTGATTTTCAGTCCTTTGAGAACAGAGCCACAGCAAAAATGAGATGGAATGTCATCATTGTTACTCCAGGTGAGGCAGAGATAGCTCAGTAGTTAAGAGAGAATATTGAACTTTGAGGGGTCCAGATTTAATTCCTGATACCCACAATGTGGGCCTTATAACCACATGTACCTTCAGGAAACTCAGTATGAATGTGGCCTCCATGAGCACTACATTGCTCCCACCAACACATATACCCATAATTAAGATAAATATTTTAGAAAAATTGCTATTTTAATGCTAGGAAGTAGTCAAAAAGAGAGTTCTTGTGTCATGTACATATGTTTAGGAGATTTAACTGTTAAAAATTCAAGAATACATTCCTAGATCCATGTTAAAATTTTCCCATGGATAGCCCAGACAGTGGCAAATGCTAAGCTTTTATCTAGAAACACAACTATGTGTGGTGATATTTAATTACACATTTATACCAGGACACACAAAATATAAAACAAACCATGTTCTATGCACATGCTCTTAGGAAAACTAAATGGAGTGTGGTGAAATCTTATCCAAAGAAAATGTGAGTATGAAATATTTTTCCAGGTCTGCAACTTAAAACGATGTCTTTCTTGTCTTATATCTGCTACGAGGACTTTCTTCTGCCCATGTCCAACTCAAGAGCATGCCACAGCAGGAAGACATACAAATATTTCTTCTCTGCACCCAGGAAAACCAGCTCTGTCCTGACCCTGAAGCTCTCAGAGGAGCCCAGACCTGGATTCCCAGGTCCTCACATTCAGTAATCAGCAGTGAATGCAGACCACTCACCATGGACTTTGTGCTCAGCTTGGTTTTCCTTGTCGTTATTTTAAAAGGTAATTCATAAAGATAAGATTCTGTCTGCTGTGTGCACATGAGAAACAGAAAAATTGTTTTGTTTCTCTATTTTGTTTTGCTTTGTTAGTGACAGTTTCTGACTCAGAATTCACTGCTTGAAGGTGTCCAGTATGAGGTGGAGCTGGTGAAGTCTAGAGGAGGTTTAGTGCAGCCTGGAAGGCCTGTGATACTCTCCTGTGCAGCCTCTGGATGCACTGTCAGTGACTACTGGCTGGCCTGAGTTTGCCAGGCTCCAAAGAACGGCTGGAATGGGGGTAGGGGGTTGCATTAATTTTTCATGGTGGTGGTAGCACCTCCTATACAGACACCTTGAAGAAGTGGGTTGGACCTAACATATTCAGAATCAATATTTAGAGATTCTAATCCTTGAAAACATCACTTTTGACCAAGTATATGTGAAAGATGTTATGGAGGTTTGTGGTGGTTTGAGTGTGCTCGGTCCATGGATAGGGAAAATATTAGGGGATTTTAGGAGGCCCTGTCGCTTGTTGTGGGAAGGACATCACTGTAGGTGTAGGCTCTGTGGTCCTATGTTCAAGCTCTACCCAGTGCAGAATAGATCCCTCTCCTGCCCAAAAGTAGAAAGAGTTTCTCTTCCTGGCTGCCTTCAATTCAACTTGTAGAATATCTAATCTCCTAACACTATGACTGAGAGCATGCTGCCATGCTTCCCACCATAATAATAGACTGAAACTCTGAAACTTTAAGCCACCTCTAATAAATGTATTCTTTAATAAAACCTAACTTGGCTATGGGGTCCTTTCATAACAGTAAAATAGAAACATAGACAAGGTTCTAACTCTCTGTACTAGAGGACCATATATATGTCCTTGGTGTTGTATGTAAATTATTGAACAAATACTATAGACAAGTTGCATGGCCAAAAATCCACCCCCTTCAACAATCCACTGTCTGTACCCATATAGATTAAATTCCTTTTCTGCACTCATTTCCCTTACTGGCTGAGACATTTTGGGGACATGCTCAGAATCCCTGAACTTCATGATGAAAAAAAAAATACCCCTCCAATTTGAAGACAGTTCTCTTTCAAAATTCATCATAAATACTGATCCATATGTCCAGGCATATCATGAAGTTTTAAAAAAACCAACCAATCAATGCTAAACTGGGTAAGTACATACATCATTGGTTTATGTCTGTTCATAACCTGGTACATAGCTAGAGACCAGAACTGCATGTTTCTCGTAGGCCACATCCCTCCCACAAATACAGATCTGCTACTCCAGAATTCCAAGATCATTGATCTCTGGGTCCCCCAGGAACCCCAAGGGTGCACTCTCGCCAGCCTGTACCCTATGGTGCTAACTTCTCCCCCTGGAGCATGGTCCTTCCTCAATCTTCCCTTTCCAATGCATGGCCAAATTCCTCCTACCCTTTGTTCTCTTTGTCAGGCCATCTAAGTCGTCTTGAATGAAAAACAACACAAAATCTTAATTTAAAATCAACAGATGATACAAGAGCTGCACACAAAATCAATCACTCTAAACTCATCAACTATTTTATGATGGGAATCTTCCAACATAGAAGCTACCACCAGGTCTAAGAGTTACTCATCTACATGTTGCTTCCTCTCACTCCCAGCCTAACCATAAAAGGGCTGTTTCTTCCTCCCATGTCCCCTCTTTCTCTCTCAGACGCAGAATCTCCACCTCCTCCTCTTTGACCAGCAATTGGCTTCTTGTCCTCCTTATTATTTTATCAATTAATTAGGGGAAATTTTCCCTACATACAGGAAACGTGATGTATCAGTCAAAGAAAATAGTATATCTAAAAATTTCCTTACAAAATACATGCAAGAAATCCAAAATACCATGAGAAGATCTAATCGAAGAATAGTAGTAATGGAAGGTGAATTGTCCCATCTCTGAAAACTAGTAAAAGTTTTCAACTACTTTAGTTAACAGTGAAGATATGGATCTGATGAGGCCACCTCCTCTAGCCAAGCAAGACTGAAAGTGGAGGGAAAAGGAGACCAAACCACCCCCAAATCTTTTGACCCTAAATCAGTTCTGTCTAAAAGAAATGCAGGGAAAGAAATGGAGCAGAGCCAGAGGGAATGGTCAAACAATAACCTATCATACCTGAGAAGCACGCAATTGGCATACACCAGTCATTGGCATTATTAGTGAAGTTCCCTTATGCTTACAGGAATTTCTCTAGCATTACTATTCTTGGAGAGACTTTACACGGCATCTTATGGAAACAGATGCAGACACCCAGAACCAAACATTGGATGGAGATTGGGATCCTTAAAGAAGAGTTGGGAGGATAATTGAGAGACCTCAAAGGGATAGCAACCCCATAGAAAGACCAACAGTGTCAATAAACCTGGACCCATGGGAGATATCAGAGACTGATCACCAACCAAAAATCACAGATGGCCTGGATCAATTCCCCTGGCACACATGTAGTAGAGGTCTGCCTTGTTCTTCAGTAGGTGAAGATGAGCCTAAGATTTCAGAGACATGATATATCAGCATGCAGCAACACCCAGGTGCGTCCCACTATCTCAGAGGTGAACGGGTGGAGATGGGCAGGACCCTGATAGGGGACAACTGTTTAGAGGCAATATTTGTGACAGAAAGAAAGCAGATGGAGAAAGATAAAGAGAGAGATGAAGGAAGGAAACAAAAAAACCAAGAGGAAGAGAGAGAAGAGGGTAAAAATAGCCTTGGAGAGTTCAGGGATTCAAAGGGGCATACCTAAGCATAGTAAAACAATGCACATAATGGCAGCAAGTCAATAGCTAACACTGAATGAAATAGAAAGAAACTTAAAGCAGTTCCACTAAAGTCAGAGACAGAGTTGCCCAATCTCACCCTATTTATTCAATAATAATGTACTTAAAGGTCTAGCTAGGGCTGTAAGACAACTTGAGGAGGTCGGAGGATACAAATTAGAAAGAAAAATTCAAAGAATTGTAATTGGTAGATGATAGGATACTATAAATGAGTGACCTCAAAATACTTCCAGAGAACTCTGAAAGCTGATAAGTACCTTCAGCAAAGTGGCTAGAAACAAAACTACTTCATAGAATTCAGGAGCTGTCCTTTATAGAAAAGTTAAAGTGGCCGAGAAAGAAATTAGGAAAATCACATTCTTCTCAATAACCAAAAATAATATGAAATAGCTTGGTGTGACTCTAAGCTAGCAAGTGAAAGACGTGTGTGACAAGAGCTTCAAGTCCCTGAAGAAAGAAATCAAAGAACTCAGAAGATGCAAAGAACTCTAATGCTCATGGATAGGCATAATTAACATAATGAAAATGCCAATCTTAACAAATCAATGTACAGATTCAGTGGAATTCCCATTAAATATCCAACCCAATTTATTACATTCCTGAAAAAGCAAATCTCAACTTCATATAGAAAAACAAGAAACTGAGGTAGCTAAAACAATCCTGAACAATGAAAAAACTTCAGGAGAATTCACCATCCCCTACCTCAAGCTGTATTGTAGAGCAATAGTTATTAAAACTGCATGGTATTTGTATAGAAACAGATATGATGATCAATGGAATTGAATTGAATACACTGAAGTAAAACCACACTGTTATGGACACTTGATTTTTGACAAAGAACCCAATAATCATAATAAAAATCATAATAAGAATGCATCCCCCAACAAATGGTGCTGATCTAAATGCAAATAGATTCATATCTATCATCCTGCACGAAATTCAAATCAAAGTGAATGGCAGACTTCAACCTAATACTGGATTAACTAAATCTAACTGAACAAAAAGTGGAGAATAGTTTTGAACTCATTGATACAGGATTCAATTCCCTGAACAGAACCACAATGGCTCAGGCTATAGGATCATAAATTGGTAGATAGGATCTCATGAAACTGTAAAACTTCTGTAAGGCAAAGGGCATAGTCAATAAAACAAAATGGCAACCTACAGATTGAAAAAAAATCTTCACTATCCCTAAATCCCATTGAAAGCTAATATCCAAAGTATATAAAGAACTCAAGAAGTTATCCTCCACAAAACCAAATAACTCAATTAAAACTGGACTACAGAGCTAACCAGAGAATTCTCAACAGAGAAATCACCAATGACTGTGAATCAATTAAGGAAATATTCAATATTGGTAGTCACCAGGAAATTGCAAATCAAAACTACCCTGAGATTCTACTTTATACCAATCAGAATGGTGAAGATAAAAATTCAAATGACAGCATATGTTGGTGAGGATATGGACACTTTTGCGTTGCTGGTAAGGTTACAAAATGGTGCAACCATTCTGGAAATCAATCTGGCAGTTCCTCAGAAAATTGTAAATATTTCTACCTGAAGATCCAGCCATACCACTCCTGTGCATATACATAAATTGTGCTCCACCATACTACTAGGAGGTATGTGCCAATATGTCCATAGCAGCCTTATTTGTTAATAGCCAAAAGATGGATACAACCCTGATGTGCCTCAAACAAAGATTGTATATAGAAAATGTGGGTTCCTTTACACAATGGTATTCTACTCAGCAATTAAAACGTGAAAACATCATGAAGTTTTCAGGCAAACGGATCAAATGAAAAAGTATAATCCTAAGTGAGGTAACACACCCAAAATGACCTGCATGGGATGTACTCACTGGTAAGTGGATATTAGACTAAAAGTATAGAATACTAATGATAAAACATACAAAACATAAGGAGTTTAATCAGTGGAAAGCCCAAGTATAGATTTGTCAATCCAATATATAAGGAGGGACAAAATAATCAGGGGAGGCAGAGGGAAGGGAGACATTTGGTGGAAATGGGAGAGGAAGGGAGAAAGGCAGAAAGGACCAGGTGTGGGGGAACACTGGAAAGCAGCCCAGAGGTCCAGGTAAATGGATGTAAATATTCAGCTGAATGGAGGTGGGAGTCAGGGGGAAGCTCTGCAAAGTCCACGAGACCTGGGATGTGAGAGGCTTCCCAGATGATAATCTTAGCCTTCATGCCTAACAGTGGTAGATAGACCCTGAAGAGATCACTTCCAATAGATGCAGAAGGCCCTAAGGGGTTGGATGGAGTCCCCCAACTCACCTTCAAAATTGTCAATACTCATAGCAATTAGGACAATGCAAATCAAAACACCCTGAGATTATATCTTATATCAGCCACAATGGCTATGTTCAAAATCTCAAGTGATGGCTTGTGCTGGCAAAGACTCAGAGCAGGAAAAGTCTCCCCATGGCTTGTGGGAATGCAAACTCTTACAACCTCTTTGGAAGTATATTTGATTGTTAGCTGGTATAAAATGGCAAAAAAATGGTTGAAGGGGGACTAAAAAAGGAAGAAAAGGAAGAACTTTGGGATGCAAAACAAAAAGTTTGCTGCAAAAGAAATATGTTTCCACTGCAAACCCTGAGTCTCAGACAGAAGGGGACCTGAAATTCTTCAGATACAAAAAATATCTAAACCCTGAGGACATTCTATCACAAATAAGCAAAATTCAGAAAATTCTGAGTGCTCCTGTCACAGAAAATGAATCTGCTATGAACAGCTCATAGGTGTGACTCTCTACAAAACCCATATTACTGAAAAGCCATATTGTGCCCAGCCTTTGGCAACACTGAGCTCATATCTAGAAATACAGTTATGTGTGGTTCTTTTTAATTACACATTTACACTAAGGAAACCTGACACTATGGGAACAAAGCTTGTTCTGTGCACATGCACAGAGGGAAACTAAACAGTATGGTGAATCCCTAACCAAAATGGAAAAAATGAAACTACAATATGTTTCAAATGCTGTAACTGAAATCTGGTTTTTTGATGCCTTATATCTGGTACCATCAGTGACTTCAGCCTAGGTCCAACTCCAGAGCATGGTATAGCAGGAAGACATGCAAATAAGTCTTCTCTGTGCCCATGAAAACACCTCGGCCCTGACCCTGCAGCTCTGACAGAGGAGGCCGGTCCTGGATTCGATTCCCAGTTCCTCACATTCAGTGATCCGAACTGAACACAGACCCCTCACCATGAACCTCGGGCTCAGCTTGATTTTCTTTGTCCTTATATTAAAAGGTAATTTATTAAGAAGAGATGACATCTGTTGTATGCACATGAGACACAGAAAAATTGTTGTTTGTTTTGTTAGTGACAGTTTTCCAACCAGTATTCTCTGTTTGCAGGTGTCCAGTGTGAGGTGAAGCTGGTGGAGTCTGGGGGAGGCTTAGTGAAGCCTGGAGGGTCCCTGAAACTCTCCTGTGCAGCCTCTGGATTCACTTTCAGTGACTATTACATGTCTTGGGTTCGCCAGACTCCGGAGAAGAGGCTGGAGTGGGTCGCATATATTAGTAGTGGTGGTGATTACATCTACTATCCAGACACTGTGAAGGGGCGATTCACCATCTCCAGAGACAATGCCAAGAACGCCCTGTACCTGCAAATGAGCAATCTGAAGTCTGAGGATATGGCCTTGTATTACTGTGCAAGAGACACAGTGAGTGAATGTTACTGTGAGCTCAAACTAAAACCTCCTGCAGAGCATCGACGACCAGCAGGGGGCGTGGAGAGCACGCAGAGCTGTGAATGACAGAGAGTTACAGCTTTCACAATTGTCTCCATCCTCCAATCCATCTTTCTGTGTCTTTCTGTAGTCCTTTATGTGTTTATTTGTCTCTTTATTGTTCTGTTTCTGTCTCTTTCTCTCTGTCTACTATCGTATCTCTCTCTGTCTCTTTGTCTCCAATTGTGTGTGTGTGTGTGTGTGTGTGTGTGTGTGTGTGTGTGTGTGTATTGAAAGGAGATATCTTCTTCTAGCAGTGTACACAATGACTTTAAAATTAAGTCCATCACTGGGCTTAGATATAACTATCTTGCTAGACTGGTTGGCCAACGAGTTCCAATCATCATACTGTCTCTATATCTAATAGGTGGGCTTATTGATTAACTACAAAACAACATCTTTTGTAGATATGGATATTAAACACAGATCCTGGTGGTGTGATAAGAACTTGAAACACAGAGATATATATACAGCCCCACCACAAATGAATTAAATGAACTCTGGCTTGAACAAAACTCAGAGCTTCACACAAGGCAGAAGTGAATCTCTGTGAGGACCAGGATCACATCCCAAAGAACCAAAGAACCCTTGAGACTGTGGAACCCTAGAGTCAGGGCTGACACTCAGTAAGATTTCCTTCATAGAGCATGATGTGGGACTCAAGAAGAAATCAGGCAGGGCCTGTGACCCACAAACCAGATGGCTTCCAGTCTCTCCATCATCCTCACACAAAACATATGCAACAGCTCAGCACTGTCTCACCTGTGATGCTGGTGACAAAATGTGGGTAAAGCCTCAGAACTGAGTCATGAGGCCAATGTATGTACCAACACTCAGTGAGGTTCATTTGGCTGCAAACTGCTCCAAAATCACTCAAAGGGTAACATCTGCTTTTTCTCTCTGTGTGCTTGTTATGCCTTGGTAGATATTGTTCCCCAATGATTTAATAGGACAAATCATTTTCCCTTTTTTTTTGATTTTTAATATTTTTATTACATATTTTCCTCAATTACATTTCCAATGCTATCCCAAAAGTCCCCCATAGCTCCCCCCACTTCCCTACCCACCCATTCCCATTCTTTTGGCCCTGGCATTCCCCTATATTGGGGCATATAAAGTTTGCAAGTCCAATGGGCCTCTCTTTCCATTGATGGCCAACTAGGCCATCTTTCGATACATATGCAGCTAGAGACAAGAGCTCCGGGGTTCTGGTTAGTACATCATGTTGTTCCAACTATAGGGTTGCAGATCCCTTTAGCTCCTTGGGTACTTTCTCTAGCTTCTCCATTGGGAGCCCTGTGATACATCCAATAGCTGACTATGAACATCCACTCCTGTGTTTGCTAGGCCCCGGCATCCTCTCACAAGAGACAGCTATATTTGGGTCCTTTCAGCAAAATCTTGCTAGTGTATGCAATGGTGTCAGCATTTAGAAGCTGATTATGGGATGGATCCCTGGATACGGCAGTCTCTAAATGGTCCATCCTTTCATCACAGCTACGAACTTTGTCTCTGTAACTCCTTCCCTGGGTGTTTTGTTCCCAATTCTAAGAAGGTGCACAGTGTCCACACTTTGGTCTTCATTCTTCTTGAGTTTCATGCGTTTATCAAATTGTATCTTATATCTTGGGTATCCTAAGTTTTGGGCTAATATCCACTTATCAATGAATACATATTGTGTGAGTTCTTTTGTGATTGTGTTACTTCACTCAAGATGATGCCCTCCAGGTCCATCCATTTGGCTAGGAATTTCATAAATTCATTCTTTTTAATAGCTGAGTAGTACTCCATTGTGTAAATGTACCATAATTTCTGTATCCATTCCTCTGTTAAGGGACATCTGGGTTCTTTCCAGCTTCTGGCTATTATAAATAGGGCTGCTATGAACATAGTGGAGCATGTGTCCTTTTTACCGGTTGGGACATCTTCTGGATATATGCCCAGGAGAGGTATTGCTGGATCCTCCGGTAGTACTATGTACAATTTTCTGAGGATCCACCAGACTGATTTCCAGAGTGGTTGTACAAGCTTGCAATCCCACCAACAATGGAGGAGTGTTCCTCTTTCTCCACATCCTCACCAGCATCTGCTGTCACCTGAATTTTTGATCTTAGCCATACTGACTGGTGTGAGGTGGAATCTCAGGGTTGTTTTGATTTGCATTTCCCTGATGATTAAGGATGTTGAACATTTTTTCAGGTGTTTCTCTGCCATTCGGTATTCCTCCGGTGAGAATTCTTTGTTCAGTTCTGAGCCCCATTTTTTAATGGGGTTATTTGATTTTCTGGAGTCCACCTTCTTGAGTTCTTTATATATATTGGATATTAGTCCCTTATCAGATTTAGGATAGGTGAAGATCCTTTCCCAATCTGTTGGTGTTTTTTTTTTTGTCTTATTGATGGTGTCTTTAGCCTTGCAGAAGCTTTGTAGTTTCATGAGGTCCCACTTGTCAATTCTCGATCTTAAAGCACAAGCCATTACTGTTCTATTCAGGAATTTTTCCCCTGTGCCCATATCTTCAAGGCTTTCCCCCACTTTCTCCTCTATAAGTTTCAGTGTCTCTGGTTTTATGTGAAGTTCCTTGATCCACTTAGACTTGACCTTAGTACAAGGAGATAGGAATGGATCGATTCGCATTCTTCTACATGTTAGCAACCAGTTGTGCCAGCACCATTTGTTGAAAATGCTGTCTTTCTTCCACTGGATGTTTTTAGCTCCCTTGTCGAAGATCAAGTGACCATAGGTGTGTGGGTTCATTTCTGGGTCTTCAATTCTATTCCATTGGTCTATTTGTCTGTCACTATACGAGTACCATGCAGTTTTTATCACAATTGCTCTGTAGTAGAGCTTTAGGTCCGGCATGGTGATTCCACCAGAGGTTCTTTTATCCTTGAGAAGAGTTTTTGCTATCCTAGGTTTTTTGTTATTCCAGATGAATTTGCAGATTGCACTTTCTAATTCGTTGAAGAATTGAGTTGGAATTTTGATGGGGATTGCATTGAATCTGTAGATTGCTTTTGGCAAGATAGCAATTTTTACAATGTTGATCCTGCCAATCCATGAGCATGGGAGATCTTTCCATCTTCTGAGATCTTCTATAATTTCTTTCTTCAGAGACTTGAAGTTTTTATTATACAGATCTTTCACTTCCTTAGTTAGAGTCACGCCAAGATATTTCATATTATTTGTGACTATTGAGAAGGGTATTGTTTCCCTAATTTCTTTCTCAGCCTGTTTATTCTTTGTGTAGAGAAAGGCCATTGATTTGTTTGAGTTAATTTTATATCCAGCTACTTCACCGAAGCTGTTTATCAGGTTTAGGAGTTCTCTGGTGGAATTTTTAGGGTCACTTATATATACTATCATATCATCTGCAAAAAGTGATATTTTGACTTCATCTTTTCCAATTTGTATCCCTTTGATCTCCTTTTGTTGTCGAATTGCTCTGGCTAGGACTTCAAGTACAATGTTGAATAGGTATGGAGAAAGTGGACAGCCTTGTCTAGTCCCTGATTTTAGAGGGATTGCTTCAAGCTTCTGACCATTTACTTTCATGTTGGCTACTGGTTTGCTGTAGATTGCTTTTATCATGTTTAGGTATGGGCCTTGAATTCCTAATCTTTCCAAGACTTTTATCATGAATGGGTGTTGGATCTTGTCAAATGCTTTTTCCGCATCTAACGAGATGACCATGTGGTTTTTGTCTTTGAGTTTGTTTATATACTGGATTACGTTGATGTATTTCCGTATATTGAACCATCCCTGCATCCCTGGGATGAAACCTACTTGGTCAGGATGGATGATTGTTTTGATGTGTTCTTGGATTCGGTTAGCAAGAACTTTATTGAGGATTTTTGCATCAATATTCATAAGGGATATTGGTCTGAAGTTTTCTATCTTTGTTGGGTCTTTTTGTGGTTTAGGTATCAGAGTAATTGTGGCTTCATAGAATGAGTTGGGTAGAGTACCTTCTGTTTCTATTTTGTGGAATAGTTTGTGAAGAACTGGGATTAAATCTTCTTTGAAGGTCTGATAGAACTCTGCACTAAACCCATCTGGTCCTGGGCTTTTTTTAGTTGGGAGACTATTAATGACTGCTTCTATTTCTTTGGGGGATATAGGGCTGTTTAGATCATTAACCTGATCTTGATTCAACTTTGGTACCTGGTATCTGTCTAGGAACTTCTCCATTTCATCCAGGTTCTCCAGTTTTGTTATGTATAGCCTTTGGTAGAAGGATCTGATGGTGTTTTGAATGTCTTCAGGATCTGTTGTTATGTCTCCTTTTTCATTTATGATTTTGTTAATTAGGATGCTTTCCCTGTGCCCTCTAGTGAGTCTGGCTAAGGGTTTATCTATCTTGTTGATTTTCTCAAAGAACCAGCTCCTTGATTGGTTGATTCTTTGAATAGTTTTTCTTGTTTCCACTTGGTTGATTTCACCCCTCAGTTTGATTATTTCCTGCCGTCTACTCCTCTTGGGTGAATTTGCTTCCTTTTTTTCTAGTGCTTTTAGGTGTGTTGTCAAGCTGCTAATGTGTGCTCTCTCTAGTTTCCTTTTGGAGGCACTCATAGCTATGAGTTTTCCTCTTAGAAATGCTTTCATTGCGTCCCATAAGTTTGGGTATGTTGTGGCTTCATTTTCATTGAACTCTAAAAAGTCCTTAATTTCTTTCTTTATTCCTTCCTTGACCAAGGTATCATTGAGAAGAGTGTTGTTCAGTTTCCATGTGAAGGTTGGCTTTCTATTATTTATTTTGTTATTGAAGATCAAAGCCAAGCCTATCAGAATTACACCAGATTTTTCACCAGAGACTATGAAAGCCAGAAGATCCTGGACGGATGTTATACAGACACTAAAAGAACACAAATTCCAGCCCAGGCTACTATACCCAGCCAAACTCTCAATTAACATAGATGGAGAAACCAAAGTATTCCACAACAAAACCAAATTCACACATTATCTCTCCACGAATCCAGCCCTTCAAAGGATAATAACAGAAAAAAACCAATACAAGGACAGGAACCACGCCCTAGAAACAACAAGAAGGTAATCCCTCAACAAACCTAAAAGAAGACAGCCACAAGAACAAAATGCCAACTTTAACAACAAAAATAACAGGAAACAACAATTACTTTTCCTTAATATCTCTTAATATCAATGGACTCAACTCCCCGATAAAAAGACATAGACTAACAAACTGGCTACACAAACAAGACCCAACATTTTGCTGCTTACAGGAAACTCATCTCAGAGAAAAAGATAGACACTACCTCAGAATGAAAGGCTGGAAAACAATTTTCCAAGCAAATGGCATGAAGAAACAAGCTGGAGTAGCCATTCTAATATCTGATAAGATTGACTTCCAACCCAAAGTCATTAAAAAAGACAGGGAGGGACACTTCATACTCATCAAAGGTAAAATCCTCCAAGAGGAACTATCATTTTCTCTTTAACACATTAATCCCCTTTCCTTCCCCCAAGCTTCTAATAATTTTCTTTAACATTGATGTCTGAGAGATATGACATAGCAGATGGTTGGCTTATTCTGAATTGTTACTCATCAAAAGAAATCAGCTGAGGCACTTTGAACCTAGATATAACAATATTTCACAAAGGCATTCTGGGAATATATGGATGGTGTCACTACAAAAGAATAGGAGGATCAATGGCCATACCATACTGAATGAACCAGATACTATCTAAAAGAATAGGAGAGCCAGGCATAATTGCACATGCCTTTAATCCCAGCACTCCGGAGGCACAGGCAGGCAGATTTCTGAGTTCAAGGCCAGCCTGGACTACAAGGTGAGTTCCAGGACAGCCATGGCTATACAGAGAAACCCTGTCTCGAAAAACAAAACAAGAGTAGGAGGGTATTAGATTCGAGGTGATGATGGCTATTCAATCAAACCACAATGCTCCCTGAGAAAAGGTCTAAGTTTGTCAGATTGTCCTGGAGATGTGTTGCCTGTGCTAATAGCATAGCTGGAACTGCAATACATTGGATTCCTTTGAGTTCTGGAGAAATAAAAGGAATAGTCTCTGTTTTCCTGGGTTCACCAAGTTGGCAGTGAGCTAGAAGATGATACTGGGGACCATCACAGGTGCTTCTACAGAATTATTCTACATTCTACAAGTCTGACTTACTTGCTTTCATTTCTGTGAGGAGCTAAATACAGAATGTTTTTAATGTCTCATAATGTTCTGTGCACACCCAAGGATGCCTAGCCAAGGATAGAAACATATAGCTGATAAGAAAGGAGGTTCCTGCAGTGGCCACACTCTGAGATCACCTCCTGCAAAATTATGCCCACAGTGTTTTACATAGTCTTGAAAACACTAGGTCAAATATGTTGTCATCCAGACATGAAAAATGTGTGCAACAATTCAGAAATACCGTGGTCAAGACCACTGGGCTGTAACACTGTAGTTCCAGCCCACATTAATCTCACATCTTTTCTGTGGTTTCAATAAAGAGCACACATGTTTGGAACACCATCTCCACTTTGTATACTTATATTTATGCATCACATTTTGCCTGTAGTTTCCTACCCTGCATAGGTTCCTGTCTTTATTTCTTTTTCTAATGAACAGCAATACAGAAGTGTTGGCCAAATAAACACCTTCACCCCAAGTTGCTTTGCCATAGTGTTTCATCACAGCATTAGTAACTCACAGTAAGGCTACTGGTTACCCTGAAACTCTTATATGTTGACCTTTTGATGAAGTTCCAAGATTGGGGTCTTTATCTGACTGTTTTCCTGGTTAATTCATGTCCACCAATAGAATATTGTTCTCATTTTCAATAATCATATGAAGTTACCTGCTTATAGGAACTTCTTAAACAGAAAACTATATAAAATTCTGCTTCTTTTAAGAAAAATATGTGTCCTAGGATGTAAATGGAGGAAAAAGTGGAGGATGTTGAGTGGAAGACTGGCTATTACAGGAAGGTCATAGAATTGAATGACTCTAAGCATTTTTGTTTTATCATCAATGAGGTACTTCAAGTTGATGCAGGAGTCCTTGATGCTCAGGTGACCCAAGGGACCCCAGCCTCTGTTTCTTGCTCTGCTGCAGTCTCTCTGCTCAGTGCAGTTCACTGAGTGACAATCTTTAAGATAGTCATTCAGGATACAGTTATCACAGTCTTCAGACTATCTTCATAGAAACTATATAATGAGTCAGAGTCCAGTGTGCCATTAATAGGCCCCTGCAATAGGACTTTACTTCATCTGTGGAAAGAAACCACCATGGCCTAATCAAGGCCTCATTTGGTGATTACTGTAGAAAGTGTCCCCAGATCATTGCTGGGATGAAAATTCTGGCAAGATGATTAGGGCATTCTCAGTCTGACAGGACAATTCTATCAAGTGTTGCTTCCATATTGAGAGGACTCTCCACATCTTCAGTAGTTCCCAATTTATCAACAGTTCTTTACTCTGTGTCTTACACATAAAATCTTTTCTCTGTAGAATTTTCAGTACTAAAAACAAACAATGATGTTGGTCCTGATTTCAGGGATAATAAATAAATAAAAATCAAATTATACCCTAAACATGTGGAGATGGTTTTCTGTTATGAATTTATTGGCTCTCTAAATGTGTTAATTAAGCCAGGAGTGGTGGCACATGCCTTTAATCCCAGCACTTGGGAGGCAGAGGCAGGTGGATTTCTGAGTTCGAGGCCAGACTGGTCTACAGAGTGAGTTCCAGGACAGCAGGGCTACACAAAGAAACTCTGTCTCGAAAAAAATAAAGTGTTATTTATCATCTACACTTTAAGATAAGTTGGTGGAAATGTTAATAGTCTGAAATACTAGATTTGAATGTATGACCCCTACGTTGCATGCAGAGAATAAAGCTGAATTTCAAGGAGATTCATGCCTTGTGAGTCCATCCCAATCTGATCTCAATCTTCAAACATGATTATGATTACAAGTAATTTACATCCAAAGCATTTGCTGGAAATTAAAAGGACATAATCTAAACTTTAAAACTATTTCTATTTAATGTGTCAGAATAGAATCTATGGACTGAAGTCTACATGTGCATAGAATATCATTGTCACAATGATGATTCAAATACACATGAGTAGCACAGGTGATGCTTAACTTAACTCTGACTAGAGCCCAGATGTTGATGTTGGCTGAAAGAACCTAGTGTCTCACATTTGAGGTAGAGAAGTGTTATTCAGAGAAGCAGGGTTGGGCATTTCTTCCACTGAAGAAGTCTCTGCAGACAGTATAGCTCCCCTTGCTACCAAACATTCACAGTGAGTTTCAGAACACCATTATCAGAGGCTGATAACTCACTTCAGCTCCTGCCTTCCTCATTTCAATGTGTAGCACAGACTGTGTTGCTCATAGGCACAGTCCACTCTTATTTTTTATATTTTTATTCAAGTGGTGCTGATCAGAAAATAATGAGATTCCTACATATGCTGTGGGTCATTTTCACAGCACAACTGAGGATGTAGTGCAGACCAGACTCAGAAGAGGAGTCAGAAATTGATATGAAATTGCTTCCTCCTTTTCTTATTCCTCTCTCTCTCTCTCTCTCTCTCTCTCTCTCTCTCTCTCTCTCTCTCTCTCTGTGTGTGTGTGTGTTTTCTCATGTGATTTTCCCCCCTACTTCTCCCTTCTTTACACTGACACTCAGAACTCTGATACTTTACACTTTCTGTTTTCTGTCATCACAAATGCTGGATGACAAAGAAAAACCTTGCAGTGGCTAATGCTCATTTTAGGATTGGATAAACCAAAGTTAGTCATCAAAGCATTATTTTCTTTGGAAAAGGTGATGTTTAGAAGATAGAACAGCTATACATAAAGCTGAATAGTAGAATCCTTGCCTACCCATGCAATATCTTGAGTTCAAGGACCAAAACCAATAAACAGTTAAATACATTTATAGGTATTTTACACAGGAAAATATCATTTCTCACATTCACAGACTGAATGAAGCAGTTGCATGGCTGGATAGGAAATGGCAGTCCCTAGGGTATAAATCATAGATGAAAAGTGGTACAGAAGGAACAAGTCTAGAGGGAGTCATAATAGCTCAGCGTTTGAATTCCATAACAACCAGTTCAGGTAAGGACTGTGGAATCCATATAACAGTTCTAAATAACTAAAAACCATGAGGCAGAGAATGAGCAATGTTTGCATGAATGGCAATGCTACATGCTGAGACTGGATGTGCAGATGTGTATGCTTGCACATGTTCATGGAGGCCACAAGGTGATTCTGCACATAGAATGTGATTGATTTCTACCAGACTTTTTACAACAGGGTCTCATAGTAAACCTGGAGCTCACAGATTCAGATACAATTATTACATGGAAAGTACCAGAGAGCCGCTGGTCACCACGTCTCATTCCTTGGAGTACATAAATAAACAACCTCACCCAGTTTCTTAAATAAGTGCTGAGGGTCAAAATGAGATCCTAACTCAGGGAGAAAGGCACCATACACCCGGGATATCTCTTCAGCACTGGATCATATTGTGGCAGTATTTTCCCTATCCAATTACATTAAAATATTAGTTCAGCAGGAGTTCTGTGATTGGACAGGGTAACAGGAGGTGGAGGTAAGGGTTGCAGAGAGATAGAGAGAGAAAGTTACTCAAGAGAGGGAAGGGAAGAGAGATGGACAATGCACAGGATGGTTCAGAACCAGCAAGGCTTTGAATAGCCACAGGTAGATATGTTATTATAGGGATAAACAATTGGGGTGACTTTTCTAATCTAGGTGGGCAACTTGTATCATTATCAATTGGCACAGAAATTATCATGTGGGAATCTTGTGAAATAAGAATTTATTGATACGTAAATCTGTCTGGTTAAGAGTCTATAGTTTTGATTTACTGGGTTACTGGAATGTGGAACCTCCAACAATGGAGTTTTATGGCTGAGAAGGAACTGGACGCTCCAGAAAAGCAAAACAGAAATGGGAACACAGCTATCAGTCACTTCCTGCCTATCTGCTGGGGCTACTTAGAGACAGAGCCATAGGGATTGCGCCTGGCATGAGAGGGAACAAGCAGCACCGAGGCAGCGAATTGAATCATGTGGGGGACACAGCCTTTGGCCTCCATCAGCACTGATGGTGCTGGTCTAGAGGTAGAAACCCAGAGACAGCACTGAGGCAGAGAGTTTGTTATCAGTAGCTTAGGAAGCCTGCCAGTATTTTATAGTATTTCTCACAATATCTTATCACTACACATAGTACACACTAATGAAATATTGTAATCTATGAAACACATATGTAGAGTGTATAATAATTTTAAAAGAAAGGCTCAATTATGGATTTTTTAAGCCATTCTGTGTCTATATGAATGAATGTCATGAGGCCAATCACTTAAATGTCTGTAAAAATCTGCCAGTTGTGGGGTTTGGCAATGTAGTAACAATTTTGAAATTTTGGTTCCTTTACAAAACACCCAAATCTTAGAAGAATTTGTCTTCAGTTTAATCCCAGGTGTGGTGACCAGAGGCTACTGCAGACCATCTACAGCAGCTGATGGGGGATTGTCTCATGCTCTAGCAGAGCTTTGATTTTGCCAGCTCCAGATAGTTTTTGTGATTGTCTGACATTTGGAATTCGGGAACTGAAATGTTAGGGCCCTAAGAGGTTGGATTGGTTGTTGCTGGTCATTCAGGACAGTGGTTGTGGTTTGTTAGTAGTCATGGTTAAACAGGAAACAAATCTTTTTTATTGGATATTTTCTTTATTTACATTTCAAATGTTATCCCCTTTCCTTGTTCTCCCTTTAAAAATCCCCTATCTCCTCCTCCCTCCCTGCTGCTCCCCAACCAACCATCTTGCACTTCCTGGCCCTGTCATTCCCCTGTAGTGGTGCATAGAACCTTCACAGGACCAAGGGTCTCTCTTGCCATTGATGACTGACTAGGCCATCCTCTGCTACATATGCAGCTAGAGACAGGAGTCCCACCATGTAAACTGTATGGTCCTCTCCTTTGCATCTTTACAACATTTTGCTTTTGAGTTGCAAAGGAGCAATAAGGGTTCAGCAATCACCACTGTAGCTGTACTTTTAAAATTTCCACCTTTGCTCTTCCTGTTGGATAAACATTTTTTTAAAATCTAAACCAAAAACAAACAAAAAATCAAAAAACGGAAAAAACAGGAAAGTATTAAAAAAAATAGATTCAAGGATCTCTACCTCTCTCTTCCCTCTACCCTCTGTGTCCTCTATCTAGTGATAGAAAGTGAAATCTAGGAGAGAAAGCATGGGACAAAGAAGAACACAGAAAGGAGCAGAGACTGGATACAAGTGGCAGCCAACATGGAGCAGAGCAGAATTATAAAAGACATAGAGAAACATCATGGCATGAAGCAGTGACTTTTTCTGTTCACAATGCCTGCAAAAACTTTATGGTGCCTACTAATGCTGAGATATGCAGGTTTTGGTTCCAGAGAGGATTTTGTTTTGTTTAATTTGTTTTTAAATTTTCTTCTTTGTTTATTCTGTATTTAAAAAAAATGATTGAAAGAAAAGCTAAGCAGTTGGAAAATTTGTGAGTAGAAATCAAGGGCCTGAGAAACAAATGAATCAAAATTTTGAAATGGCAAAAGAAAGGGTTCATTCTATTTTCTCTTTTCTGAAAAGGTTGCAGAGTTGGATGTGCAAATGGAGATGTTATGGGTGGACATGGAAGACCTTGGGAAGGAAGGAACACAGGAAAAGAAAGAACAAAATGGCTCAGACCAAATACTGAGCAAGAGAGTGAGAGTCACCCAGGGAAGAAAAGAAGAAAATAAACCGTGCTGTGGGACATTTGGGTCAGAGAAAACCTGAAAATGCAGGAGGAAAATGTGATGAAAGAGACACTTATGAATGGAAGGGTTACTCTCAATCCATCAGTCATGCCAGAGTTAGAGAATGGGTAGTCTGGAGTTACAAGATCAAGATTAGCCTTCCCAGTATTTATACAGCATATTCCTGATAATGAGATGGAGCAGAGTTTGGACAAGATATGATTATATCCTATAGCAATATATACATCAAAGGCATGTTGCAATTAAATCTCCAACACAATTAAGCCCGGGCAATGAAAACACAACTCAATTAATATGAATAAATGCTGTGCACCTAGATTTGGCAGATCTACCACTACTCTACCATATAAGAGATCCCTTATAACTTGTGGTTTCTCCAGGCCAGGTCATTCTGCTCTACTTTCCTTCTTCCTCCTCCTATGTCATCCTCTCTCTCTCTCTTTCTCTCCCAAAACTTTCAGCTGCACCTTCCCCTCTTCATCCTCCAATCACTGGCTCTAGCCTTTATTTATAAATTAAGGTGGGAAGAAGGTTCATAGGAAATTACCTGAGTGTTGACTCATTCCTTGTTGATAACTCCTCACAAGAGAACAGAATTAATATCAAATTTCATTAGCCCCAGGGCTATCCGCAAAAAAAGGCATCATAAAGAGGTCATGATTTCATATGAGATGTACTGGACTTATGTGAAAAAACATTTAAATACATGAGCTGACTCAAAATATAGACTCATACCCCCAACATTGGAAGAGACTGGTAACATTTGTATCTGAGGCTGGTCTGCTGTGGCAGTCATTAACATAATGGAGGGAAGAAGCCTCAAAGAGTGAAATAGAGGAAGGAGAACCAATACAGTAAACCACCAGTTACTACTTAAAGGGCAGTATTCTGATGTCCTAAGGAGGGCACTCCAAAATACCAATGGCCTTATCCTTAAATTCATTGCTTAACAAGCCTACACTGATCTTAGTGGCCCATAACTAAGGATAAATGACAGGCACTTGAACAGCTGATATGAGAACAGCTGGAGGCTCAGTATACAGAAGCGTTCACAAGCCTATGGAACTCCCCTCTATTTTTTATAATGAGGAAATCTGGAAAATGGAAAATGTTGCAAGATCTAAGAGCACTTACACGAGTAATTCATCCAATGGGTCTCTTGCAGCCTGGAATTCCTTTGCCTTGTTTATAACAACAATAAGGCTCCAAAAATTATAAATATATATATGCATATTTATTATGTATCATATATATAATATATATATATACATAATATGTATATATGTGTGTGTACATATATATGTATATATGTGTGTGTACATATATATGTATATATCTGTGTGTGCACATATATATACATATATCTATGTGTATATATATATATATATATATATATATATATATATATGGATTTGATGGTTGCAGCAAATTCTAATCAATTGGTTCCAACAACCCTACACACATAATACATTCGTACAGATTTGATAGATGGAGTTAAGATCCAAAAACATTATTTTTCTCCCATGGTTTATATATACACCACCAAAATTCTCCAAAATTAAAATGTGATTACGTGGTATTTTTCTTTTACTGAATGACTATAAGAAGATACAATGTTCTCCAATACATTTACATATAAATACATTATGTACTGCATGTAAAGAAAACAAATTAACCTATGAACCGGTGTATATTCAAAATACGCATCTTTTTAGATTCACAAAGTGTGGGTAAAGAAAGTAATTTTTTTCAGTATGTTTTTTTTTTTTTTACTGGAATGAAGCAATTCAGAGTTACATTGAGCAAATTGATTGTTTCATTGTTTATCTTAAAATTAATCTTACAAAAATATTAATAGAATCACAAATTTATACTTTTGTATAAAAACAATCAGTTATTTCTACTTTAACAAACAGACTTCACATCTACTCATCAATCATTTTATTAAGTCATATTAGGAAGCTGAGTGCTAAAATGGTTATAAGAAAACCATTACCTTATTCACCAGCCCAGCTTCAAAAAAAGAGTCATATCAGCTAGTGCCTCAGGTGTTCTTCTTCCTTGACCCTAAAAAAATCCCTAGCTTAACTATTGACAGGTGGTTTTTTTTTTCAAAAATTCTAATTGATCCCTTAGATAAATGTTTGTGCTAACCACTGGGACGCCTCCCATATGTGCCACTTCTGAAGCAGTGTGTTATTCCTCATGCATGGCCCTTTGTAGGGCTCTGGGTAGAGAGGAAGAGGGGGGAGGGAGAGTGAACCCGTGTCTGGCCAGAATTCATGTGCTCTGGGCTGGCAGACACAGGAGGACTGCAGGACAATTTCCACATGGCCCTGGGTGGGCATCTGGCTGTATGAAGCCACTGACACCATACAGTGGGGGGTGGACAAGGGGTACCCCTGGTACCAGGGGCCCCAGGGCGACACACTATCGGACCTGGATATACCAGAATAGGCCAGAGGGAGAGAGGCTCCCACACAGGCAAGAGTCCTTAGTCTGGTCCATGGCTGGAACAGAGGAAGGGCTTCTGATGGGAGATTAGGTACAGCCAGTTAGGAGAAAGCCTATCCCATCATCCAAGCACAATAGGCTTTGATGAAAAGAGACAGTCAATGGTTTTAGAATTTTATTTTAAAAGGTAGGGAGAAATGAGAGAATGTGGAAAGAGAAAGAGAGACTAACCATGGCCAAGAGAAGGGACTGGGGACAGAGAGAGAAACAGGAAAGGCTACAGAGTAAGAAGTGAGAGAGAGACAAAGACAGAGAGAGAGAGAGAGAGAGAGAGAGAGAGAAAGCAAAGTGGGGACAAGCAGCCCCTTTTATGGTGAGCTTGTTATCTTGCAGTTGCTAGGTAACTGTGGAGGAGTTTAGCCTGAAGGTCACAAGCTTGGAACATTCTGTATGTGACTACTAGCCACAATTTCTCCTGTGGGGGCTGTGCTGTGGGAGCAGTGACTTCAACAGGAGACAAGCATCCAGGAGCCATGAGGGATCACCTTTCATCCCATGATGTTGGGAACGTCCACCACAGGATTTTACCAGGGTTCAGACCTCAACTCAACTGGAGAACAGCCTATCTGTGCATATCCCATTGCCCTACAGCCCTTGGCAGTTTACAGAGTTCCAGGACTGGTAAAGATCCAAAAAAACTAGGATTACTCAGAGAAACACTGGCTTGAAAATAAAACTTCAAAAAAATATATAAATAAATAAATAAATAAATAAATACCCAAATTGGAGCAAGTGAACTTGCACTAAATCCATCAAAACCTGCACAGGATGGCTGTCTCCATAATGTTAAGATCTACTTCTATTAATATCATTCAGAAGACAAAGATTATGCACAAAACAAACAAAACGAGAAACCCAAAAGGTAAAGACTCCAATTGTAAGTAATAGACCCGCAATCTCTGAGGCCTGACTGTGCAGGTCCTCACATTTGGTAATCATCACTGAATACAGACCACTCCTCATGGACTTTGGGCTCAGCTTGGTTTTCCTTGTCCTTATTTTAAAAGGTAATTCGTAGAAATAAGATCCTGCCTGTTTTGTGTACATGAGAAATAGAAAAATTGGTTTTCTTTCCTCTTTTTTGTTTTGTTTTGTTAGTGACAGTTTTCAAATTAGCATTCTCTGCTTTGAGGTGCCCAGTGTGAGGTGAACTGGTGGAGTCTGGGGGAGTGATAGTGCAGCCTGGAGGGTCCCTGAAACTCTCCTGTGCATCCTCTGGTTTCACTGGCCATGACTACTGAATGACCTGGGACCTTCAGGCTCCAAAGAAGGGGATGAAGAAGGCAACAATAAATTTTTCCCACCAACACCCACTTCTTGGCCCTGGCTTTCCCCTGTACTGAGACACATATAGTTTGCAAGACCAAGGGGCCTCTCTTCCCCATGATGGCTGACTAGGCCATCTTCTGATACATATGCAGGTAGACACACAAACTACGGGGGTACTGGTTAGTTCATATTGTAGTTCCACTTATAGGCTTGCATATCCTTTTAGTTCCATGGGTACTTTCTCTAGATCCTCCATTGGGGGCCCAGTGTTCCATCCAATAGCCGGCTGTGAGCATCCACTTCTGTGTTTGCTAGGCCCCAGCATAGCCTCACAAGAGACAGCTATATCAGTGTCCTTTCAGCAAAATCTTGATGGTGTATGCAATGGTGTCAGCGTTTGGAGGCTGTTTATGGGATGGATCCCCAGGTATGGCAAACTCTAGATGGCCCATCCTTTGGCGACAATAGATTTTAATGGTGGAGATAGCACCTGCTATCCAGACGCAATGAAGGGCCAATTCACCATCTCCAGAGAAGATGCCAAAAACACACTTTACCACTTTACCTGAAAATAATCAACCTGAGGTCTGAGTACACAGCCATATATATATATATTTCCTAAGGTTGAGTAAGTGGACTTAAACTGATTCCATCACAACTTGCATGAGATGGTTGAGATAGTGGACTTAAACTGATGCCATCACAACTTGCATGAGATGGATATTCCCCAATGTTAAGACATGTCATGATCACTGTCAATCAGAAGACAAAGTTTATGCACAACAAAACAAGAAACCGAAAAGCAGAGGACTCCAATTACAATAGACCCAGACCTACAGGCTCTGAAGACTGACTGTACAGTTGGATCCAGCCCTGTACTTCTCTTCCCTGGGATTTATATTACGGAGGAACTGAGGAAACCTCTACAATATCTGTTCTCTATAGTGGTCAACACCTCCAAGCACAGGTTACCCACATTCATGCCTGCCACACTTCCTGCCATAATGTAGACTTCAGCCTCTTTTGTACTCCAGTTAACGAAACTCAAGACTAGCTGCATGTTACTGCTTATTCTGAAGTATTATGAAAAGGTGACCTCACATCCTTCACCAACGCAATAATCATATTTAGGAATTTGAGGTTTTATGAGATATAAGCTCAGGGGAGAGAAAGAAAACAAACTACATAGAGATATAGACTGATGTAAATCAAGACTTGCATAAGCTAGTTCCAAGGACCATGTCCCTAAGTGGCAAGGAGTGTCTTCTGAGTCTAGTGAGATGAAATCCAAATCAAACCTCCGGGGTCTTTTTAGATAAACATGTGAGACCAATGGACTAAATGCCTGGGCTGGTCTTGCTTTCAATCCAGTTTCCAAACAAGATAACAATAGATCTGGCTCCACAGACACCACAAGAATAGTCATAAATAGTTCTTTAAGTAGAATGTCTGATCACTAAGAGCCCAATTCCATCCTAAATACTCTCTGGATTATACACAGATAAAAACTGCACATAGGGCACGGGGCACTGATCTCCCTGCACTACATGAGTGGGGGCTCATTTACTAAATGTTCCCATGTTTCTTCCTAGCGCTGCACAGAGCAAATCCTACAACTTCCTGCTTATCTACAATGTGAACTCCAGACAGTACCAGAAAAATGTTGCTTATGTTCCTCTCCAAGTGCTCCAACAAGCACAGGGCAACTTTCTGTCACCAGGAGGGAAAATAGGAAACCTTGCTCATTGCTTCCTTTTATCCTCTCAGGAACCTCCCCCAATGCAAAGCAGCCCTCAGACAGAGGATAAAAACCCACACAAAGATGAGCAGCCCCATCTGCTTCTCATAGAGCCTCCATCAGAGCATGGCTGTCCTAGAGCTGCTCCTCTGCCTGGTGATATTCCCAAGCTGTAAGTGTTTCAGGGATTCAGAAGAGGGACTAAGACATGTCAGCTAGGAGATGTGTGACTAATGGTGATGTTGCTTGTCCCCAGGTGTCCTGTCCCAGGTGCAGCTGAAGGAGTCAGGACCTGGCCTGGTGGCGCCCTCACAGAGCCTGTCCATCACATGCACTGTCTCTGGGTTCTCATTAACCAGCTATGGTGTAAGCTGGGTTCGCCAGCCTCCAGGAAAGGGTCTGGAGTGGCTGGGAGTAATATGGGGTGATGGAAGCACAGACTATAATGCAGCTCTCAAATCCAGACTGAGCATCAGCAAGGACAACTCCAAGAGCCAAGTTTTCTTAAAAATGAACAGTCTGCAAACTGATGACACAGCCATGTACTATTGTGCCAGAAACACAGTGAGGGAAACCCAGTGTGAGCCTGCACAAATACTTCTCTGCAGGGATGTTCACAACCAGCAGGGGTCGCAGAGGACCCAAAGGGACTTCCCAGGATCTCTTCTGGAACCTAGGAAGTTCTGGCCTGTGTCTATCAGCATATGTTTCAATGTTAGAGTTCTGAGTTTTCCTTCCAGCCACAGAGATTCTATAGAGACCACTCGTCACTATTATTCTACTAAATTTGTTCACACAGTGGAAGGTTTGTTAAATGATTCTATAATCTAATAGGGTCAAACAAAAACAAATTATTGAGTTGATATTTACAAAAAAAAAAAAATCCCTCAAAGTGGACAACTGTGTAGGTGAGGACAACCAGGGTCATTTGGGAATAGATTATTTCTCTCCTGACTGTAGTTAGTCACCTTTCAGCCATTTACCGTATTTAATTGATGTCTAAAGTTAATTGTATTCATCTTCCCTAACATGAAGTTTTCAAACACATGTCCACAATTTAATGATGTCCCAGTTATCACTATGAATGATAACTCATAAGATCTGTCTCCATATATGAAACACGTAATATTCTGTTATTAGCTATAGCCAACAAACATTCATATTATTAGTGGAATAATCCTTCCCCTCTAACTGAATAGTCTTCTCATTCTACACTGTCTATGCCACTATCAGCCTGCCCTAATTTTACCTTTGCTCAGATCATTGCTTTCTGTTTCATTTGATAAGATGTTGCCTGGTTGTTACTGAAAATGTGTCCTCCAATTTCACACTGATTAATGTCATATTAAGTCCATTGAGATCAGAGCTGCAGCATAAATGCGATGGAATGTCATGATTGATACTCCAGGTGCTGCAGAAATAGCTCAGTGGTTAAGAGAGAATATTGAACTTTGAGGGGTCCAGATTAAATTCCTGATACCATGTGCACCTCATAACCACAAGAACATACAGAAAACTCAGTATAAATGTGTCCTCAGTGAGCACCACACTGCTCCTACCAACACATATACACATAATTAAAGATAAATATTTTAGAAAAATTGCTAATCTAATGCTAGTAAGTAGTCAAAAAGAGAGTTCTTGTGTCATATACATATGTGTAGGAGATTTAAATGTTAAAAAGTCAAGAACACATTCCTCCATCCACATTAAAAATTTGCCATGAGTAGCCCAGACAGTGGCAAATGCAAAGCTTTTATCTAGAAACACAATTATGTGTTTTGATATTTAATTACACATTTATGCCACGACACATGACAATATGGAAACCAAACATGTTCTATGCACATGCCCTGAGGAAAACTAAATGGAGTGTGGTGAAACCAAAGAAAATGTGAATATGAGACCTCCATATTTTTCCAACTCTGTAACTTAAAACGATGTCTTTCATGTCTTATATCTGCTATGAGGACTTTCTTCTGCCCATGTCCAAATCCAGAGCATGCTACAGCAGTAAGAGGTACAAATATTACTTCTCTGCACCCATGAAAACCAACTCTGTCCTGACCCTAAAGCTCTCAGAGGAGCCCAGACTTGGATTCCCAGGTCCTCACATCCAGTATTCAGCACGGAATACAGACCACTCACCATGGACATTGTGCTCAGCTTGGTTTTCCTTGTCATTATTTTAAAAGGTAATTCATAAAGATAAGATTCTGTCTGTTGTGAGCACACGAGAAACAGAAAAATTGTATTGTTTCTCTATTTTGATTTGTTTTGTTAGTGACAGTTTCTGACTCATAGTTCTCTGATTGAAGGTGCCCAGTGTGAGGTGAAGCTGGTGAAGTCTAGGGGAGGTTTAGTTCAGCCTGCAAGGTCTGTGGCACTGTCCTTTCCAGTCTCAGATTCACTGGCAGTGACTACTGGTTGGTCTGGGTTTGTCAGGCTCCAAAGAAGGAGCTGGAATGGGAGGGGGCATTAATTTTTCATGGTGGTGGTAGCAACTCCTATGCAGACACCTTGAAGAAGTGGGTTGGAACTAACATATACAGAATCAATATTTAGAGATTCTAATCCTTGAAGACTTTACTTTTGACCAAGTATATATGCAACATGTTACTGAGATTTGTGGTGGTTTGAGTATGCTTGGTCCATAGAAAGAGAAACTATTAGGGGTTTTTAGGAGGATCTGTGGCTGGCTATAGGGAGGACATCACTGTAGGGGTAGACTCTGTGGTCCTATGTTCAAGCTCTACTCAGTGCAGAATAGAGCCCTCTCCTGCCTGCAAGTGGAAAGAATTTCTCTTCCTGGCTGCCTTCCATTCAAGTTGTAGAAAATCGACTCTTCTAACACTATGACTGCAAGCATTCTGCCATGCTTCCCACCATAATAATAGACTGAATCTTTGAAATTTTAAGCCAGCCTCTAATAAATGTATTCTTTAATAAGACTGATCTTGGCTATGGTGCCCTTTCACAACAGTAAAATAGAAACATAGACAAGGTTCTAACTCTCTGTAATAGAGGACCATCTCTATGTCCTTGGGGTTGTATGTAAATTAATGAACAAATACTATAAACAAGTAGTATGGCCAAAAATCCACCCCCTTTTTCAAATCTACTATCTGTAGCCATATAGATTAGATTCCTTTTCTGCACTCATTTCCCTTACTTGCTGAGACATTTTGGTGACACACTCAGAATCCCTGAACATCCTGCTGAAAAAATGAAAAAAAAAAAAAACACCCTTCCAATTTGAAGACAGCTCTCTTCCAAAATTCATCATAAATACTGATCCATATATATAGGCATATCATGTAGTTTTAAAAAACAAACCAATCAATGCTAAACTGGGTAAGTGCCTACATCATTGGCTTATGTCTGTTCATAACCTGGTGCATCGCTAGAGACCAGGACTGCATGTGTCTCCTAGGCCACACCTCTCCCACAAATGCTGGCTCTGCCTCTCCAGAGTTCCAAGATCATTGAGCTCTGGGTTCCCCAGTAACCCTAAGGGTGCACTCTCTCCAGCCTGTACACTACTGTGCTAACTTCTCCCCTGGAGCTTGGTCCTTGCTCAATCTTCCCTTTCAAAAGCCTGGCCAAATTCCTCCTAACCTTTGTTCTTTCTGTCAGGCCACGGAAGTCATCTTGAATGAAAAACAACACAAAATCTGAATTTAAAATCAACTATTTTATGATGAAAATCTTCCAACAAAGCAGCTACCACCAGGTCTAAGAGTTACTCATCTACATGTTGCTTCCTCTCACTCCCAGCCTAAACATGAAAGGGCTTTTTCTTCCTCCCATGTCCCCTCTTTCTCTCTCAGACCCAGAAGCACCACCTCCTCCTCTTTGCCCAGCAATTGGCTTCTTGTCCTCCTTATTATCTTATCAATTAATTACGGGGAAATTCCCCTACATACAGGACACTTGATGAAAATAGTAAATTTTAAAACATTCCTTACAAAATACATTCAAGTAATCCAAAATACCATGAGAAGACCTAATCTAAGAATAGTAGTAATGGAAGGTGAATTGTCCAAGTTCTGAAAACTAGTAAATGTTTTCAACTATTTTACCTAACAGTGAAGATATGGTTCTGATGAGGCCATCTCCTATAGCCAAGCAAGACTACATTGGAGGGATAAGGTCACCAATCCACCCACAAAACTTTTGACCCTAAATCAGTTCGGTCTAAAAGCAATGCAGGCACAGAAATGGACCAGAGCCTGAGGGAATGATCAAACAATAACCTGCCATAGTTGAGACACACGCAATTGGCATACTCCAGTCATTGACATTATTAATGATGTTCCATTATGCTTACAGGCATTTCTCTAGCATTACTATTCTTGGAAAGTCTTTACACAGCATCTTATAGAAACAGATGCAGATACCCAGAACCAAGCATTGGATGGTGATTGGGATCCTTAAGGAAGAGTTCAGAGGATAATTGAGAGACATCAAAGGGATAGCAACCCCATAGAAAGTCCAACAGGGTCAATAACCTGGACCCATGGGAGATCTAAGAGACTGATCACCAACCAAAAAGCACAGAGGGCCTGGATCGATTCCCTTGGCACACATGTAGCAGAGGTCTTCCTTGTCCTTCAGGAGGTGAAGATGAGCGTAAGGCTACAGAGACTTGATATATCAGCATGCAGCACTAACCAGGTGCTTCGCACTATCTCAGAAGTGAAGTGGTGGAGATGGGCAGAGGGACCGTGATAGGGGACAACTGGAAAGAGGCAATATTTGGGATAGAAAGAAAGGAAGAGAGAGAAAGATAAAGAGAGAGATGAAGTAAGGAAACAAACAAACAAAGAGTAAGAGAGAGAAAAGGGTATAAATAGCCTTGCCGGGTTCAGGGGTTCAAGGGACATGCCTAAACATAGTAAAACAATGCACATAATGGCAGCAAGGCAATAGCTAACACTGAAAGAAACTTGAAGCAGTTCCACTGAACTCAGAGACAAAGTTGCCCAATCTCAACCTATTTATTCAATAAAATACTTAAAGTTCTAGCTAGGATGGTAAGACAACTAGAGGAGATCAGGAGGATACAAATTAGAAAGAAAAATTCAAAGTATTGTAGTTGGTAGATGATAGGATAATATACATGAGTTACCTCAAAATTCTTCCAGAGAATACTGACAACTGATAAGTACCTTCAGAAAAGTGGCTAGAAACAAAATACTTCATAGAATTCAGGAGCCCTCCTTAATAGCAAAGATAACAGTGCTGAGAAAGAAATTAGGAATATCACATTCTTAGCAATAACCAAAAATAATATAAAATAGCTTGCTGTGACTCCAATCTAGCAAGTGAAAGATGTGTGTGACAAGATCTTCAAGTCCCTAATAAAAGAAATCAAAGAATTCAGAAGATGGAAAGAACTCTAATGTTCATGGATAGGCAGAATTAACATAATGAAAATGCCAATCTTAACAAATCAATCTACAGATTCAGTGCAATTCCCATCAAATTTCCAAACCAATTTATTACATGCTGTGAAAAAGCAAATCTCAACTTCATATAGAAAAACAAAAAAACCGAGGTAGCTAAAACAATCCTGAAAAATGAAAAGACTTCAGGAGAAATCACAATCCCTGACCTCAAGCTGTACTGTAGAGCAATAGTTATTAAAACTGCATGGTATTTGTATACAAACAGATATTATGATCAATGGAATTGAATAGAATACTCGGAAATAATACCACACATTTATGTACACTTGATTTTTGACAAAGAATCCAATAATAATAAAAATCATGATAAAAAGAATGCATCCCCCAACAAATGGTGCTAATCTAAATACAAATAGATTCATATCTACCATCCTGCATGAAATTCAAATCAAAGTGAATGGCAGACTTCAACCTAATACTGGATTAACTAAATCTAACTGAACAAAAAGTGGAGAATAGTTTTGAACTCATTGATACAGGAGACAATTCCCTGAACAAAACAGCACTGGCTCAGGTTCTAGGATCATAAATTGGTAGAAAGGATCTCATGAAACTGAAAAACTTCTGTAAGGCAAAGCACATAGTCAATGAGACAAAATGGCAACCTACAGACTGAAAAAAGATCTTCACTATCCCTAAATCCCCTTGAAGGCCAATATCCAAAGTATATAAAGAACTCAAGAACATATCCTCCACAAAACTAAATAACTCAATTAAAAATAGACAACAGAGCTAACCAGAGAATTCTCAACAGAGGAATCACAGATGACTGTGAATAACATAGAGGAACATTCAATATTTGTAGTCACCAGGGAAATGCAAATCAAAACTACCCTGAGATTCTACTTTATACCAATCAGAATGGTGAAGATAAACTTCAAATGACAGCACATGTTGGTGAGGATGTGGACACTTTTCCATTGCTGGTGAGATTACAAAATGGTACAACCATTCTGGAAATCAATCTGGCAGTTCCTCAGAAAACTGTAAATATTTCTACCTGAAGATCCAACCGCATGACTCCTGGGCATATACAGAAAATGTGCTCCACATTACCACTTGGAGATATATGTCACTATGTTCATACCAGACTTGTTTATAGCCAAAAGCTGGAAACAACCCAGATGCGCCTCAAACAAAGATTGTATACAGAAAATGTGGGTTCCTTTACACAATGGTATTATGCTCAGCAATTAAAAAGTGAGAACATCATGAAATTTGCAGTTGAATGGATCAAACGAAAAAGTAAAATCACCCAAAATGAACTCCATGGGATGTACTCACTGGTAAGTGGATATTAGACAATAAGTATAGAATATCAATGATAAAACCCACAGACCATAAAGAGTTTAATAAGATGGAAAGCCCAAGTACAGATTTTAAATCCTATATAGAAGGAGAGACAAAATAATCAGGGGAGGCAGAAGGAGAGGGGGAATTTTGGGGGCAAATGGGAGAGGAAGGGAGAAAGGCAGAAAGGATCAGGTTTGGGGGAGACTGGAAAGCAGCCCAGAGGTCCAGGAAAATGAATGTAAAATGTTCAGGTGAATGGAGGTGGGAGGCAGTGGGAACCTCTGGAAAGTCCAAGAGACTTGGGATGTGAGAGGCTTCCCAGATGATATTAGACTTAATGCCTAACAGTGGTAGATAGACTCTGAAGAGGTCACTTCCAACAGAAGCAGAGGGCCCCAAGTGGTTGGATGTTGTCCCCAACAACCCTCAAAATTGTCAATACTCATAGCAATTAGGACAATGCAAATCAAAACACCCTGAGATTATATCTTATATCTGTCAGAATGGCTTAGACCAAAACCTCAAGTGATGGCTTGTGCTGGCAAAGATTCAGAGAAGGAAAAGTCTCCCCATGGCTTGTGGGAATGCAAACTCTTACAACCTCTTTGGAAGTATATTTGATTTTTACCTGGTATAAAATGGCAAAACTAAAATGGTGGAAGTGGGACTTAAAATGAAGAAAAGGGAGAACTTTAGGATGCAAAACTCATAAGTTTGCTGCAAATAGAAATGTGTTTCCACTGCAAACCCTTAGTCTCAGACAGAAGGGGACCTGAAATTCTTCAGATACAAAGAATCTCTAAACCTTGAGAACATTATATCACAAATAAGTAAAATTCAGAAAATTCCGAGTGCTCCCATCACAAATAATGAGTTCTGCTTCCAACAGGTCATAGGTGTGACCCTCTACAAAACACATATTATTGAAAAGCCTTATTGTGCCCAGACTTTGGAAAGACTGAGCTCATATCTAGAAATACAGTCATGTGTGGTTCTATTTAATGACACATTTACACTAAGGAAACGTGAAAGTATGGAAACAAAGCTTGTCCTATGCACATGCACAGAGGGAAACTAAACAGAGTATGGTGAATCCCTAAACAAAGGGAAAAAAATGAAACTACAGTATGTTTCGAATGCTGTAACTGAAATCTGTGTTTTTGATGCCTTATATCTGGTGTCATCAGTAACTTCAGCCTAGGTCCAACCCCAGAGCATGGTATAGCAGGAAGACATGCAAATAAGTCTTCTCTGTGCCCATGAAAAACACCTCTGCCCTGACCCTGCAGCTCTGACAGAGGAGGCCAGCCCTGGATTCAATTCCCAGTTCCTCACACTCAGTGATCAGCACTGAACACGGACCCCTCACCATGAACTTTGGGCTCAGCTTTATTTTCCTTGTCCTTATATTAAAAGGTAATTTATTGAGAAGAGATGACATCTGTTGTATGCACGAGACACAGAAATATTATTATTTGTTATGTTAGTGACAGTTTTCCAACCAGTATTCTCTGTTTGCAGGTGTCCAGTGTGAAGTAAAGCTGGTGGAGTCTGGGGGAGGCTTAGTGAAGCCTGGAGAGTCCCTGAAACTCTCCTGTGCAGCCTCTGGATTCACTTTCAGTGACTATGGCATGTCTTGGGTCCGCCAGACTCCAGAGAAGAGGCTGGAGTGGGTCGCAGCCATTAGTAATAGTGGTAGAAACACCTTCTATGCAGACAGTGTAAAGGGGCGATTCACCATCTCCAGAGACAACGCCAAGAACACCCTGTTTCTGCAAATGAGCAGTCTGAGGTCTGAGGACACGGCCATGTATTACTGTGCAAGACACAGTGATTGAATGTTACTGTGAACTCAGACTAAAAACTCCTGCAGAGAGCATCCACGACCAGCAGGGGGCGCAGAGAGCACACGGAGCTCTGATTCACAGAAGAGTTACAGTCTGTATAAATGGACCCAATCTTCAACCCACCGTCAAAATATTCGATCCAAAATTGTTCCTGTCTAAAAGTAATTCAAGGACAAAATGGACCGGAGACTGAAGGAATGGCTGACCTGAGACTATCCCAACTTTAGATCTATCTCATGGGCAGGCAGCAAACCCTGACACTATCACTGACTCTATATCGTGCTTGCAGACAGAGGCATAGCATGGCTGACCTCTGAGAGATCACATCTATGAGCAGCTGACTGAGACAGATGCAAATACAGTGTACAACTCGATTAAGCTCTAAGACTGCTCTGGAAGAGTTAGAGGAAGGAATGAAAGTTCTGACCCAGAGGAAGACCAACAGTGCCAATTAACCTGGATGCCTAGGAACTCCCAGAGACTAAGCCACAAACCAAAAATCATGCAGGCTGGTCTGAGACCCCTGGCACCCATGTCTCAAGGAACTGCCTTTTCTTGCCTCAGTGGGAGAAGATGAGCCTAAAGCTTTAAAGGCTTGACGCCCCAGGGATGGGCAATACAAAGTTGAGTTTCTTGGGAAAGTGAAGAGGATGGTGGGAGGAGGAATAAATCTGGGAAGTGGGACTGGTTGGGGACAACATATTCGTCCTAAATTTATGAAATAATTATCTAATCAATAAAAAGAGTCCTGGGGGTAATGGAGGGCTGGACGCCTCTGTGCCTCGTTTGTAACTCTACAGGGATCCACTTTAAAAGAACACACTGCACATAGAGTATATGTGTGTGGCACTAATCTGGGGGTAAATGTTTCTGTAAGAACTTTATGAATAAACTTTATGAATAACATCAAAAAAGTATAGGTTGTAGCAACACTTGACCTGTACAAATGTTTATATAATTTTCTATTTTACTTATTTATATCTGTTTTGCATTTATTTGTTTATTTATTTATTCATTTATTTATCATTTCTCTGTGTCTTTTGTAGTCCTGTATGTGTATATTTCTCTGTCTGTTTATTGCTCTGTTTCTGTCTCTTTCTCTCTGTCTACTATTGTATCTCTCTCTGTCTCATTGTCTCTGATTGTGTGTGTTTGTGTGTGTGTGTGTGCATGTTGAGATGAGATTTCTTCTTCTATCAGTGTACACAATGACTTTGAAATTAAGTCCATCACTGGGCTTAGATATCACTATCTTGCTAGACTGGTTGGCCAATGAGTCCCAATCATCACACTGTCTCTATATCTAATAGGTGGGCTTATTGATTAACTACAAAACGACACCTTTTGTAGATATGGATGTTAAACACAGATCCTGGTGGTGTGATAAGAACTTGAAGCACAGAGCTATATATACAGCCCCACCAAAAATGAATTAAATGAACTCAGACTTGAACAAAACACAGAGCATCACACAAGGCAGAAGTGAATCTCTCTGAGGACCAGGATCACATCCCAAAGAACCAAAGAACCCTTGAGACTCTGGAACCCTAGAGTCAGGGCTGACACTCAATAAGATTTCCTTCATAGAGCATGATGTGGGATTCAAGAAGAAATCAGGCAGGGTCTGTGAGCCATGAACCAGATAACTTTCAGTCTCTCCATCATCCTCACACAAATCATATACAACAGCTCAGCACTGACTCACCTGTGATGCTGATGACAAAATGTATGTAAAGCCTCAAAACTGAGACATGAGGCCAATGTAGCTACTGACACTCAGTGAGCTTCATTTGGCTGCACACTGCTCCAAAACCACTCAAAGGGAAATATCTCCTTTTCTATCTCTGTACTTGTGATGCTTTGGTAGATATAGTTCCCCAATAATTTAATAGGACAAATCATTTTTCCTTTTAACACATTAATCCCCTTTCCTTCCCCCAAGCTGCTAAAAATTTTCTTTGACACTGATGTCTGAGAGATATGGCATAGCAGATGGTTGACTTATTCTGAGTTCTTCCTCATCAAAAGAAATCAGCTGTGACACTTTGAACCTAAATATACCAATATTTCACAAAGGCATTCTGGGAATCTATGGAAGGTTTTGCTGCAAAAGAATAGGAGGATCTATGGCCATACAACCCTGAATGAACCAGATACTATCGAAAAGAGTAGGAGGGCTGGGCTTGCTGGCACACATCTTTAATCCCAACAATTGTGTGGCAGAGGCAGGAGGATTTCTGAGTATGAGGCCAGCCTGGAATACAAAGTGAGTTCCAGGACAGCCAGGGCTATAAAGAGAAACCCTGTCACAAAAAGTAAACAAAACAAAACAAAACAAAAGAAGAAGGGTTGGCATGATGATGGCCATTCAATCAAACCACAATGCAACCTGAGCAAAGGTCTAAGTTTGTGAGATTATCCTGGAGATGTGTTGCCTGTGATAATGGCATAGCTGGAACTGAAATGCAATGGTTTCCTATGAGTTATGGAGAAATAAAAGGAATAGTCTCTGTTTTCTTGGGTCAAGAAAACAGACCAAGTTGGCAGTGAGCTAGAAGATGATACTGGGGACCATCACAGGTGCTTCTACAGAGTTATTCTACATTCTCTGTCCTGCTCTGCAATCATCAGGTCCATCCACCTATGTGAGGACACTGTTTCTGCAAGGAAGATAAGGCTTTAACACCCTCAAGAACTCCTCAGCCACAACTGCACTAGTGAATGAATGGATAACTGGAAACTGTGGTCAAGAGAGACTAATGAGGCCCCATCTCACTTCCTTGACTATGTCCCCTTTAATTTTTTTCACTGGCCGAAGGAGTGCTAGGATGTGGGTTCTTCACAAATGTTTAATTCACTGTTATTTCCCATTGGTCACCCCACTCCAAATGAGGTCACATTTCAAAATTTCCTATAAGCACACATAGGAAGCCTCAATGTGGTCTCATGTCATGAGAGCCTTTAAAATTATATATTCAACCTAAGTGAGTATGCCAAGAGTCTGACTTACTTGCTTTCAGTTCTGTGAGGAGCTAAATACAGAACGTTTTTCTTGTCTCATAATGTTCTGTGCACACCCATGGATGCCTAGCCAAGGATAGAAACATGTATCTGATAGGGAAGGAGGTTCCTGCAGTGGCCACACTCTGAGATCACCTCCTGCCAAATTATACCCAAGTTTTTTTACATGTTCTTGAAAATACTAGGTCAAATATGTTGTGATCCAGGTATGAAAACTGTGTGCAACAATTCAGAAATACCATGGTCAGGACCACTGGGATGTAACACTGTAGTTCCAGCCCACATTAATCACACATCATTTCTGTGGTTTCAAAAACTTGTACACATGTTTGGAACACAATCTCCACTTTGTATGCTTATCCTTATGCATCAGACTTTGCCTGTAATTTCCCACCCTGCATAACTTCCTGTATTGATTTCTTTTTCTAGTGAACAGCAATATAGAAGTGTTGGCCAAATAAACACTTTCACCCCAAGTTGCTTTGCCATAGTGCTTCAACACAGCAGTAGTAACCCCCAGTAAGGCCACTGGTTCCCCTGCAACTCTTCTATATAGAGCTTTTGATGATGTTCCAGACTTGGAGCTTTAATCTGACTGCTGTCCTAGTTAGTTCATGTCCTCCAATAGAATATTGTTCTCATTTTCAATAATCATATGAAGTTACCTGTTTATAGGATCTTCCTAAAGCAGAAATCTATATAAAATGTCTGCTTCCTTTAAGAAAAATATGTGTGCTTGGGGGTAAATGGAGGAAAGGTGGAGGATATTGAGTAATGGAAGTCTGGCTAATACAGGAAGGTCACAGATTTGAATGACTCTAAGCATTTTTGTTTCATCATCAATGCGGTATTTCAAGTTGAGGTAGGAGTCCTTGATGCACAGGTGACCCAAGGGACCGCAGCCTCTGCTTCTTGCTCTGCTCCAGTCTCACTTCTCAGTGCAGTTCACTTAGTGACAATCTTTAAGATAGCCTTTCAGGATACAGTTATCACAGTCTTCAGACTCTCTTCATAAAAACAGTAAATCAGTCAGAGTCCAGTGTGCCATTAATAGGCCCCTGCAATAGGAGTTTACTTCATCTGTGGAAAGAAACCACCATGGCCTAATCACGGCCTCATTTGATGATTACTGTAGAAAGTGTCCCCAGAGCATTGCTGGGATGAAAACTCTGGCAAGGTGATTAGGGCATTCTCCATTGACAGGACAATTCTATCAAGTGTTGCTTCCATACAGAGAGTAATCTCCACATCTTCGGTATTCCCAATTTATCAACAGTTCTTTACTCTGTGTCTTACTCATAAAATCTTTTTTCCGTAGAATTTTCAGTCCTAAAAGCTAACCATGATGTTGGTCCTTATTTCAGAGATAATATATAAATAAGCATTAAATTATACCCTAAACATGTGGAGATAGTTTTCTCTTATGAATATATTGGCTCTCTAAAAAAGTGTTAATTAACATCTACCCTTTAAGAAAGTAGGTGGAAAAGGTTGATAGTCTAAAATAGTAGATCTGAGAGCATGACCACTATATTGCATGCAAAGAATAAGCTGAATTCCAAGGAAATTCATGCCTTGTGAATCCATCACAATCTGATCTCAATATTAAAATATGATTAGTATTACAAGTAATTTATACCTTAACCAGTTGCTGGAAATTAAAAGGACATAAGCTAAACTTTAAAATTCTTTCTATTTAACGTGTCAGAATAGAATATGTGGACTGAAGTCTAAATGTGCATAAAATGACATTGTTACCATGATGGTTCAAATAAATACCAGTAGCACAGTTGATGCTTAACTTGAAAAAAAAAAAAACTGTGACCAGAGCCCAGATGTTGATACTCTGAAAGAACCTAGTGTCTTACATCTGAGCTAGAGAAGTTTTATTCAGAGAAGCAGCGCTGGATTTGGGATCCATCTTAATGGATCAGCAACATGAGGAAGATTTGGAAGCCAGATTGATGAGATTACTAGAATCCTGGATCTGAACACACAATAGTAAGTTGAACCGCTCCACACAATGATAATGATAAAGCATCCAGTATCATGTTACACAGGACCAAGCTAAGGATCAGTCTTTGGTGAAATACAATGAACAGAAAGTTGGTTGGAATATATATATATATATATATATATATATATATATATATATATATATATATATAAACTGGAGCCAACATTTAAATTCTGAAATTTTAAGGAACTTCACTTTTAACCAAGAACATTTGATATGGGTCATTGAGGTTTGTGGTGCTTTGAATATGCTTGGCCTATAGGAAGTGGTACTCCTTGGAGCTATGGTCTTTTTGTAGTATGTGTAGCCTTGATGGAGGAAGTACATCACTATATGGTGTTGTGAAAGTTGAGATCCTATGTTCAAGTTCTGCCAAGAACAGAAGAGAGTCCCCTCCTGCATATCTGAAACACATGCAGAGGCCAAAGCCAAACATTGGGTATACCTCAGGGTCTCTTATGGAAGAGTTGGCTGAAGTATTGAAGGCCTTAAAGGGGACATAAACTTTAGAGGAAAATCAACAGATTCATCTAACCTAGACTGTAGGTCATCTTTCAAAGACTGAGTCACCATACAAAGAGCACACAATGGCTAGACCTAGGCCCCTGGTACATATGTAACAGATGTGCAGTTTAGCCTCTATGTGGATTCCCCCAGCTGCAGCAGGTGTTGTCCCTAAAGATATTGCCTGTCTGTAGAATACATTTCCCAATAGAATTGGCTTGTCTGGCCTTAGTGCAAGAGGATGTGTCCAATCCTGGAGAGACTTGATATGCCAGGATTCGAAGTTTATCAAGGGTCTCTCACCATCTTAAAGATCATGAATATGACAGGGGAGGGGAGAGGAGGGGCAGGGTTTTCCAATACCTAGTTTTCAGCATCTTGCACCACCAGTATTGATGGAGAGGTGTAGCAATTGAGGGGGGAGCTCAAGCAGTATGAGAAAGCTGCCTATACTAGTATGGGCACAGGGTGGGTATTGTGAGAGGGCATGGAGAAGAATCCTCCTCCTTCTCAGGAGGGTGTAGCAGGTGCTTGCCCTCCTTGGGGACAGTAGTGCTGTGGCAATGGACAGGTCAGTACTGGCCTACTCCTGACAACATTTATTGGGTACTGTGACCATTTACTCAGGGAAGGAAGATTTAAGACTTGATATGATAGCCTGAAAAATCTGAACAAACAAGAGACAGGAGGTAACACCTGAGTTACACTCTTGCTTGCTAGTGAAGAAGAGCACTATAATCCACAAATTGGGGTCCCACATGTACTTGGGTGAGATCCAAGGAGCCAGAATTTCAGTCACATTCCAAAGTCTCTCAAGGTCTGGCAGTTTAGTATTTAGGCCGTTCCTAACCAAATCATATTTGGGGTTCCTTGACATAAAAGTGTAGGTTCCCCATATCTCTGCCAGCAAAACAGGTTGAATTTGGATAGACAAGCAAAACTATCACAAACAAGACAGGCTATGTGTGGGATCCAAGTGTCTTGTGCTTAGAGAGGAAGTTCTACAATTCATTAGGCTGTGGCCCTATGCCCACAAGATATCTTCAGATGGGAAAGGGACATTGGGTGCCAATTCTTGGTTCTTTTGTTTCCTGGGGTGTCAGTTCTTATGTGGAGAAGACATGAACCAAATCCAAAGTCATGACCCCTACAAGAACTGACATACACAGACAGACAAATAACACAGGAGCCCTCTCATTCACCTAAGGGGGTCTTATAACATAGAACAGAAAGGGGCCAACTTACCAAGAATTGACCAAAAGCAGTTCAATTAGACCACAACACAGTGCTGGAAGGATATCAATGAAGGAAGAACAAAGGAAAAGCCAAATCAGGGTAGTAGGCACATGAGAAAATCCAGGTCTCATAAAACAATAGATGCACACAAAGAGAAGCATTGCTATCATATCTTGGTACATAGGGGTCCCTCTTACCCCTGTTTAAGTGCCAGATTTTGTTTTAGCCTTAGGCTCCCTAAGTTGGTCTTTAAGAGTAGCAATTAAGAAAAAACAAAATAAATGACACAGATTCTGGGAGACAGATGAGAAGTCAAATCAGACTCATTTGTTGCTATAGAAAAGAATAACTTTATACCTTCTGCTCATAACACCTTTCCCCATATATGCTCATCTCCACATGGCTGCCACCACCTAATTGGCTGCCAAGGTCACACGCTGTGTCTTTGTTCTTCTCTGAGTCTCATGCAGGTTTTGTGTTAGTAAATGCAAAAGTGCTTGCTTTGCATGCATGAATCATTGCAGGCTGCTAGGAAGAACATGCTGACTCGCTCCTGGATTATAAATCCATCACTGTGATAGCAGGTCATGTCCAGAAGACAGTATTTAACAACACCCCTCCCCATGCTCCACCTCTAATGGTCTTTCTACCTCCTCTTTCTCATTGTTCTCTGAGCCTACATGAAAAGTGGACAAAATGGAAAAATATCTCTGTGTCAAATACATAATGTGGATTGGGAAGAAAAACATTGCCCATGTGTGTGGCCACGGAAATGCTGGTGCTTTCACAAGAAAAGTGTGGTAGACCGGGCGTGGTGGCACACGCCTTTAATCCCAGCACTTCGGAGGCAGAGGCAGGTGGATCTCTGAGTTCGAGGCCAGCCTGGTCTACAGAGTGAGTTCCAGGACAGCTGGGCTACACAGAGAAACCCTGTCTCGAAAAACCAAAAAAAAAAAAAAAAAAAAAGAAAAGAAAAAAGAAAAAAAGAAAAAGAAAAGTGTGGTGTGGTGAGAGAAAGTGATGAGAAGAAGGGAAGCATGAGAACTGGGGAAAAAAATCCAAAGTCTACTGAAAATGCTATGTTGGTGGCAAGATACTGTGTCTTGTTAAAAAAATTGAGTGCCTAAGTTATTCTCAATATATAAAAGTAGAGGAATGAAACTAGACTAAGGAAAAAAAAACACAAGAGTAAAAGAAAAGAAATAGTCATGAGGTGACTAGTGAAAGAAGAGAAAAAAATGGTGGAGTTAATGGGAAATCACAGAAAGAAATGGAGGATGCACACAAATGGGTTTCCTGTAAATATGTCTTCATAGTAATCTCTGCTCAATAATCAGACAGTAACAAAGTATGCCTCCTTTACAAGCCCTGACGGCCTGAGGAAAGCATCTCTCTGAAATGGATAAAGTTCATAAACTTCCTATGTATCCCTATCACAGGAAAGTGGTGTTGCTAATGTTTCCAGGAAGCTCAGACTTTCTCAAAGATCCACATCAAGGAGAAGCCACGTCCAGACAACAGACAGGGAAAGACTGAGCTACTGTATGGAAACACAACTATGTGACCTGCTTTTATTTTCATATTATACTGAGGGCACAGGACATCATAGAAACACAGCATGTGCTTTGCATATGCAGAGAGAGGAACTAGATGATGTGTGGTAATTCTTTTTTTTTTTCTGCTCTGATGATGACTTTTATTATTTTTTTATTTTTTTTAATTTTTAATATTTTTATTACATTATTTCCTCAGTTACATTTCCAATGCTATCCCAAAAGTCCCCCATAGCGCCCCCCACTTTCCTACCCACCCATTCCCATTCTTTTGGCCCTGGCATTCCCCTATATTGGGGCATATAAAGTTTGCAAGTCCAATGGGCCTCTCTTTCCAATGATGGCCGACTAGACCATCTTTCGATACATATGCAGCTAGAGACAAGAGCTCCGGGGTTCTGGTTAGTACATCATGTTGTTCCAACAATAGGGTTGCAGATCCCTTTAGCTCCTTGGGTACTTTCTCTAGCTTCTCCATTGGGAGCCCTGTGATACATCCAATAGCTGACTGTGAACATCCACTCCTGTGTTTGCTAGGCCCCGGCATCGTCTCAAAAGAGACAGCTATATTTGGGTCCTTTCAGCAAAATCTTGCTAGTGTATGCAATGGTGTCAGTGTTTAGAAGCTGCTTATGGGAAGGATCCCTGGATACGGCAGTCTCTAAATGGTCCATCCTTTCATCACAGCTACGAAATTTGTCTCTGTAACTCCTTCCCTGGGTGTTTTGTTCCCAATTCTAAGAAGGGGCACAGTGTCCACACTTTGGTCTTCATTCTTCTTGAGTTTCATTCGTTTAGTAAATTGTATCTTATATCTTGGGTATCCTAAGTTTTGGGCTAATATCCACTTATCAGTGAATACATATTGTGTAAGTTCTTTTGTGATTGTGTTACTTCACTCAAGATGATGCCCTCCAGGTCCATCCATTTGGCTAGGAATTTCATAAATTCATTCTTTTTAAAGCTGAGTAGTACTCCATTGTGTAAATGTACCATAATTTCTGTATCCATTCCTCTGTTGAGGGACATCTAGGTTCTTTCCAGCTTCTGGCTATTATAAATAGGGCTGCTATGAACATAGTGGAGCATGTGTCCTTTTTACCGGTTGGGACATCTTCTGGATATATGCCCAGGAGAGGTATTGCTGGATCCTCCGGTAGTACTATGTCCAATTTTCTGAGGAACCGCCAGACTGATTTCCAGAGTGGTTGTACAAGCTTGCAATCCCACCAACAATGGAGGAGTGTTCCTCTTTCTCCACATCCTCGCCAGCATCTGCTGTCACCTGAATTTTTCATCTTAGCCATTCTGACTGGTGTGAGGTGGAATCTCAGGGTTGTTTTGATTTGCATTTCCCTGATGATTAAGGATGTTGAACATTTTTTCAGGTGCTTCTCTGCCATTCAGTATTCCTCAGGTGAGAATTCTTTGTTCAGTTCTGAGCCCCATTTTTTAATGGGGTTATTTGACTTTCTGGAGTCCACCTTCTTGAGTTCTTTATATATATTGGATATTAGTCCCTTATCTGATTTAGGATAGGTGAAGATCCTTTCCCAATCTGGTGGTGTTTTTTTGTCTTATTGATGGTGTCTTTAGCCTTGCAGAAGCTTTGTAGTTTCATGAGGTCCCACTTGTCAATTCTCGATCTTACAGCACAAGCCATTACTGTTCTATTCAAGAATTTTTCCCCTGTGCCCATATCTTCAAGGCTTTTCCCCACTTTCTCCTCTATAAGTTTCAGTGTCCCTGGTTTTATGTGAAGTTCCTTGATCCACTTAGACTTGACCTTAGTACAAGGAGATAGGAATGGATCGATTCTCATTCTTCTACATGTTAACAACCAGTTGTGCCAGCACCATTTGTTGAAAATGCTGTCTTTCTTCCACTGGATGTTTTTAGCTCCCTTGTCGAAGATCAAGTGACCGTAGGTGTGTGGGTTCATTTCTGGGTCTTCAATTCTATTCCATTGGTCTATTTGTCTGTCACTATACCAGTACCATGCAGTTTTTATCACAATTGCTCTGTAGTAAAGCTTTAGGTCCGGCATGGTGATTCCACCAGAGGTTCTTTTATCCTTGAGAAGAGTTTTTGCTATCCTAGGTTTTTTGTTATTCCAGATGAATTTGCAGATTGCACTTTCTAATTCGTTGAAGAATTGATTTGAAATTTTGATGGGGATTGCATTGAATCTGTAGATTGCTTTTGGCAAGATAGCCATTTTTACAATGTTGATCCTGCCAATCCATGAGCATGGGAGATCTTTCCATCTTCTGAGATCTTCTAGAATTTCTTTCTTCAGAGACTTGAAGTTTTTATTATACAGATCTTTCACTTCCTTAGTTAGAGTCACGCCAAGATATTTTATATTATTTGTGACTATTGAGAAGGGTGTTGTTTCCCTAATTTCTTTCTCAGCCTGTTTATTCTTTGTGTAGAGAAAGGCCATTGATTTGTTTGAGTTAATTTTATATCCAGCTACTTCACCGAAGCTGTTTAATTCCGAGGCTTAGGAGTTCTCTGGTGGAATTTTTAGGGTCACTTATATATACTATCATGTCATCTGCAAAAAGTGATATTTTGACTTCATCTTTTCCAATTTGTATCCCTTTGATCTCCTTTTGTTGTCGAATTGCTCTGGCTAGGACTTCAAGTACAATGTTGAATAGGTATGGAGAAAGTGGACAGCCTTGTCTAGTCCCTGATTTTAGAGGGATTGCTTCAAGCTTCTCACCATTTACTTTGATGTTGGCTACTGGTTTGTTGTAGATTGCTTTTATCATGTTTAGGTATGGGCCTTGAATTCCTGATCTTTCCAAGACTTTTATCATGAATGGGTGTTGGATCTTGTCAAATGCTTTTTCTGCATCTAACGAGATGACCATATGGTTTTTGTCTTTGAGTTTGTTTATATACTGGATTACGTTGATGGATTTCCGTATATTGAACCATCCCTGCATCCCTGGGATGAAACCTACTTGGTCAGGATGGATGATTGTTTTGATGTGTTCTTGGATTCGGTTAGCAAGAACTTTATTGAGGATTTTTGCATCAATATTCATAAGGGATATTGGTCTGAAGTTTTCTATCTTTGTTGGGTCTTTTTGTGGTTTAGGTATCAGAGTAATTGTGACTTCATAGAATGAGTTTGGTAGAGTACCTTCTGTTTCTATTTTGTGGAATAGTTTGTGAAACCTGGGGTTAGATCTTCTTTGAAGGTCTGATAGAACTCTGCACTAAACCCATCTGGTCCTGGGCTTTTTTTTAGTTGGGAGACTATTAATGACTGCTTCTATTTCTTTGGGGGATATAGGGCTGTTTAGATCATTTGCCTGATCTTGATTCAACTTTGGTACCTGGTATCTGTCTAGGAACTTCTCCATTTCATCCAGGTTCTCCAGTTTTGTTGAGTATAGCCTTTGGTAGAAGGATCTGATGGTGTTTTGGATGTCTTCAGGATCTGTTGTTATGTCTCCTTTTTCATTTCTGATTTTGTTAATTAGGATGCTTTCCCTGTGACCTCTAGTGAGTCTGGCTTAGGGTTTATCTATCTTGTTGATTTTCTCAAAGAACCAGCTCCTTGATTGGTTGATTCTTTGAATAGTTCTTGTTTACATTTGGTTGATTTCGCCCCTGAGTTTGATTATTTCCTGCCGTCTACTCCTCTTGGGTGAATTTGCTTCCTTTTGTTCTAGTGCTTTTAGGTATGTTGTCAAGCTGCTAATGTGTGTTCTATCTAGTTTCCTTTTGGAGGCACTCAGAGCTATGAGTTTTCCTCTTAGAAATGCTTTCATTGCGTCCCTTAAGTTTGGGTATGTTGTGGCTTCATTTTCATTGAACTCTAAAAAGTTCTTAATTTCTTTCTTTATTCCTTCCTTGACCAAGATATTATTGAGAAGAGTGTTGTTCAGTTTCCACGTGAATGTTGGCTTTCTATTATTTATTTTGTTATTGAAGATCAGCCTTAGTCCATGGTGATCTGATAGGATGCATGGGACAATTTCAACATTTTTGTATCTGTTGAGGCCTGTTTTGTGACCAATTATGTGGTCAATTTTGGAGAAGGTACCATGAGGTGCTGAAAAGAAGGTATATCCTTTTGTTTTAGGATAGAATGTTCTGTAGATATCTGCCAGATCCATTTGATTCATAATTTCTGTTAGTTACACTGTGTCCCTGTTTAGTTTCTGTTTCCATGATCTGTCCATTGGTGAATGTGGTGTGTTGAAGTCTCCCACTATTATTGTATGAGGTGCAATGTGTGCTTTGAGATTTACTAAAGTTTCTTTAATGAATGTGGCTGCCTTTGTATTTGGAGCATAGATATTCAGGATTGATAGTTCCTCTTGGAGGATTTTACCTTTGATGAGTATGAAGTGTCCCTCCCTGTCTTTTTTAATGACTTTGGGTTGGAAGTCAATCTTGTCAGATATTAGAATGGCTACTCCAGCTTGTTTTTTCATACCATTTGCTTGGAAGATTGTTTTCCAGCCTTTCATTCTGAGGTAGTGTCTATCTTTTTCTCTGAGATGAGTTTCCTGTAAGCAGCAAAATGTTGGGTCTTGTTTGTGTAGCCAGTTTGTTAGTCTATGTCTTTTTATCGGGGAGTTGAGTCCATTGATATTAAGAGATATTAAGGAAAAGTAATTGTTGTTTCCTGTTATTTTTGTTGTTAAAGTTGGCATTCTGTTCTTGTGGCTGTCTTCTTTTAGGTTTGTTGAGGGATTACCTTCTTGTTGTTTCTAGGGCGTGGTTCCTGTCTTTGTATTGTTTTTTTTCTGTTATTATCCTTTGAAGGGCTGGATTCGTGGAGAGATAATGTGTGAATTTGGTTTTGTCATGGAATACTTTGGTTTCTCCATCAATGTTAATTGAGAGTTTGGCTGGGTATAGTAGCCTGGGCTGGAGTTTGTCTTCTTTTAGTGTCTGTATAACATCCGTCCAGGATCTTCTGGCTTTCATAGTCTCTGGTGAGAAATCTGGTGTAATTCTGATAGGCTTGCCTTTATATGTTACTTGGCCTTTTTCTCTTACTGCTTTTAGTATTCTGTCTTTATTTAGAGCATTTGTTGTTCTGATTATTATGTGTGGGGAGGTATTTCTTTTCTGGTCCAGTCTATTTGGAGTTCTGTAGGCTTCTTGTATGTTCATGGGCATCTCTTTCTTTAGGTTTGGGAAGTTTTCTTCTATAATTTTGTTGAAGATGTTTGCTGGTCCTTTGAGTTGAAAATCTTCATTCTCATCCACTCCTATTATCCGTAGGTTTGGTCTTCTCATTGTGTCCTGTATTTCTTGGATGTTTTGAGTTAGGATCTTTTTGCATTTTACATTTTCCTTGATTGTTGTGCTGATGTTCTCTATGAAATCTTCTGCACCTGAGATTCTCTCTTCCATCTCTTGTATTCTGTTGTTGATGCTCGTATCTATGGTTCCAGATTTCTTTCCTAGGGTTTCTATCTCCAGTGTTGCCTCATTTTGGGTTTTCTTTATTGTGTCTACTTCCCTTTTTAGGTCTAGTATGGTTTTGTTCATTTCCATCATCTGTTTGGACGTGTTTTCCTGTTTTTCATTAAGGACTTCTACCTGTTTGATTAGGTTATCCTGTTTTTCTTTAAGGATTTGTAACTCTTTAGCAGTGTTCTCCTGCAATTCTTTAAGGGATTTTTGTGCTTCCTCTTTACTGTCTTCTACCTGTTTACCAGTTTTCCTTTGTATTTCTTTAAGTGTGTTATTAAAGTCCTTCTTGAAGTCCTCTACCATCATCATGAGATATGCTTTTAGATCCGTGTCTAGCTTTTCTGGTGTGTTGGGGTGCCCTGTACTGGGTGAAGTGGGAGTGCTGGGTTCTGATGATGGTGAGTGGTCTTGGTTTCTGTTAGTAAGATTATTACGTTTACCTTTCGCCATCTGGTAATCTCTGGGGTTAGTTGTTGTCGTTGTCACTGTTTAAAGATTGGAGCAGAAGCTGTGTTCCACTCACCAGCAGTCTCAAAATCCTGTGGTGGGGGTCGTGGGTAGCTGGCACGTGTCAGCCGACCCTGCGCTCTAGCTACCCCGGTGCTGGTCCAGCCGGAAGAGCGGTAATTCTTGACAATTAAAATAAAGTATATACTGAGGTACTTTACTGTTTAAATATTTGTTTCTGTCATCATTGTCTTTGATATATTATATCTTTTCAGAGAACTGCCTTCTCTCAAGGGTCCAACTTCAGAGTATGATATAGCAGGAAGAGTTGCAAATAAGACTTATTTTTTGTACCCATGAAAACAATATGTGCCCTGACCCCTGAATCTCTGGCAGAGGGACTAACTCCTGGTTTCCCAGATCCTCACGTTCATTGATCAACAGTGAAAACAGACCATTCACCATAGACTTGGGGCTCATCTGGATTCTCCTTGTTGTTGTTGAGAAAGGATTTCATTGGGAACAGCTGCCTCATATTTCTATGACCAGGATAGGAAGATGCTGGACTTCTATGATAGATTTCTACCCAGAATACTCTGTGTGTGCAGCTGTTCAGGGTGAGGTAGAACTGGTGAAGTCTAGGGAAGGCATAGTAATGCCTAAAAGTCCCTGAAACTCTCATGTTAAACCTCTTGATTCACATTCAGTGATTACTATAAGCAGGGTCCTCCAGGCTCTAGGGAAGGGTCTTCAGTGGTGAGCATACATTAAAAGAGATAGTTCCATCAATTATGCTGAAGTCATGAAAAGCCAATTCACCGTCACCAGAGACAATGCCAAGAAAACCTCTACCTGAAAGTTTACAGACTGAGGACACAGCCATGTATGAATGTGTAGGATATACAGTGAATGGATGTTGGTGTGAGCTCAGACACAACCATCCCTGCAGACTGATCTGGAAAAGAAGGGAGTGTTGAGACCTCAGAGGGTTCTGAGTCACACAAGAGCCTTTTGAAAGAGGCATACAGGGATGTACTCCTCTGTGTTTGTGCTGCCTACCCATATCACACTTAAAGATTCTGTCGACAGGTATAGTGTATAGTAATCCTTGAAGTATCCAAATTTTTATTTGAAAAATCTACTTTGCATTGTGATATACATTTTCATTAACATATTATACTCTGTCCTACTAATGCATTATCCATTTTCTCTGCTTTGCTCTTTCTCTACCTCTGTCTTTGTCCACATTCCTCCCTCTTTCACTTTGTGTGTGAATGTAAGAGTACTTGTGTACATTTTGACATGTTATAACTTTCTCTAAAAATCTACACATTTTTAAGACAGCTTCAATTATTAGTCATGTACCACACCACTGGCTAGACTAATTTTCCAGTGAGCTTCAGTGATAATATTCCCACTGAACACCTCCATGGAGAGAATACTGGTTTCATGCCACACTCAGCTCTTTTTGTAGTCATGGAGACCTAAGGTCAGAGATTATATCCAATGTAAGAGTTCTTCTGTGGCAAGGACTTGAACCACTGTGATATTTTAAATATACATCATATTGTTTTTCAGTTTCATTTGAGATCTTACCTTATCAAAATGCAGACCATCACAAAGGGCAAGTGATTCTTTGTTATTACCAGCATCAGATCATGAAGAAGCAAATGAACTTTAAGATTGTAAAACCTAAATAGAGGTCTGCACAAAATGAAGTATAAATCCAGTGGACCCTGTGCCCTCCCTTTGACTCCATGAGCACTACACTATCCACATATACTCATAATTAAAAACAAAGTATTTAAATTTTTCTCCCTCAATGCTACTAGTTAGCCCAGTGGTTGAACTAGTTATCTCAATGGTTGAGTTCTTATGTACTATATATGAGATCTTGATTCAAATAGAAATATTTCAAAAATATATTCCTTCTCTTGATTTATAAAGATTGTATTTGAAACATCAGTACTTCCTGTCAAATGTTAGGACAATGTTTGTCTCCAACAAGAGATAAGTCTCATAATTCTTTTCATTTCTAAGACTTCTCTGAGATTTGAATTAGTAGGATAAAACTTAGCATATAGATGAAGGAGTTGAGAGTTGGTGTCCACATGAGCAGACATATTCCAGACCTCCAGCCTCTAATTGACTTCTTCATCTTATTCATTGCTTGTGGGCAGCGTAGGTTGCATAATCAACAAAGAATGGATATTAAATCCATTAAGATACAGAAGAGAGGGAAGATAGAAATCAGGAATAAAGGGAAGAAAGAAACAAAGAAACATGAGACCAGGAGAGGCCAGAAGGGTTATTAGGAATGAATGGAAGAAGAGGGAAGTTAATGGGGACAAGCCTATATAATCACAATATATTATACATAATCATGATATTGTCCACTTTAAGTAGCATAGGTAACAGAGACTGAAAAACTGTTCTAAATAAAACAGGATATTAGTATGCATGTATGTGTCTTTGTGTAGTTTGCCTGCTGTGCATGTCTTTCTGTATGTCTACAACAGGGTGTTTATGTTTGTTTGGGTGATGCATATTTTCTCATAATATGTAAATATTTACATGGCAGAGTTTACCACAGCATCCTATGACCACATAGCTCAGTTCATGGATCAAGTGCCCAGGGAAGCTGGGCGTGAGGTATTGCCTTCAGGATTGGGCATCTCTTCCATGGAAGAAGCCTCTGCAGACAGTATAGCTCCCCTTCCTACATAACATTCACAGTGAGTTTCAGAACAGCCTTATCAGAGGCTGATTAATCACTTCAGCTCGTGCCTTCCCCATTCGAATGTGTGGCAAAGACCGTGTTGCTCGTGGGCTCAGTCCACTCTTATTTTTTATTTTCATTCAAGTGGTGCTGATCAGTAAATAATGAGATTCCTCCATATGCTGTGGGTCATTTTCACAGCACAACTGAGGATGTAGTGCAGACCAGACTCAGAAGAGGAGTCAGCAATTGAGCAATTGATATGAAATTGCTTCCTGCTTTTCTTATTCATCTCTCTCTCTCTCTCTCTCTCTCTCTCTCTCTCTCTCTCTCTCTCTCTCTGTGTGTGTGTGTGTGTGTGTGTGTGTGTGTGTGTGTGTGTGTGTGTGATTTTCCACCCTACTTCTCCCTTCTTTACACTCACACTCAGAACACTGATACTTTACACTTTCTGTTTTCTGTAGTCACAAATGCTGGATGACAATGAAAAACCTTGGAGTGGCTAATGCTCATTTTAGGATTGGATAAACCAAAGTTAGTCATCTAAGCATTATTTTCTTTGGAAAAGGTGAAGTTTCGAGGATAGAACAGCTATACATAAAGCTGAATAGTAGAATCCTTGCCTACCCATACAATATCTTGAGTTCAAGGACCAAAACCAATAAACAATTAAATACATTTATAGGTATTTTACACAGGAAAATATCATTTCTCACATTCACAGACTGAATGAAACAGTTGAATGGCAGGAGAGGAAATGGCAGTCCCTAGAGTATAGATGGAAAGTGGTGCAGAAGGAACAAGTCTAGAGGGAGTCATAATAGCTCTGCGTTTGATTTCCATAACAACCAGTTCAGTCAAGGACTGTGGCATCCATAAAACAGTTCTAAATAACCAAAAACCATGAGTGCCAGGCAGAGAATGGGCAATGCTTGCATGAATGGCAATGCTACATGCTGAGACCAGATGTGCAGATGTGTATGCTTGCACATAGCATACACAAGGAGGCCACAAGATGATTCTGCACATAGAATGCAATTGATTTCTACCTGACTTTTTGCAACAGGGTCTCATAGTAAACCTAGAGTTCACAGATTCAGATACAATTATTACATGGAAAGTACCAGAGATTAGCTGGCCACCAAATCTAATTGCTTGGAGTATAAAAAGAAACCATGTCACCCAGTTTCTTAAATAAGTGCTGAGGGTCAAAATAAGATCCTTACTCAGGGAGAAGGGCACCATACACCTGGGATATCTCTTCAGCACTGGATCTTAGTGTGGCAGTATTTTCATGTCCAATTACTTTAAAATATTAGTGCAGCAGGAGGTCTGTGATTGAACAGGGAAACGGGAGGTAGAGGTAAGAGTTGCAGAGAGAAAGAAAGCAATTCAAGAGAGGGAAGGGAAGCGAGATGGACAATGTACAGGATCCTTCAGAACAAACATGGCTCAAATAGCCACAACTAGATATGTTATTATAGGGATAAAAAAATTGGGGTGACTCGCCTAACCTAGGTGGGCAACTTGCATCATTATCAATGGGCACAGAAGTTATTATGTGGGCATCTCGTGAATTAAGAATTTATTGATACATTAATAGGACTGGTTAAGAGTCTATGTTTTGATTTACTGTGTTACTGGAATGTGGAACCACAAACTATGGGGTTTTATGGCTGAGAAGAAACTGGCAGCTCCAGAAAAACCAAACCAGAAATGGGAACACAGTTATCAGTAACTGACGGCCTACCTGTTGGGGCTAGCTAGAGACAGAGCCATAGGGACTGTGCCTGGCATGAGAGGGAACTAGTAGCACTGAGGCAGCAAACTGAATCATGTAGGGAAAACAACCTTTGGTCTCTATCACCCCTGATGGTGCTGGTCTAGAGGTAGAGGCCCAGAGAAAACACTGGGGCAGAGAGTTTGCTGGCAGTAGTTTAGGAAGCCTGCCAGTCCTTTATAATATTTCTCACAACATCTTATCACTACACATAGTACACACTAATGAAATATTATAATCTATGAAACATATATGTACAGTGTATAATAATTTTAAAAGAAAGGCTCAATTATAGATTTTTAAGCCATTCTGTGTCTATATGAATGAATGTTATGAGGCCAATCACTTAAATGTCTGTAAAACTCTGCCAGTTGTGGATTTTGGCAATGTAGTAACAATTTGAAATTTTGGTTCCTTTACAAAACACAGAAATCTTAGAAGAATTTGTCTTCTGTTTAATCCCAGGTTGTAGTGACCTGAGGCTACTGCAGACCATCTACATCAGCTGATGGGGGGTTGTCTCATGTTCTAGCAGAGCTTTGATTTTGCCACCTCCAGATAGTTTTTGTGATTGTCTGACATTTGGAATTCGGGAACTGAAATGTTAGCACCCTAAGAGGTTGGATTGGTTGTTGCTGGTCACTCAGGACAGTGGTTGTGGTTTGTTAGTAGTCATGGTTAAACAGGAAACAAATCTTTTTTTATTGGATATTTTCTTTATTTACATTTCAAATGTTATCCCCTTTCCATGCTTTCCCTTTAAAAATCCCCTATCTCCTCCTCCCTCCCTGCTGCTCCCCAACAAACCATCTTGCACTTCCTGGCCCTGGCATTCCCCTGCAGTGGTGCATAGAACCTTCACAGGACCAAGGGCCTTTCTTCCCATTGATGACTGACTAGGAGATCCTGTGCCACATATGCATCTAGAGACAGGAGTCCCACCATGTACACTGTATGGTCCTCTCCTTTGCATCTTTACAACATTTTGCCCTTGAGTTGCAAAGGAGCAATAAAGGTTCAGCAATCACCACTGTAGCTGTACTTTTAAAATTTCCACCTTGGTTCTTCCTATTGACTAATCATTTTTTAAATAAAAAAAAATCAGGAAACTATTCAAAACAAAAAACAAAAACAGATTCAGGGATCTCTATGTCTCTCTTCTCTGTACCCTGTGTGTCCTCTATCTAGTGATAGAAAGTGAAATCAAGGAGATAAAGCATGGGACAAAGACGAACACGCAAAGGAACAGAGACTGGCTACAAGTGGCAGCCAACATGGAGCTGGGAATAATTTAAATAGACATAGAGAAAGGTCATGGCATGAAGCAGTGACTTTTTCTGTTCACAATGCCTGCAAAAACTTTATGGTGCCTACTACTGCTGAGATATGCAGGTTTTGGTTGCATAGAGAATTTTTTATTTGTTTTTAAAATTTTCTTCTTTGTATATTATGTATTTTTAAACAATGGTTGAAAGAATAGCTGAGCAGTTGGAAAATTTGTGAGTGGAAACCAAGGGCCTGAGAAACAAATAAATAAAAATTTTGAAATGGTAAAAGAAAGGATTCATTCTATTTTCTCTTTTCTGAAAAGGTTGCAAAGTTGGATGTGCAACTGGAGAGGTTATGGGTGGACATGGAACACCTTGAGAAGGAAGGAACAGAAAACAAGAAAGAATGAAATGCCTCAGCCCCAAATACTGAGCAAGAGATTGAGAGTCACATACGGGAGAAAAGAAGAAAATAAACAGCACTGGGGCGCATTTGGGTCAGAGAAAACCTGAAAATGCCGGAGGCCAATGTTATGAAAGTGACACTTATGAAAGGAAGGGTTACTCTCAATCCATCAGTCATGTGAGAGTTAGAGAATGGGCAGTCTGGAGTTACAAGATCACAATTAGCCTTCCCAGTATTTATACAGCATATTCCTGATAATGAGATGAAGCAAAGTTTTGACAAGATAGCATTGTATCCTATAGCAATATATATATCAGAGTCATGTTGCAGTAAATCTCCAACACAATTAAGCCCGGGCAATGAAAATACAACTCAATTAATATGAATACATGCTCTGCCCCTAGATTGGGCAGATCTACCACTCCACTACCATATAAGAGATCCCTTATAACTTGTGGTTTCTCCAGGCCAGGTGCTTCTGCCCTACTTTCCTTCCTCCTCCTCCTATGTCATCCTCTCACTCACTCTTTCTCTCCCAACACTTTCAGCTGCACCTTCCCCTCTTCATCCCCCAATCAGTGGCTCTAGCCTTTATTTATAAATTAAGGTGGGAAGAGGGTTCTAGGAAATTACCTGAGTGCTGACTCATTCCTTGTTCATAACCCCTCACAAGAGAACAGAATTAATATCAAATATGATTAGCCCCAGGGCTATCTGCAAAAAAGGCATCATAAAGAGGTCATGATTTCATATGGGATGTACAGGATTTATGTGAAAAAACGTTTAAATACATGGGTTTACTCAAACTATAGACTCATACCCCCCAAGATAGGAAGAGACTGATAACATTTGTACTGGAGGCTGGTCTGCTGTGGCAGCCATTATCATAGTGGAGGGAAGAAGCCTCAAAAAGTGAAATAGAGGAAGGGGAACTAATACAGCAAACCAACAGTTACTACTTAAAGGTCAGTGTTCTGATGTCCTAAGGAGGGCACTCCAAAATACCAATGGACTTATCCTTAAATTTATTGCTTAACAAGCCTACACTGATCTCAGTGGCCCATAACTAAGGAGAAATTACAGGCACTTTAACAGCTGATATGAGAACAGCTGGAGGCTCAGTATACAGAAGAGTTCACAAGCCTATGGAACTCCCCTGTATTTTTTTATGGTGAGGAAATCTGGAAAATGGAAAATGTGAAAGATTTAAGATCAGTTATTAGAGTAATTCATCCAATGGGTCTCTTGCAGCCTGGAATTCCTTTATTTTGTTTATAACAACAATCAGGCTCCAAAAATTATATATATATATATATATATATATATATATATATATATATATATATATGGATTTAATGGTTGCAGCAAATTCTAATGAATTGGTTCCAACAACCCTACACACATAATATATTCATACAGATTTGATAGATGGTGCTAAGTTTTAAAAACCTTATTTTTCTCCCATGGCTAATATATACACCAGAATATTCTCCAAAATTAAAATGTGATTACATTGTATTTTTGTTTTACTGAATGACTATTAAAAGATACAACATTCTCAAATACATTTAAATATATTATGTAGTGCAGGTAAAAAAAAACAAATTAACCCAAGAACCATTGTATATTCATTACTAAGCAACTTTATAGGTTCACAAAGTGTGGGTAAACAAGGTAATTTTTTCAATCAGATTGTTTTGCTGGCAGACAGCAATTCAGAGTTACAATGAGGGGATTAATTATTTTATTGTTCATCAAAAAATTAATCTTACAAAAAATATTAATAGAATAACAAATTTATACTTTTGTATAAAAACAATCAGTCATTTCTACTTTATCAAACAGAACTCACATCTACTCATTAATCATTTTCTTAAGTCATATTAGGAAGCTGAGAGTTAAAATGGGCATAAGAAAGCCATTAACTTATTCACCAGCCCAGTTTCAAAAAGAGTCAAATCAGCTAGTGCTTCAAGTATTCTTGTTCCTTGACCTTAAAAAAATCCCTAGCTTAACTATTAAAAGTTTTTTTTCAAAACTTCTAATTGTTTCCTCTTAGATAAATGTTTGTGCTAAACACTGGGACACATCCCATGAGTTCTGAAGCAGTGTGTTTTTCTTCATGCATGGCCCTTTGTAGGGCTGTGGATGTAGGGGAAAAGGGGGGAGGGAGAGAGCCTGAGTCCAGCCACAGTTCCTGTGCTCTGACCAGGCAGACAAAGCAGGACTACTGGATTCTTTCCACTAGGCCCTGAGTGGGCATCTGGCTGTGTGAAGCCACTGACCCCACATGGTAGGGGGTGGACAAGAGACAGCAGCCCCTGGTACCAGGAGCCCCAGGGCTACAATCTCGGCCTGGATATACAAGAAGTGGGCAGAGGGAGAGAGGCTCCCACACAGGTGAGAGTCCTTAGTCTGGACTGTGGCTGGAGTACAGGAAGGCCTTCTGATTGGATATTAGGCAAAGCTCTTAAGGGAAAGACTATCCTATCATCCAAGAACAATGAGCTTTAAGGAAGAAAGACAGTCTATGGTTTTATAGATTTAGGGTAGAAAGGCAGGGGAAAAGGAGAGAATGTGGAAAGAGAGAGACTGGGCATGGCCAAGAGGAGGGTAGGGGTAAAGAGATAGAGACGGGGAAGGCTAGAGAGTAAGAGGTGAGAGAGAGAGAGAGAGAGAGAGAGAGAGAGAGAGAGAGAGAGAGAGAGAGAGAGAGAGAGAGAGAGAGAGAGAGAGAAGTGGAGCCAAACAGCCCCTTTTCTATTGAGCTTGTTATCTCACAATTGCTAAGTAACTGGGGAGGAGTTTAGCCTGAAGGTCAGAAGCTTAGGACATTGTGTATGTGACTACTAGCCACAGCTTCTCCTGTGGGGGCTGTGGGAGCGGTAATTTCGACAAGAGACAGGGTTCCAGGAGACATGAGGGAACACTTTCTGTCCCATGTAGGTGGGAACGTCCACCACCTGGTTTTACTGGGGTTCAGAACTCAACTCCACTGGAGACCAGCCTATGTGTGCATAGCCCATTGCCCTATAGCCCTTGACAGTCTACAGAGTTCCAGGACTGGTAGGGATCCAAAATAGCTATGATTACACAGAGAAACAGTGGCTTGAAAATAAAACTTCCAAAACAAATATAAATAAATAAATAAATACCCAAATTGTAGCAAGTGAACTTGTACCACATCCATCAATACTTGCACAGGATAGCTGTCTCCATAACGTTAAGATCTACTTCTATTAATGTCATTAAGAAGAAAAGATTTTGCACAAAACAAACAAAACAAGAAACCCAAAAGGTGAGAACTCCAATTGTAAGTAATAGACCCACAGTCCCTGAGGCCTGACTGTGCAGGTCCTCACGTTTGGTAATCAACACAGAATACAGACCACTCCTCATGGACCCTGGGCTCTGCTTGGTTTTCCTTGTCCTTATTTTAAAAGGTAATTCACAGAAATAAGATCCTGCCTGTTTTTGTACATGAGAAATAGAAAAATTGGTTTTCTTTCCTTTATTTTATTTGTTTTGTTAGTGACAGTTTCCAAATCAGCATTCTCTGCTTTGAGGTGTCCAGTGTGAGGTGAAGCTGGTGGAGTCTGGGGGAGGCTTAGTGCAGCCTGGTGGGTCCCTGAAACTGTCCTGTGCAGCCTCTGGATTCACTGTCAGTGACTACTGAATGACCTGTGTCTTTCCTGCTCCAAAGAAGGGGCTGGAGAGGGTGGCAATAATTTTTCATGGTAGAGGTAGCACCTATTATCCATGAAGGGCTGATTTCCATCTACAGAGATGATGCCAAAACATACTTTACCTGAAAATAAACAGTCTGATGTCTGAGTACACAGCCATGTATACATATATTCCTAAGGTTGAGTAATGGACTTAAACTGATTCCATCACAACTTGCATGAGATGGATATTCCCCAGTGTTAAGACCTGTCTCCATCAGAAGACAAAGTTTATGCACAACAAAACAAGAAACCCAAAAGCAGAGGACTCCAATTACAATAGACCCAGACCCACAGTCTCAGAAGATGGACTGTACAGTTGGACCCAACCCTGTACTTCTCTTCCATGGGATTTATATTACCAAGGAAGAGAGAAAAGCTGTACAATATCTGTTCTCTATAGTGGTCAACACCTCCAAGCACAGGTTACCCATATTCATGCCTGCCTTCTGCCACACTTCCTGCCATAATGTAGACTACTTCAGCCTCTTTTGTACTCCAGTTAACAAAACTCAAGACTAGCTGCATGTTACTGCTTATTCTGAAGTATTATGAACAGGTGACCTCCCATCCTTCACCAACGCAATAATCATATTTAGGAATTTGAGGTTTTATGAGATATAAGCTCAGGGGAGAGAAAGAAAGAAAACTACATAGAGATATAGACTGACATAAATCAAGACTTGCATAACCTAGTCCCCAAGTACCATGCCCCTAAGTGGCAGGGAGTGTCTTCTGAGCCTAGTGAGATGAGATCGAAATCAGAACTCCTGGGTCTTTTTAGATAAACACGTGAGATCAATGGATTAAATTCCTTGGCTGGTCTTCCTTGCAATCCAGTTTCCAAACAAGATAACAATAGATCTGGCTCCTCAGACACCACAAGAATAGTCTTAAATAGTTCTTTAAGTAGAATGTCTGATCACTAAGAGCCCAATTCCATCCTAAATACTCTTCTGAATTATACACAGAAAAAACTGCACATAGGGCATGGGGCACTGATCTCCCTGCACTACATGAGTGGGGGCTCATTTACTAAATGTTCCCATGTTCCTTCCTAGCTCTGCACAGAGCAAATCCTACAACTTCCTGCTTATCTACAATGTGAACTCCAGACAGTACCAGAAAAACGTTCCTTATGTTCCTCTCCAGGTGCTCCAACAAGCAGAAAACAAATTTCTGTCACCAGGAGGGAAAACTGGAAACCTTGCTCATTGCTTCCTTTTATCCTCTCAGGTACCTCCCCCAATGCAAAGCAGCCCTCAGGCAGAGGATAAAAACCACACAAAGATGGGAAGCCCCATCCTCTTCTCATAGAGCCTCCATCAGACCATGGCTATCCTGGTGCTACTCCTCTGCCTGGTGACACTCCCAAGCTGTAAGTGTTTCAGGGTTTCAGATGAGAGACTAAGACATGTCAGCTAGGAGATGTGTGACTAATGGTGATGTTGCTCGTCCCTAGGTGTCCTGTCCGAGGTGCAGCTGAAGGAGTCAGGACCTGGCCTGGTGCAGCCCTCACAGAGCCTGTCCATCACCTGCACAGTCTCTGGTTTCTCATTAACTAGCTATGGTGTACACTGGGTTCGCCAACCTCCAGGAAAGGGTCTGGAGTGGCTGGGAGTAATATGGGCTAGTGGAAGCACAAATTATAATTCAGCTCTCAAATCCAGACTGATCATCAGCAAAGACAACTCCAAGAGCCAAGTTTTCTTAAAAATAAACAGTCTGCAATCTGATGACACAGCTATGTACTACTGTGCCAAACACACAGTGAGGGAAGCCCAGTGTGAGCCTGCACAAATACTTCTCTCCACGGATGCTCACAACCAGCAGGGGGAGCTGAGGACCCAAAGGGACTTCCCAGGATCTCTCCTGGAATCTAGGGAGCTCTGGCATTTGTCTATCAGCACATGTTTCAGTGTTAGAGTTCTGAGTTTTCCTTTCAGCCACAGAGATTCTTAAGAACCCACTCTTCAGTGTCATTCTACTAAATTTGTTCACACAGTGGAAAAGTTTTAAAATGATTCTATAATCTAATAGGGTTAAACATAAACAAATTATTGAGTTGATATTTACAAAAAACATCCCTCGAAGTGGACAACTGTGTAGGTGTTGAAAACCAGGGGGATTTGGGAATAGATTATTTCTCTCCCGACTGTAGTTTTAGTAACTTTCAGCCATTTACTGTATTTTTTGTTTGTTTGTTTGTTTTGTTAATTTATTTTTTATTAGGTATTTTCCTCATTTACATTTTCAATGCTATCCCAAAAGTCCCCCATACCCACCCACCCAATTCCCTACCCACCCACTCCCCCTTTTTGGCCCTGGGGTTCCCCTGTACTGGGGCATTTAAAGTTTGCAAGTCCAATGGGCCTCTCTTTGCATGAAGGCCGACTAGGCCATCTTTTGATACATATGCAGCTAGAGACAAGAGCTCCGGGGTACTGGTTAGTTCATATTGTTGTTCCACCTATAGGGTTGCAGTTCCCTTTAGCTCCTTGGGTAATTTCTCTAGCTCCTCCATTGGGGGCCGTGTGACCCATCCAATAGCTGACTGTGATCATCCACTTCTGTGTTTGCTAGGCCCCGGCATAGTCTCACAAGAGACAGCTATATCTGGGTCCTTTCAGCAAAATCTTGCTAGTGTATGCAATGGTGTCAGCGTTATAGCCAGAAGCTGGAAAGAACCCAGATGCCCCTCAACAGAGGAATGGATACAGAAAATGTGGTACATTTACACAATGGAGTACTACTCAGCTATTAAAAAAATGAATTTATGAAATTCCTAGGCAAATGGATGGACCTGGAGGGCATCATCCTGAGTGAGGTAACCCAATCACAAAGGAACTCACACAATATGTACTCATTGATAAGTGGATATTAGCCCAGAAACTTAGGATAACCAAGATATAAGATACAATTTGCTAAACGCATGAAATTCAAGAAGAACGAAGACCAAAGTGTGGACACTTTGCCCCTTCTTAGAAATGGGAACAAAACACCCATGGAAGGAGTTACAGAGACAAAATTTGGAGCTGTGACAAAAGGATGGACCATCTAGTGATTGCCATATGTAGGGATCCATCCCATAATCAGCTTCCAAACGCTGACACCATTGCATTTACTGTATTTAATTGATGTTTAAAGTTAATTGTATTCATCTTCCCTAACATGAAGTTTTCAAACACATGTCCACAATTTAATGATGACACAGTTATCATTATGAATGATAACTCATAAGATCTCTCTCCATATATGAAACACATAATATGCTGTTATTAGCTATAGCCAAAAAACATACATATCATTATTGAAATAATCCTACTCATCTAACTGAATAGTCTTCTAATTCTACACTCTCTATGCTAAGATCAGCCTGCCCTAATTTTACTTCTGTTCAGATCATTGCTTTCTGTTTCATTTGATAAGATGGTGTATGGTTGTCACTGAAAATTAGTCCTCCAGATTCACACTGATTAATGTGATTTTAAGTCCTTTGAGCACAGAGCAGCAGCAATAATAAGATGGAATGTCATCATTGTTACTCCAGGTGCTGCAGAAATAGCTCAGTGGTTATGAGAGAATACTGAACTTTGAGGGGTCCAGATTAAATTCCTGATAACCCACAATGTGCACATCATAACCATGTGTACCTACAGGAAACTCAGTATGAATGTGGCCTCCATGAGCACTACACTGCTCCCACAAACACATATACACGTAATTAAAGATAAATATTTTAGAAAAATTGCTAATCTAATGCTAGGAAGCAGTCAAAAAGAGAGTTCTTCTGCCATGTCCGTATGTGTAGCAGATTTAAATGTTAAAAAAAATCAAGAATACATTCCTAGATCCACGTTAAAAATTTCCCATGGGTAGCCCAGACAGTGGCAAATTCTAAGCTTTTATCTAGAAACACAATTTTGTGTGGTGATATTTAATTACACATTTTTACCAGGACACATGACATTATGGAAATAAACCATGTTCTATGCACATGCTCTTAGGAAAACTAAATGGAGTGTGGTGAAATCTTAACCAAAGAAAATGTGAATATGAAATATTTTTCCAACTCTGCAACTTAAAACGGTGTCTTTCATGTCTTATATCTGCTATGAGGACTTTCTTCTGCCCATGTCCACCTCCAGAGCATGCTACAGCAGGAATCCATACAAATATTACTTCTCTGCACCCATGAAAACCATCTCTGTCCTGACCCTGAAGCTCTCAGAGGAGCCCAGACCTGGATTCCCAGGTCCTCACATCCAGTAATCAGCACTGAATACAGACCACTCCTCAAGGACTTTGGGCTCAGCTTGGCTTTCCTTGTCCTTATTTTAAAAAGTGATTCATAAAAATAAGATTCTGTCTGTTGTGCACACCTGAGAAACAGAATTTTTTTTTGTTTCTCTATTTTGATTTGTTTTGTTAGTGACAGTTTCTGACTCATAATTCTCTCTATGAAGGTGCCCAGTGGGAGGTGAAGCTGCTGGAGTCTAGGAGAGGTTTAGTGCAGCCTGGAAGGTCCACAATACTCTCCTGTACAGCCTCGGATTCACTGTCAGTGACTACTGGCTGGCCTGAGTTTGCCAGGCTCCAAAGAAGGGGCTGGAATGGGGGGGGGGGGGTTGCATTAATTTTTCATGGTGGTGGTAGCACCTCCTATGCAGACACCTTGAAAAAGTGGGTTGGACCTAATATATTCAGAATCAATATTTAGAGATTCTAATCCTTGAAGACGTCACTTTTGACCAAGTATATATGCAACATGTTACTGTGGTTTGAGTATGCTTGGTCCATGGAAAGGGAAACTATCAGAAGATTTTAGGAGTACCTGTGGCTTGTTGTAAGGAGGATATCACTGTAGGGGTAGGCTCTGTGGTCCTATGTTCAAGCTCTACCCAGAGCAGAATAGAGCCCTCTCCTGCCTGCAAGTGGAAAGAGTTTCTCTTCCTGGCTGTCTTCAATTCAAGTTGTAGAATATCAAATCTTCTAACACTATGACTGTGAGCATGTTGCCATGCTTTTCACCATAGTAATAGACTGAACCTCTGAAACGTTAAGCCAGTCTCTAATAAATGTATTCTTTAATAAGACTGAACTTGGTTATGGTATTCATTCACAAGAGTAAAATAGAAACATGGACAAGATTCTAACTTTCTAACTACAGGACCATCTCTATGTCCTTGGTGTTGTACATAAATTATTGAACAAATGCTATTGACAAGTGGTATAACAAATTCCACCCCCTTCTTAAAATCTGCTGATCTGTAGCCATACAGATTAGATTCCTTTTCTGCATGCATTTCCCTTACTTGCTGAGACATTTTGGGGACATGCTCAGAATCCCTGAACTTCCTGTTGCCAAAAAAAAAAAAAAAAAAAAAAAAACCAAAAAGCCAAAAAACCTCCATTTAAAGACAGTTCTCTTTCCAAATTCATCATAAGTACTGATCCATATATCCAGGTATATCATGTAGTTTTAAAAAACAAACCAATCAATGCTAAACTGGGCAACTACCTACACCATTGGTTTATATCTGTTCATAACCAGGTCCATAGCCAGAGAATAAGACTGCATGTTTCTCCTAGGACACACATCCCCAACAAATGCTCGCTCTGCCTCTCCGAAGTTCCAAGATCGTTGATCTCTGGGTCCACCAGGAACCTTAAGGGTGCACTCTCGCCAGCCTGTACACTACTGTGCTAACTTCTCACCTGGAGCTTGGTCCTTGCTCAATCTTCCCTTTCCAAAGCCTCGCCCAATTCCTCCCAGCCTTTGTTCTTTCCGTCAGGCCACCTAAGTCATCCTGAGTGGAAAACAACACAAAATCTTAATTTAAAATCAACAGATGACACATATACTGGGCACAGAATCAATCACTCTATACTCCTCAACTATTTTATGCTGGAAATCTTCCAACATAGAAGCTACCACCAGGTCTAAGAGTTACTCATCTACATGTTGCTTCCTCTCACTCCCAGCCTAACCATAAAAGGGCTGTTTCTTCCTCCCATGTCCCCTCTTTCTCTCTGAGACCCAAAAGCTCTACATCCTCCTCTTTGCCCACCAACTGGCTTCTTGCCATCTTTATTATCTAATCAATTAATTAGGGGAAAATTCCCCTACTTACAGGACATGTTGTATCAGTCCAAGAAAATAGTAAATCTAAAAAATTCCATACAAAATACATGCAAGAAATCCAACATACCATGAAAAGACCTAATCTAAGAATAGTAGAAATGGAAGTTGAATTGGCTCAGTTCGTAAAACTAGAAAATGTTTTCAACTATTTTACCTAACAGCGAAGACATGGATCTGATGATGCCACCTCCTATAGCCAGATAAAACTGACAGTGGAAGGATAAGGACACCAATCCACCCACAAAACTTTTGACCCTAAATCAGTTCTGTCTAAAAGAAATGCAGGGACAGAAATAACCTGTCATACCTGAGACGCATGCAATTGGCATACACCACTCACTGACATTATTAATGATGTTCCATTATGCTTACAGGCTTTTCTCTAGCATTACTATTCTTGGAGAGACTTTACACAGTATCTTATTGAAACAAATGCAGATACCCAGAACCAAACATTGGATGGAGATTGGGATCCTTAGAGAAGAGTTGGGGGGCTGATTGACAGACCTCAAAGGGATAGCAACCCCACAGGAAGACAAACAGGATCAATAAACCTGGACCCATGGGAGAACTCAGAGACTGATCACCAAACAAAAATCACAGATGGCCTGAATTGATTCCTCTGGCACACATGTAGCAGAGGTCTGCCTTGTCCTTCAGTAGGTGAAGATGAGCCTAATGCTTCAGAGACTTTATATATCAGCATGCAGCAACACCCAGGTACTTCCCACTATCTCAGAGGTGAAGGGGCGGAGATGTGCAGAAGGAACCTGATATGAGACAACTTGGAAGAAGCAACATTTGGGACAGAAAGAAAGGAAGAAAGAAAGAAAGAAAGAAAGAAAGAAAGAAAGAAAGAAAGAAAGAAAGAAAGAAAGAAAGAAAGAAAAGAAAGAAAGAAAAGAAAAAAGAAAGAAAGAAAAACAGAAAGAGAAGGAAAGAGATGAAGAAAGTAAACAATCAAACAAACAAACAAACAAACAAACAAAAAGGAATAGAGAGGAAAGGGTGAAAATAGCCTTGGAAGGTTCAGGGATTCAAGGGACATGCCTAAGCATGGTAAAAACAATGTACATAATGGCAGCAAGTCAATAGCTAACACTGAATTAAATAGAAAGAACCTTGAACCAATTCCACTAAAGTCAGTGACAAAGTTCCCCAATCTCACCCTATTTATTCAATAATGTACTTAAAGTTCTAACTAGGGCTGTAAGACAACTAGAGGAAATTGGGAGGATACAAATTAGAAAGAAAAATTCAAAGTACTGTAATTGGTGGATGATAGGATAATATACATAAGTGACCTTAAAATTCTTCCAGAGAACTCTGACAACTGATAAGTACCTTCAGCAAAGTGGCTAGAAACAAAATTGCTTCATAGAATTCAGGAGCCCTCCTTTATAGAAAAGATAAAGTGGCTGAGAAACAAATTAGGAAAATCAAATTCTTTGCAGTAACCAAAAATAATATAAAATCTAGCAAGTGAAAGATGTGTGTGACAGGAACTTCAAGTCCCTGAAGAAAGAAATCAAAGAACTCAGAAGATGGAAAGAACTCTAATGCTCATGGATAATCAGAAATAACATAATGAATATGCCAATCTTAAAAAAATCAATCTACAGATTCAGTGCATTTTCCATTAAAATTCCAACCCAATTTATTACATGCTATAAAAAAGCAAATTTCAACTTCATATAGAAAAACAAAAAACTGAGGATAGCTAAAACAATCCTGAAGAATGAAAGAACTTCAGAAGAGATCACCATCCCTGACCTCAAATGGTACTTTAGAGCAATAGTAATAAAAACTGCATGGTATTTGCATAGAAACAGATATTATGATCAATGGAATTGAATCAAATACTCTGAAATAATACCACACATTTATGGACACTGGATTTTTTGACAGAGAATCTAATAATCATAATAAAAATTATAATAAAAAGAATGCATTCCCCAACAAATGGTGCCAATCTAAATGCAAATAGATCCATATCTATTATCCTGCAGGAAATTCCAATCAAAGTGAATGGCAGACTTCAGTCTAATAATGGTTTAACTAAATCTAATTGAATAAAAATTGGAGAATAGTTTGAACTCATTGATACAGGAGACAATTCCCTGAACAGAACTGCAATGGCTCAGGCTCTAGGATCATAAATTGGTAGATAGGATCTCATGAAACTGAAAATTTTCTATAAAGCAAAGGCCATAGTCAATAAGACAAAATGGCAGGCTACAAATTGGAAAAAGATCTTCACCAGCCCCAAATACCATTAAAGGCCAATATCCAAAGTATATAAAGAACTCAAGAAGGTATCCTCCACAAAACCAAATAACTCAATTAAAACTGGACTACAGAGCTAACCAGAGAATTCTCAACAGAGGAATCACAAATGACTGTGAATCACTTAAAGAAAAATTCAATATTTGTAGTCACCAGCAAAATGCAAATCAAAACTACCCTGAGATTCTACATTATACCAATCAGAATGGTGAAGATAAAAATTCCAATGACAGCGCATGTTGGTGAGGATGTGGACACTTTTCCATTGCTGGTGAGATTACAAAATGGCGCAACCATTCTGGAAATCAATCTGGCAGTTCATCTGAAAATTGTAAATAGTTCTACCTGAAGATCCAGCCATACCACTCCTGGGCATATACATAAAATGTGCTCCACATTACCACTAGGAGATATGTGCCACTATGTTCATACCAGCCTTGTTTATAGCCAAAAGCTGGAAACAACCCAGATGTGCCTCAAACAAAGATTGTATACAGAAAATGTGGGTTCCTTTACACAATGGTATTATGCGCAGCAATTAAAAAGTGAGAACATCATAACATTATGAACTAACCAGTACCCCAGAGCTCTTGACTCTAGCTGCATATGTATCAAAAGATGGCCTAGTTGGCCATCACTGGAAAAAGAGGCCCATTGGGCATGCAAACTTTATATGCCCCAGTACAGGGGAACGCCAGGGCCAAAAAAATGGGAAAGGGTGGGTAGGGAAGTAGGGGGGAGGGTATGCGGGACTTTTGGGATAGCAGTGGAAATGTAATTGAGGAAAAGATGTAATAAAAAAAGAAAAATAAATAAAAATTAAAATCCATAGTGAGGTAACACACCCAAAATGAACTGCATGGGATGTACTCACTGGTAAGTGGATATTAGACAAAAAGTATAGAATACCAATGATAAAACCCACAGACCATAATGAGTTTAATAAGATGGAAAGCCCAAGTACAAATTAGAAGGAGGGACAAAATAATCAGGGAGGGAGGGGGAGAGAGAGATATTTGGGAGGACATGGGAGAGGAAGGGAGAAAGGCAGAAAGGATTAGGTATGGGTGAACACTGGAAAGCAGCCCAGAGGTCCAGGAAAATGAATGTAAGTATTCAGGTGAATGGAGGTGGGAGGCAGGGGGAAGCTCTGCAAAGTCCAAGAGACCTGGGATGTGAGAGGCTTCCCAGATGATATTCTTAGCCTTAATGCATAACAGTTGTAGATAGACCCTGAAGAGATTACTTCCAACACATGCAGAAGGCCCTAAGTGGTTGGATGTAGTCCCCCAACTTTCCTTCAAAATTGTCAATACAAAAATTGTCATAGCAATTAGGACAATGCAAATCAAAATGCCCTGAGATTATATCTTATATCTGACACAATGGTTAAGATCAAAACCTCAAGTGATGGCTTGTGCTGGCAAAGACTCAGAGAAGGAAAAGTCTCCCCATGGCTTGTGGGAATGCAAACTCTTACAACCTCTTTGGAAGTATATTTGATTGTTAGCTGGTATAAAATGGCAAAAAAATGGTTGAAGGGGGACTAAAAAAGGAAGAAAAGGGAGAACTTTAGGTTGTAAAACTCATAAGTTTGCTGCAAATAAAAACATGTTTCCACTGCAAACCCTGAATCCCAGATAGAAGAGGACCTGAAATTCTTCAAATACAAAGAATCTCTAAACCTTGAGTACATTCTATCACAAATAAGTAAAAATCAGAAAATACCTAGTGCTCCTGTCACAGAGAATGAGTTCTGCAACCAACACCTCATAGGTGTGACTCTCTACAAAACACATATTATTGAAAAAACCATATTATGCCCAGACTTTGGAAAGACTGAGCTCATATCTAAAAATACAGTTATGTGTGGTTCTATTTAATGACACATTTACACTAAGGAATCATGACAGTATGGAAACAAAGCTTGTTCTGTGCACATGCACAGAGGGAAACTAAACAGAGTATGGTGAATCCCTAACCAAAATGGAAAAAATGAAACTACAATATGTTTCGAATGCTGTAACTGAAATCTGTGTTTTTGATGCCTTATATCTGGTGTGATCAGTAACTTCAGCCTAGGTCCCACCCCAGAGCATGGTATAGCAGGAAGACATGCAAATAAGTCTTCTCTGTGCCCATGAAAAACACTTCCACCCTGACAGTGCAGCTCTGACAGAGGAAGCCCTGGATTTGATTCCCAGTTCCTCACATTCAGTTATCAGCACTGAACACGGACCCCTCACCATGAACCTCGGGTTCAGCTTGATTTTCCTTGTCCTAATTTTAAAAGGTAATTTATTGAGAAGAGATGACATCTGTTGTATGCATATGTGAAACAGAAAAACTGTTATTTTGTTATTGACAGTTTTCCAACCAGTATTCTCTGTTTGCAGGTGTCCAGTGTGAAGTGAAGCTGGTGGAGTCTGGGGGAGGCTTAGTGAAGCCTGGACAGTCCCTGAAACTCTCCTGTGCAGCCTCTGGATTCACTTTCAGTGACTATGGCATGTCTTGGGTTCGCCAGACTCCAGAGAAGAGGCTGGAGTGGGTCGCAGCCATTAGTAGTGGTGGTGATTACACCTACTATCCAGACAGTGTGAAGGGGCGATTCACCGTCTCCAGAGACAATGCCAAAAACACCCTGTACCTGCAAATGAGCAGTCTGAGGTCTGAGGACACGGCCATGTACTACTGTGCAAGAGGCACAGTGAGTGAATATTACTGTGACCTCAAACTAAAAACTCCTGCAGCGCATCCAGGACCAGCAGGGGGCGCGGAGAGCACACAGAGCTGTGAATTACAGAGAGTTACTGCTTGTGCAATTGTCTCCATCCTCCATCCCATCTTCAAAATATTCGACCCAAACCTGATCCTGTCTAAAGGTAATTCAAGGACAAAATGGAGCAGAGACTGAAGGAATGGTTGACCTGTGACTATTCCAAATTTGGATCTATCTCATGGGCAGGCACCAAACCCTGACACTGTCACTGATTGTGCATGCAGATACGAGCACCACATGGCTGACCTCTGAAAGGCCCTATAAGCGGCTCACTGAGACAGACGCAAATACAGTGTGGATTAAGTTTGAAGACTGCTATGGACGAGTTAGAGGAAGGAATGAAAGATCTGAAGAGGATAACAACCCCAGAGGAAGACCAACAGTGCCAATTAACCTGGATGCCTGGAAACTCCCAGAGACTAAGCCACCAGCTAAAAATCATATTCAGGCTGTTCTGAGACCCCAGGCGCCTATGTCTAAAAGAACTTCCTTGTCTGCCCTCAGTGGGAGATGATGAGCCTAAAGCTGTAGAGACTTAATGCCCCAGGGATGGAAAGTACAATGTTGAGTTTCTCAGAAAAGTGAAGAGAATGGTGGTTGGAGGAATAAATCTGGGAAGTGGGACTTGTTGGGGACAACATATCTGTTCTAAATTGATGAAACAACTATCTAATCAATAAAAAGAATCCTAGGGGTAATGGAGGGCTGGACTCCTCTGTGCCTAGTTTGTAACTCTACAGGGATCCTCTTTAAGAGTATATGGTGCACATAGAGTATATGTGTGTGACACTAATCTGGAGGTAAATTTTTCTGAAATAGCTTCATAGCAGTCTTATTTATAATAGCCAGAAGCTGGAAATAACCCAGATGTTCCTCAAGAGAAGAATGGATACAGAAAATGTGGTACATTTACACATTGGAGGACTACTCAGCAATTAAAACAACAAAATAAAACTCTTAGGCGAATGGATGGATCTGGAGGATATCATCCTGAGTGGGGTAACCCAGTCACAAAAAAACTCATTGATATGTACTCACTGAGAAGTGGATATTAGCCCAGAAAATTTGTCCCGAGCTATCTTTCTCTCCGGCAAGAACACACTCATACAACCAGATTCTTCTGCAGCAAGCTTTATTGCTTCTTAAGGAGGGAAGACCCAGACCCCGGAAAATGGTGCTGCTTATATAGCCCTCAGCATGGTGTTTCAGCACCTGATGTGGCATGTCAGCTCCTGATTTGTTGCTCGCCCATCACCTAATTACTATGCTCCGATATGGGCAGTGACTAGGTGTGAGTTCACTCTCGCACTTGTGCACAAGGCTTGTTTACAAAGACAAAGTTTGAAGCTGAGATGAAAGGATGGACAATCCAGAGACTGCCCCGCCCCGGGATCCATCGTATAATCAGCCAACAAATGCAGACAATATTGCATATGCTAGCAAGATTTTTCTGAAAGGACCCTGATATATCTGTCTCCTGTGAGGCTATGCCAGTGCCTGGCAAATACAGAAGTGGATGCTCACATTCATCTATTGGAAGGAACACAGGGCCCCCAATGGAGAGGCTAGAGAAAGTATCCAAGGAGCTGAAGGTGTCTGCAACCCTATATGAGGAACAGCAATTTAAACTAACCAGTAACCCCTGAACTCATGTCTCTATCTGCATATGTAGCAGAAGATAACCTAGTCTACCATCATTGGGAAGAGAGGCCCATTGATATTGCAAACTGTATATGCCCCAGTACAGGGGAATGTCAGGCCAAGAACTGGGAGAAGGTAGGTAGGGGAGCAGGGCAGGGAAGGGTATAGGGGACTTTCAGGGTAGCATTTGAAATGTAAATGAAGAAATATCTAATAATAAATTGAAAAAAGAACTAACAAACATGTTGATCCTGATTTCAGAGATAATAAATAAATAAACATCAAATTATGCTCTAAACATGTGGAAATGGTTTTCTGTTATTAACTTATTGGCTCTCTAAAAAGTGTTAATTAACATCTACCCTTTGAGATAAGTCAGTGGAAAAGGTTAATACTCTGAAATACTAGATCTGAAAGTATGACCCCTAAATTGCATGCAGAGAGTAAATCTGAATTCCAAGGAGATTCATGCCTTGTGAATCCATCCCAATCTGATCTCATTCTTCAAACATGTTTGTGCATAATTTACATCTTAAGCAGTTGCTGGAAATTAAAAGGACATAAACTAAAATTCTTTCTATCTAATGTGTCAGAATAGAATATGTGGACTGAAGTCTAAATGTGCATAGAATGGCATTGTTACCATGGTTCAAATAAACACCAGTAGCATGGGTGATGCTTAATTTGAAAAAACTCTGACCAGAGCCCAGATGTAGATTCTGACTGAAAGAACATAGTGTCTCACATTTGAGCTAGAGAAGTGATATTCAGAGAAGCCACATGAGGAAGATTTGGAAGCCAGATTGATGAGATGACTAGAATCCTGGATCTGACCAAACAATAGTAAGATGAACAGCTCCGCACAATGCTAAAGATAAAGCATCCAGTGTCATGTTACACAGGACCAAGCTGAGGATCAGTCTGTTGGTGAAATACAATGAACAGGAAGTCGGTTGGACTATATACATATATATATATATATATATATATATATATATATATATATATATATATATACCAACATTTAAACTTTTGACCAAGAACATTTGAAATGGGTTATTGAGGTTTGTGGTGGTTTGAATATGATTGGCGTATAGAAAGTGGCACTCCTTAGAAGTATGATCATTTTGTAGTATGTGTAGTCTTGATAGTGGAATTATATCACTATATGGTGTTGTGAGAGTTGAGTTCCTATGTTCAAGTTCTGCTGAGAACAGAATAAAGTCTGCTCCTGGATATCTGAATCATGTGCAGAGGCCCAAAGACAAACATTGGGTAAACTGCAGGGTCTCTTATGGATGAGTTGGCTGAAGGATTGAAGGCCTTAAAATGGATATGAACTTTGCTGGAAAAATCAACAGATTCATCTAACCTAGGCTCTAGAAGTCTTTCAAAGGTTGAATCACCCTACAAAGAGCACACATTGGCTACACCTAGGCCGCTGGTAGATATTTAGCAGATGTGCAGCTTAGACTCTATGTGGATTGAACCAACTGGAGCAGGTGTTGTCCCTAAAGTTATTGCTTGTCTGTAGAATATATTCCCAACAGAATTGCCTTGCCTGGCCTTAATGGGAGAGGATGTGTCCCAACCTGGAGAAACTTGATATGCCAGGATTGGGAGATTATCAAGGGTCTCTCACCAACTTAAACATCATTGGTATGAAAGGAGAGGGCACGGCCAGGTTTTTCCCATGCCTAGTTTCCAGCATCATCTACCATCAGTATTGAGGGACACGTGTAGCAATTGGGGGGAAACCAGTATGAGAAAGCTGCCTATAATGGTGTTGGCACAGGGTGGGTATTGTGAGGGGGTATGGAATCCTCCTCCTCCTCAGGAGGGTATAGCAGGTGCTTGCCCTCCTTGGGGACAGTAGTGCTGTGGCAATGGAGAGGTCAGTACTGGCATATTCTGACAATGTTCATTGTGTACTGTGACCATTTACTCAGGGAAGGAAGATTTAAGACTTGCTATGATAGCCTGACAAATCTAAACAGACAAGAGTCAGGAGGTAACTACTGAGTTACTTTCTTGCTTGCTAGTGAAGAAGAACACTATAATCCACAAATTGGGGTCCCACATGTTCTTGGGTGAGATTCTAGGTGCCAGAATTTCAGCCAAATTCCTAAGTCCCTCAAGGTCTGAGAGTTTAGTCTTTAGGCCTCTCCTAACAAAATCGTATTTGGGGTTCCTTAACATAAAATTGTAGATTCTCCATATCTCTGCCAGCAAAACAGGTTGAATTTGGACAGACAAGCAAAACTATCACAAACAAGACAGACTATGTGTGGGATCCAAATGTCTTGTGTTTAGAGGGGAAGTTCTGCAGTTTATTAGACTGTGGCCTTATGCCCACAAGATATCTTCAGATAGGAAAGGGCCATTGGGTGCCAATCCTTTGCTCTTCTGTTTCTTGGGCTGTCAGTTTTTATGTGGAGAAGACATGAACCAATTCCAAAGTCATGTACCCTACAAGAACTGACATACACAGAGAGACAGAGAATAACAAAGGAGTCCTCTCATTCACCTATGGGGGTCTTATAACTTAGAACAGGAAGGGGCCAACTTATCAAGAATCGACCAAAAGGGGGTCACTTTGACCACACCACAATACAGGAAGAATATCAATGAAGGAAGAACAATGAAAGGCCAAATCAAGGTGGTTGGTACATGACAAAAACCAGGGCTCATAAAACAATAGATGTGAGCAAAAAGAAGCATTGGAATCATAACGGGGTACATAGGGGTCACTCTCACCCCTGTTCAAGTGCCAGATATTGTTTTAGCCTTAGGCTCCCTGAGTTTATCTTTACAGGTAGTGGATAAGAAGACACAAAATCGATGACACAGATGTGAAGTCAAAGCAGACTCATATTTTGCTATAGTAAAGAATGCCTTTATACCTTCTGCCCATAACACCTCTGCCCGTATATGCTCATCTCCACATGGCTGCCACCATCTACTTGGCTGCCAAGGTCACACACTCTTTGTTCTTCTCTGAGTCTCAGGCAGGGATTGTGTTTGTAAATGCAAAAGTCCCTGCATGAATCATTACAGGCTAATAGGCAAGACATGCTAACTTGTTCCTCCTACATATTATAAATCCATCACTGTGATAGCAGGTCATGTCCAGAAGACAGTATTTAACAGCACTCCTCCCTGTGTTCCACCTCTCATGGTCTTTCTGCCACCTCTTTCTCAGTGTTCTCTGAGGCTACATGAAATGTGAACAAAACTGAAAAAAAAAATCTCTGTGTCAAATACCTAATAAGGAATGGGAAGGAAAATCCCTGCCCATGTCTGTGAGCAGGGAAATGCTGGTGCTTTAACAAGAAAAGTGTGGTGTGGTGAGAGAAAGTGATGAGAAGAAGGGAAGCATGGGAATTGGGGGGAAAATCCCAATTATACTGAAAATGCTATGTTGATGGCAAGATATTGTGTCTTGTTACAAAAATTAATTGAGTTCCTAAGTTATTCTCAGTATATAAAAGTGGAGGATTTAAACTGGACTTAAACACACACACACACACACACACACAAGAGTAGATGAAAAGAAATAGTCAGGAGGTGCCCAGTGAATAAAGAAAAGAAAATGGCACAGTTAGTGGGGATCATAGAAAGAACTGGAGGATACAAATGGGTTTCCTGTAAATATGTCTTCATAGTAATCTCTGTTCAATAATCACACAATGACAAAGTATGCCTCATTCACAAGCCCTGATGAGCTGAGGAAAGCATCTCTCTGAAATGAATAAAATTCAGAAGTGTCCTAAGTGTCCCTCTCATAGGAAAGGGGTGTTGCTACATTTTCCAGGAAGCAGAGACTATGTCAAAGAACAAAATCAAGGAGAAGCCATGTCCAGACCACAGAGTGGGAATGACTGAGCTCCTGTATGGAAACACAACTATGTGTCCTGCTTTTATTTTAATACTATACTGAGGAGACATGACATTATAGAAACACAGCATGTTCTTTGCATATGCAGAGCCAGGAACTAGATGAAGTGTGGTAATTCTTAACAATAAACAGGTATACACAGAAGAAGTTTACTGTTTCAATTATTGTAACTGCTATCGTGGTCTTTGATAATTTATATCTTCTCTGAGCACTGCCCTCTCCCAAGGTTCCAAATTCAGAGTATCCTATAGCAGGAAGAGTTGCAAATAAGACTTATTTTTTGTAACCATGAAAACAATATGTGCCCTGACCCTTGAATCTCTGGCAGAGGAGCCAAGTCCTGGATTCCCAGATCCTCACATTAATTGATCAGCAGTGAAAACAGACCATTCACCATGGACTTGGTTCTCATCTGGATTCTCCATGTTGTTGAGAAAGGATTTCATTGGGAAGAGCTGCATCATATTTCTATGACCAGGATAGGAAGAATCTGGACTTCTATGATAGATTTCTACCCAGAATACTCTGTGTTTGCAGGTGTCCAGGGTGAGGTAGAGCTGGTGGATTCTAGGAAAGGCATAGTTATGCCTAAAAGTACCTGAAACTCTCATGATAAACCTCTGGATTCAGATTCAATGATTACTACATAAGCAGGGTCCTCCAGCCTCTAGGGAAGGGTCTTCAGTGCTGACCATACATTAATAGAGATAGTTCCATCAACTGTGCTGAAGCCATGACAAGCCAATTCACCGTCAGCAGAGACAATGCCAAGAACAACATCTACCTGGATATTTGCAGACTGAGGACACAGCCATGTATTATTTTGCAGGATATAAAGTGAGTGGATGTTAGTGTGAGCTCAGACACAACCATCCCTGCAGACTGATCAGGAAAAGAAGAGAGTGTTGAGACCTCAGAGTGTTCTGAGTCACACAAGAGCCTTTTGAAAGAGACATACAGGGATGTACTCCTCTGTGTTTGTGCTGCCTACCCATATCAAACTTAAAGATTCTGTCAACAGGTATAGTGTGTAGTAATCCTTGAAGTATCCAAATTTTTATTGAAAAATCAACTTTGCATTGTGATATAATTTCATTAACATATTATACTCTGTCCTACTGATGCATTATCCATTTTCTCTGCTTTGTTCTTTCTCCTCCTTCACTACCTCTGTCTTTGTCCCCATTCCTTCCTCCTTCTATTTGTGTGTGTATGTAGGAGTACTTATGTACAGTTTGACATGTGTTAACTTTCTCTAAAAATATACACATTTTTTTAAGACAGCTTCAATTATTAGTCATGTACCGCACCACTGGCTAGACCTATTTTCCAGTGAGCCTCAGTGATAATATTCCCACTGAACACCTCCATGAAGAGAATACTGATTTCATGCCACACTCAGCTCTTTTTGTAGTCATGAAGACCTAAGGTCAGAGATTATATCCAATGTAAGAGTTCTTCTGTGCAAGGACTTGAACCACAGTGATATTTTAAATATACATCACATTGTTTTTCAGTTTCATTTGAGCTCTTCCCTTATCAAAATGCAGACCATCACAAAAGGCAAGTGATTCTTTGTCATTACCAGCATCAGATCATGAAGAAGCAAAGGAACCTTGAGATTGTAAACCCTAAATAGAGGTCAGCTCAAAATTAAGTATAAGTCCAGTGGACTTGGTGCCTTCTGTTTGACTCCATAGTATCCACATATAATCAGATACACATTAATAAAAACAAAGTTTTCAAAAATTTCTCCCTCAATGCTACTAGTTAGCCCAATGGTTGATCTAGTTAGCCCAATGGTTGAGTTCTTGTGTACTATATATGAGATCTTGATTCAAATAGAAATATTTCAAAAATATATTCCTCCTCTTAATTTATAAAGATTGTATTTGAAACATCATTGCTTCCTGTAAAACATTAGGACAATGTTTGTCTCAAACAAGAAATAAATCTCATAATTCTTTTCATTTCTAAAACTTCCCTGCCATTTGAATCAGTAGGATAAAACTTAGCATATAGATCAAGGAGATGAGAGTTGGTATCCTCCTGAGCAGACATATTTCTGCCCTCTCACCTCTAATTGGGCTTCTTCATCTTAGTCAATGCGTGTCGGAAGATTAGGTTGCATAATTACCAAAGAATGTACATTAAACCCAATATGATAAAGAAGAGAGAGAAGATAGAAATCATAAAAAAGGAAGGAAGGGAAAAAGAGGCATGAGACAAGGAGAGGCCAGAAGGGTTATTAGGAATTAGAGGAAGAAGAGAGAAGAGCAGCTAATGGGAAGAAACCTATATAATCACATTATGCATAATCATGTATTGCTCATTTTAAGTAGCATAGGTAACATGGACTGAAAAACTGTTATGAATAACACAGGATATTAATATACATGTATGTATCTGTCCTTGTATTGTGTCTTTGTGTAGTTTGCCTGCTGTGCATGTCTTTCTGTATGTCTACATCAGGGTATTTATGTTTGGTTGGGTGATGCATATTTTCTCATAATATGTAAATGGTTAACATGGCAGAGTTTACCACAGCATCCTATGACCACATAGCTCATTTCAGTGGTCAAGTGGCCAGGGAAGCTGGGAGTGAGGTATTGCCTTCAAGGTTGGGCATCTCTTCCATTGAAGAAGTCTCTGCAGACAGTATAGCTCCCATTCTTACCTAACATTCACTGTGAGATTCAGAACACCGTTATCAGAGGCTGATAACTCACTTCAGCTCCTGCCTTCCTCATTTCAATGTGTGGCGAAGACTGTGTTGCTCATGGGCACAGTCCACTCTTATTTTTTTTTATTTTCATTCAACTGGTGTTGATCAGTTTATAAATGAGATTCCTACATATGCAGTGGGTCATTTTCACAGCACAACTGAGGATGTAGTGCAGACCAAACTCAGAAGAGGAGTCAGCAATTGATATGAAATTGCTTCCTCCTTTTCTTATCCCCACCCTCTGTGTGTGTGTGTGTGTGTGTGTGTGTGTGTGTGTGTGTTCTTGTTTGAGTTTCCTCCCTACTTCTACCTTCTTTACAGTGACACTCAGAACACTGATAATTACACTTCCTTTTTTTGTAGTCACAAATGATGGATGTCAAGGAAAAATCTTGGAGTGGCTAATGCACATTTTAGGATTGGGTAAACCAAAGTTAGTCATCAAAGCATTATTATCTTTGGAAATGGTGAAGTTTAGAAGATAGAAGAACTATACATAAAGCTGAATAGTAGAATCCTTGCCTAGCCATACAATATCTTGAGTTCAAGGACCAAAACCAATAAACAATTAAATACATTTATAGGTATTTTACACAGGAAAATACGACTTCGCACATTCTCAGACTGAATGAAGCAGTTGCATGGCTGCAGAGGAAATGGCAGTCCCTAGAGTATAAATCATAGATGGAAAGTGGTGCAGAAGGAACAACTCTAGAGGGAGTCCTATTAGCTCAGCGCTTGAGTTCCATAACAACCAGTTCAGTCAAGGACTGTGGCACCCATTAAACAGTTCTAAATAACTAAAAACCATGAGTGCCAGGTAGAGAAAGGGCAATGCTTGCATGAATGGAAATGCTACATGCTGAGACCGGACCTGAAGATGTGTATGCTTGCACATGCTGGTGAAGGCCACAAGATGATTCTGCACATTGAATGAGATTGATTTCTACCTGACTTTTTGCAACAGGGTCTCACACATTCAGATACAATTATTAGATGGAAAGTACCAGAGAGCCGCTGATCACCACTTCTCATTCCTTGGAGTACCTAAAAAAACCACCTCACCCAGTTTTGCAAATAAATGCTGAGGGTCAAAATGAGATCCTTACTCAGGGAGAAAGGCTCCATACACCTGGGATATCTCTTCAGCACTGGATCTTAGTGTGGCAGTATTTTCCCTGTGTAATTACTTTAAAATAGTGCAGCAGGTGGTCTATGATTGGACAGGGAAAAGGGAGGTGGAGGTAACGGTTGCAGAGAGAGAGAAAGCAACTCAAGAGAGGGAAGGGAAGAGAGATCAACAATGCACAGGATGATTTGGACCCAGCTTAGCTTCGAATGGCCACAGCTAGATAAGTTATTATAGGGATAATCAATTGGGGTGACTAGTCTAATCTAGCTGGGCCACTTGTATCGTTATCAATCGGCACAGAGATTATTATGTGAGCATCTTGTGAAGTAAGAATTTATTGATACATAAATCTGACTGGTTAAGAGTTTTTAGTTTTGATTTACTGGGTTACTGGAGTGTGGAACCACCAACTATGGGGTTTTATGGCTGAGAAGGAACTGGCGGCTCCAGAAAGAAGTGAACCAGAAATGGGAACACAGCTATCAGTCACTGCCTGCCTGCCTGACTGCCGGGACTAGCTAGAGACAGAGACATAGGGACTGGGCCTGTCATGAGAGATTACTGGAGGCACTGGGACAGCGAACTTAATCATGTGGGGAACACAGCCAATGTCCACAGTCAGCTGCTGATTATGCTGATCTAGAGGCAGAGGCCCAGAGACAGCACTGGGGCAGAGAGTTTACTGGCAGTAGCTTAGGAAGCCTGCCATTCTTTTATAATATTTCTCACAACATCTTATCACTACACAGAGTATATACTAATGAAATATTGTAATCTATGAAACATATATGTAGAGTTATAATAATTTTAAAAGAAAGGCACAAGTATAGCTTTTCAAGCCATTCTGTGTCTATATGAATGAATGTCATGAGGCCAATCACTTAAATCTCTGTAAAACTCTACCAGTTGTGGGTTTTGGCAATGTAGTAACAATTTTGAAATATTGATTCCTTTACACAACACAGAAATGTTAGAAGAATTTGTCTTCACTTTAATCCCAGGTGTGTTGACCAGAGGCTACTGCAGACCATCTACAGCAGCTGATGGGGGATTTTCTCATGTTCTACCAGAGCTTTGATTTAGCCAGCTCCAGATAGATTTTGTGATTGTCTGATATTTGGAATTCAGGAACTGAAATGTTAGGGCCCTAAGAGGTTGGATTGGTTGTTGCTGGTCATTCAGGACAGTGGTTGTGGTTTGTTAGTAGTCATGGTTAAACAGGAAACATTTTTTATTGGATATTTTCTTTATTTACATTTCAAATGTTATCCCCTTTCCAAGTTTTCCCTTTAAAAATCCCCTATCTCCTCCTCCCTCCCTGCTGCTCTCCAACTCACCCACTTCCACTTCTTGACCATGGCATTCCCTTGTAGTGGTGCATAGAACCTTCACAGGACAAAGGGTGTCTCATCACATTGATGACTGACTAGGCCATTCTCTGGTGCATATGTAGCTAGAGACTCGAGTACCACTCGAGTAAACTGTATGGTCCTCTCCTTTGCATCTTTACAATACTTTGCCTTTGAGTTGCAAAGGAGCAATAAGTTTTCAACAATCACCAATGCAACTGTATTTTAAATTTTTCCACCTTTGTTCTTCCTATTGGATAAGCATTTTTTTAAATCTAAAACAAAAAACAAAAATCAACAAACAAACAAAAACAGGAAACAATTCAAAACAAACAAGCAAAACAAAACAGATTCAGGGATCTCTACCTCTCTCTTCCCTGTACCCTCTGTGTCCTCTATCTTGTGATAGAAATTGAAATTAAAGACATAAAGCAAGGGACAATGAAAAACACACAAAGGAGTAGAGACTGGCTACAAGTGGCAGCCAACATGGAGCTGGGCAGAATTTAAATAGACATAGAGAAATGTCATGGCATGAAGCAGTGACTTTTTCTGTTCACAATGCCTGCAAAAACTTTATGGTGCCTACTACTGCTGAGATATGCAGGTTTTGGTTCAAGAGAGGATTTTCTGTTTTGTTTGTTTTTAAATTTTTCTTCTTTGTATATTCTGTATTTTTTAACAATGGTTGAAAGAATAGCTAAGCAGTTGGAAAATTTGTGAGGAGAAACCAAGGGCCTGAGAAACAAATAAATCAAAATTTTGAAATGGTAAAAGAAAGGATTCATTCTATTTTCTCTTTTCTGAAAAGGTTGCAGAGTTGAATGTGCAACAGGAGAGGTTATGGGTGGATGTGGAAGACCTTGTGAAGGAAGGAAGATAGGAAGAGAAAGAACGAAATGGCTCAGCCCCAAATAATGAGCAAGAGAGTGAGAGTCACGTACAGGAGAAAAGAAGAAAATAAACAGTGCTGTGGGTCATTTGGGTCAGAGAAAACCTGAAAATGCTGGAGGTCAATGTGATGAAAGAGACACTTATGAAAGGAAGGGTTAAACTCAATCCATCAGTCATGACAGAGTTAGAGAATGGGCAGTCTGGAGTTACAAGATCACGATTAGCCTTCCAAGTGTTCATACAGAATATTCCTGATAATGAGATGAAGCAAAGTTTTGACAAGATAGGATCGTATCCTATAGCGATATATAGATCAGAGGCATGTTGCAGTAAATCTCCAACACAATTAAGCCCAGGCAATGAAAATACAACTCAATTAATATGAATACATGCTCTGCCCCTAGACTGGGCAGATCTACCACTCCACTACCATACAAGAGATCCCTTAAACTTGTGGTTTCTCCAGGCCAGGTGTTTCTGGTCTACTTTCCTTCCTCCTCCTCCTATGTCATCCTCTCTCTCTCTCTCTCTCTCTCTCTCTCTCTCTCTCTCTCTCTCCCAACACTTTCAGCTGCACCTTCCCCTCTTCATCCCCCAATCAGTGGCTCTGGCCTTTATTTATAAATTAAGGTGGGAAGAGGGTTATAGGAAATTACCTGAGTGCTGACTCTCATTCCTTGTTCATAACCCCTCACAAGAGAACAGAATTAATATCAAATATGATTAACCCCAGGGCTATCTGCAAAAAAGGCATCATAAAGAAGTCATGATTTCATATGGGATGTACTGGATTTATGTGAAAAAACGTTTAAATACATGGGTTTTCTCAAACTATAGACTCATACCCCCAAGATGGGAAGAGACTGATAACATTTGTACTGTAGGCTGGTCTGCTGTGGCAGCCATTATCATAGTGGAGGGAAGAAGCCTCAAAGAGTGAAATAGAGGAAGGGGAACCAATACAGTAAACCAACAGTTACTATTTAAAGGGCAGAATTCTGATGTCCTAAGGAGGGCACTCCAAAATACCAATGGACTTATCCTTAAATTCATTGCTTAACAAGCCTACACTGATCTCAGTGGCCCATAACTAAGGAGAAATTACAGGCACTTGAACAGCTGATACGAGAACAGCTGGAGGCTCAGTATACAGAAGATTCTACAAGCCTATGGATCTCCCCTGTATTTTTTATGATGAGGAAATCTGGAAAATATAAAATGTGAAAGATTTAAGATCAGTTATTAGAGTAATTCATCCAATGGGTCTCTTGCAGCCTGGAATTCCTTTACATTGTTTATAACAACAATATATGGATTTGATGGTTGCTGCAATTTCTAATGAGTTGGTTCCAACAACCCTACACACACAATACATTCAAACAAATTTGATAGATGGAGCTAAGAGACAAAAACATTATTTTTCTCACATGGCATATATATATATACACCACCAAAAATCTCCAAAATTAAAATGTGATTACATTGTATTTTTCTTTTACTGAATGACTATAAAAAGATACAACGTTCTCCAATTCATTTACATGAAAATATATTATGTAGTGCCGGTAAAGAAAACAAATTAACCCAAGAACGGGTGTATATTCAAAATAAGCAACTTTTTAGATTCACAAAGTGTGGGTAAGCAAGGTAATTTTTTCAATCAGTTTTTTTTTACTGGCAGGCAGCAATTCAGAGTTACAATGAGCGAATTGATTATTTTATTGTTTATCTTAAAATTAATCTAACAAAAATATTAATAGAATAACAAATTTATACTTTTTTATAAAAACAATCAGTCATTTCTACTTAAACAAAACTCACATCTACTTATCAATCATTTTATTAAGTCATATTAGAAAGCTGAGTGCTAAAATGGGTATTAGAAAACCCATTACCTTATTCACCAGCCCATCTTCAAAAAAAGAGTCATATCAGTTGGTGCCCCAAGTGTTCTTGTTCCTTGACCTTAAAAAAAAGTCCTAGCTTAACTATTAAAAGTTTTTTTTCCAAAACTTCTAATTGATCCCTTAGATAAATTTTTGTACTAACCACTGGGACACCTCCCATGAGTTCTGAAGCAGTGTGTTATTCCTCATGCATGGCCCTTTGTAGGGCTGTGGGTGTAGGGGAAGTGGGGGGAGGGAAAGAGCCTGTGTCTGGCCAGAAATCATGTGCTCTGGGCTGCAGACACGGGAGGAGTGTAAGACACTTTCCACTTGGCCCTGGGTGGGCATCTGGCTGTGTGAAGCCACTGACCACATACAGTGGGGGGTGGCCAAGGGGTAGCCCCTGGTACCAGGGGCCCCAGGGCGACAGACTATTGGCCCTGGATATACCAGAATAAGGCAGAGGGAGAAAGGCTCCCATACAGGCAAGAGTCCTTAGTCTGGTCAGTGGCTGGAGCATATGAAGGTCTTCTGATGGGAGATTAGGCACAGCCAGTTAGGAGAAAGCCAATCCCATCATCCAAGCACAATAGGCTTTGATGAACAGAGACAGTCAATGGTTTTAGAACTTTATTGTAGAAAGGTAGGGAGAAGGAGAGAATGTGGAAAGAGAAAGAGAGACTAGCCATGGCCAAGAGGAGGGACGGGGAAAGAGAGAGAAACAGAAAAGGCTACAGAGTAAGGAGAGAGAGAGAGAGAGAGAGAGAGAGAGAGAGAGAGAGAGAGAGAGAGAGAGAGAGAGAGAGAGGAGAACAATGTGGGGACAAGCATCCCCTTTTATTGTGAGCTTGTTATCTTGAAGTTGCTAGGTAACTGTGGAGGAGAGTTTGGCGTGAAGTTCACAAGCTTGGAACATTGTGTATGTGACTACTAGATACAACTTCTCCTATGGGGGCTGTGGGAGCAGTAACTTCAACAGGAGACAGACATCCAAGAGCCATGAGGGAACACCTTCCATCCTATGTAGGTAGGAACATCCACCACCCGGTTTTACTGGGGTTCAGACCTCAACTCAACTGGAGACCAGCCTATCTGTGCATAGCCCATTGCCCTACAGCCCTTGACAGTCTACAGAATCCTAGGACTGGTAGAGATCCAAAATATCTAGGATTACTCAGGGAAACACTGGATTGAAAATAAAATTAACAAAACAAATAATAAATACATAAATAAATGAATAAATAAATAAATACCCAAATTGGAGCAAGTGAACTTGCACTAAATCCATCAAACCTTGCACAGGATGACTGTCTCCCTAACCTTAAGATCTACTTCTATTAATGTCATTCAGAAGACAAAGATTATGCACAAAACAACAACAACAACAAACAAACAATAATCCCAACAGGTAAATACTGCAACTATAACTAATAGACCCACATCCCTGAGGCCTGACTGTACAGGTCCTCACATTCAGGAATCAGCACTGAATACCGACCACTCCTCATGGACTCTGGGCTCAGCTTTGCTTTCCTTGTCCTAATTTTAAAAGGTAATTCATAAAGATAAGATTCTGTCTGTTGTGTGCACATGAGAAACAGAAAATTTTTTTGTTTCTCTACTTTGTTTTGTTTTGTTGGTGACAGTTTTTGCCTCAGAATTCTCTGTCTGAAGGTGCCCACTGTGAGGTGAAACTGGTAGAGTCTAGGGGAGGCTTACTGTAGCCTGGAATGTCCTTGATACTCTCCTTAGCAGCCTCCAGATGCACTGTCAGTGACTACTGGTTGGCTTGGGTTTGCCAGGCTCCAAAGAAGGGCCTGGAGTGGGGGTGGGGCATTAATTTTTCATGGTGGTGGTAGCACCTCCTAGGCAGACACCCTGAAGAAGTGGGTTGGACCTAACTTATTCAGAATCAATATTTAGAGATTCTAATCCTTGAAGACGTCACTTTTGACCAAGTATATATGAAAGATGTTATGGAAGTTTGAGGTGGTTTGAGTATGCTTGGTCCATGGATAGGAAAACTATTAGAGTATTTTAGGAGGAACTGTGGCTTGTTGTAGAAGGACATCACTGTAGGGGTAGGCTCTGTGGTCCTATGTTCAAGCTCTACCCAGTGCAGAATAGAGCCCTCTCCTGCCTGCAAGAGGAAAGACTTTCTCTTCCTGACTGCCTTCAATTCAAGTTGTAGAAAATCAACTCTTATAACACTATGACTGCGAGCATGCTGCCATGCTTCCCACCATAACAATAGACTGAACCTCCCAAACTTTAAGCCAGCCTCTAATAAATGTATTCTTTAATAAGACTGAACTCGGCTATGGTGTCCTTTAACAACAGTAAAATAGAAACATAGACAAGGTTCTAAGTCTCTACAGGACCACCTCTATGTCCTTGGTGTTGTATGTAATTATTGAACAAATGCTATAGACAAGTTGTATGGCCAAAAATCCACCCACTTCTTAAAATCTGCTGATCTGTAGCCATACAGATTAGATTCCTTTTCTGCACTCATTTCCCTTACTTGCTGAGACATTTTGGGGACATGCTCAGATTCCCTGAACTTCCTGCTGTCAAAAAAAAAAACAGTACAAACAAACAAACAAACAAAAACCCTCCAATTTGAATAGAATTGGTAGTAAGCTGTGGGAAAGGAGTAAGAATAGAAATAAGCAGGAAGAAATTCTGGTGACTAACTGGAAGTCTGGGATGGAAAATTATATGCAAAGTCAAAGAACATAACTGTATCTGAAATTCCTAACAGAGGGAATATCGAAGTGGAGTGGCCACCTCCTATAGGCTGGCAAGACTTCCAGAGGAGGGAGGTGAAAAAATAACTCACTCTTGTCTACAAGATGTGCAGTGATAAAGATGGAGTAGAGACTGATAACACAGCCAAATATTTAAGGTCCCAACTTGAGATCCATCTCATGGGTGAGAGTCAGTTCTGACACTATTATTGATACTCTGCTATGCTGGAAGTCAGGAACCTTAGCAAAGCTGTCTGCCAAGGGTCTTCATCCAAAAATGATATATACAGATGCAGAGACACACAGCCGAACAAAAGGCAGAGCCCAGGGAGTCTCATGGAAAATAGGGCATACAGATGATTAGTTCATAGGGGTCAAAGACAGCACAAGAAGACCCAAAGGGTCAACTAACCTGGGACCATGGGAACTCACAGAGCCTGAGTTTCAACCAGGGAACAGGCAGGAGCTAGAACAAGGACCCCTACATATTTGTAGCAAATGTGTATCGTGAGCTCTGGTGGGTCCCCTAACAAGTAGAGTGAGGACTGGCGAAATCTCTGCTCCCTGACATTGGATCCTGTCCTGACAGGTTGAGCCACAGTCAGAGAGGGTGTGCCTAGTCCTTCTGACATTATATATCCCAAGGTGTGGTCATACCCAAGGGAACTCCCCTTCTCTAAGAAGAAAAGAAGGGGCAATTGGTGAAGGGATTTGTAAGACTGGAAATGTAAAGAGAGAGGGCTATGATCAGGAGGTAAAGTGAAAAAGATTAATGAATAAAACTTAAAGCAAAAAAAAATAAATAAATAGTGCATATGAGGGTGCTCCTCTGAAGTAGAACAGAACAAATTGTATTGAAATGCCTTTGAAATTCTCTCCTCTTAGACATATCCTGTGCTTATATTCCATATGAAAAACTTAAGTGCTCCAACACAGCAGACACATTTTTCTTCTAAACAACCACTCATTTTGATCACGTGTCTGAGATGTGATTCTGCAGAATAGCATAGAGATTAGGGAAAAGAAAAGAGAGAAATAATGTTCTCTTAGGCAGACATCTTTCTGGCCTCCATCCTCTGACTGTATCCTTTCTTTAGGTCAGTGTATATGGACAGAAGATGTTGCATAAAGCCAATATCTTGAGTAACCAGAGAAATAGAAATTGAATTCTACATGATAGGTTGCCTCATAACCAAAAAAAAAAAAAAATGAGAGCAACTGATGAAAAAAGAATGAAAAGAAATGTTATGCAGTTGGGGAGAAATAGGACCCTGTTCCCTTTCAACATGAACATGGTACTATATGACACTGGCAAATAATGTGCAGGATCTCAGGGAAATTCACATGGTGACCACATGAGTGAGCGATCTCTTCTCTGCATGTATAGTGATGTCAGGAAGTGACATTTTCTTTGAAAATAGATTTTTGCATTTCGATGTACACTTCCTGATTCTACAATTGCACTGCACATCACTGCTGGGTTCCCTGTGAGAGAGACTGGGGCATAAAGACACATAAAGGCACCCTCACTGAATGGTGCTTGAAGCTTGCTCATATCTATGATCCTTCTCCTATGTGTGAACAGTGTGGAACTTGTCCTAGAGTTAAAGTAGGGGCAGGTGTTATGTCTCTCAGATTGTTAAAACAAATTGACTGAGGTACTGTGGGCATCCAAGAATGTCTATTTGCTAGCATGTGTCCTACTGACTTTTCATGTGAGCAAACACCCATTAAACTGCTGTACTATAAAACAGAAAACATTTATTGCTTCCCAAAGTTCTTGTCAATATGCCCTCATGTGATTATGTGAGTCTATATGGGGCACAAATACTGACAATCTTTATGTTTTCTGAATCAGTTCACCTGGCCTTTCTTCTGACCTTTAAAAGTTTGACCAAAGTTTTCCAATGGAAGCAGACCCTCCTTGCTTCTTGTTTTCTAAGTTCAAGATTGATTGTTTCCAGGCTTTGTGATCACAGGGTTGAGAATAGATTGTAGGGAGACTCTTTGTATCCAACTGATTTGAAATTCATCAGTCATTCCTTTTACAGAGGAGCACTAAGCCTAACTATTTATATCATATTTACCAGAATCATCCTTATGCACTTTTTCTGAGGATTCATTTACTTAAATTACCCAGCCATTCAGTAGGTATTATTTTTCTTCCTTTTTAGGAATTGTATATGCTACATGTATATAATTAAATATGATAACATTTGTAAGCTATTTTCATTTTCAATTCACACCCATATCTTCTCCAAAGTAACCTCTCTCAACTTCATGGCATTTCTAAGTCAAGTCAATGCATCCCAGAGGGGTGTGTGTGTGTGTGTGTGTGTGTGTGTGTGTGTGTGTGTGTGTGTGTGTACACAAGGACTGCAGGATAGAAAACCTGCCAGTGACCACCCTGTACTTCTCCACATCCTCTTGTTTGATGTTCTCTGAGCCTTGGAAGAATTTAAATGGGACTGGAAAATGTCATGTCAGACAATATAAAAAAGGCTTGAAAGGGGACAAAAAAATATGCCAGTTCCTGTCATATGCAGAATATTCATGTGAGTCAGGGCTCTGGCTTCTGTTGTACAGCTTTGGAAACAAGAATAGGAACCCTAGGCAGAAGACACATCTTAAGTGTGGAGCAAGGAGCACTGGTGAAGTGAAAACAAGAGTGTGGTGTGCTGAGAGGAAGCAGATGAAGAAGAAGGAAACAAGAGACCTGGTTAAATAGGAAATGGTCATTTTAAAACTTAACTAGAAGCCCTGGTAATACAGATTATGATAATTATGGGAAATGAAAACTAGTCTAACACAATATAGAGACAGTCATGTGTTACCTGGTATAAAATGGTGAAAAGAAAATGGTAGAAGGAGGACTAAACAGGAGAACTTTAGGATGCAAAACTTAAGTTTGCTGCAAATAGAAATATGTTTCCATTACAAACCCTGAGTCTTAGACAGATGGGGACATGAAATTCTTTTGTTGTTGTTTGTTTGTTTGTTTGTTTGTTTGTTTGTTTGTTTGTTTGTTTGTTTTTTAGGACAGGGTTTCTCAGTGTAGCTCTGGCTGTCCTAGAACTCACTCTGTAGACCAGGCTGGCCTGGACCTCAGAAATTAGCCTGCCTCTGCCTCCCAAGTGCTGGGATTAACTGAAATTCTTTAGGTACAAAGAATCTCTAAACCCTGAGGACATTCTATCATAAATAAGTAAAATTCAGAAAATACCGAGTGCTCTTGTCATAGAGAATGAGGTCTGCTACCATCAGCTCATAGGTGTGATCCTCTACAAAACCCATATTATTGAAAAGCCATATTGTGCCCAGACATTGGAAAGCCTGAGCTCATATCTAGAAATACAGTTATGTGTGGTACTATTTAATATTACATTTACACTAAGGAAACCTGATAGTATGGAAACAAAACCTGTTCTGTGCACATGCACAGAGGGAAACTAAACAGAGTATGGTGAATCTTTAACAAAAAAAAAAAAAAAAAAAAAAAAAAAAGGAAACTGCAATATGTTTCAAATGCTGTAACTGAAATCTGGTTTTCTGATGCTTTATATCTGGTATCATCAGTGGCATCAGCCTAGGTCCAACCCCAGAGCATGATATAGCAGGAAGACATGCAAATAGGTCTTCTCTGTGCCCATGAAAAACACCTCCGCCCTGACCCTGCAGCTCTGACAGAGGAGGCCAGTCCTGGATTTGATTCCCAGTTCCTCACATTCAGTGATCAGCACTGAACACGGACCCCTCACCGTGAACTTCGGGCTCAGCTTGATTTTCCTTGTCCTAACTTTAAAAGGTAAATTATTGAGAAGAGATGACATCTATTGTATGCACATGAGAAACAGAAAAATTATTTGTTTTGTAAGTGACAGTTTTCCAACCAGTATTCTCTGTTTGCAGGTGTCCATTGTGAAGTGAAGCTGGTGGAGTCTGGGGGAGGCTTAGTGAAGCCTGGACAGTCCCTGAAACTCTCCTGTGCAGCCTCTGGATTCACTTTCAGTAACTATTACACGTCTTGGGTTCGCCAGACTCCGGAGAAGAGGCTGGAGTGGGTCGCAGCCATTACTAATGGTGGGGGCACCTACTATCCAGACAGTGTGAAGGGGTGCTTCACCGTCTCCAGAGACAATGCCAAGAACACCCTGTACCTGCAAATGAGCAGTCTGAAGTCTGAGGACACAGCCTTGTATTACTGTGCAAGAGACACAGTGAGTGAATGTTACTGTGAGCTCAAACTAAAACCTCCTGCAGAGCACCCAGGACCAGCAGAGGGCGAGGAGTGCACATGGAGTTCTGATTCACAGAATAGTTACAGCCTGTACAATTAGACCCAACCTTCAACCCACAGTCAAAATATTCGATCCAAAATTGTTCCTGTCTAAAAGTAATTTAAGGATAAAATGGACCAGAGACTGAAGGAATGGCTGACCTGTGACCATCCCAACTTTGGATCTATCTCATAGGCAGGCATCAAACCTTGACATTTGTCACTGACACTATATTGTGCTTGCAGACAGGAGCATAGCATGGCTGACCTCTAAGAGGCTCTACAAGCACCTGACTGAGACATTTGTAAATACAGTGTACAAATGGATTAAGTTTGAAGACTGCTATAAAAGAGTTTGAGGTAGGAATGAAAACTCTGAAGGGGATAACAACCCCAGAGGAAGACCAACAGTGTCAATTAACCTGGATGCCTGGGAACTCCCAGAGACTAAGCCACAAACCAAAAATCATGCAGGCTAGTCTGAATCCCCTGGCACCCATGTCTCAAGGAACTGCCTTTTCTTGCCTCAGTGGGAGAAGATGAGCCTAAAGCTTTAAAGACTTGACGCCCCAGGGATGGGCAATACAAAGTTGAGTTTCTTGGGAAAGTGAAGAGGATGGTGGGAGGAGGAATAAATCTGGGAAGTGGGACTGGTTGGGGACAACATATTGGTCCTAATTTTATGAAATAATTATCTAATCGATAAAAAGAGCCCTTGGGGGTAATAGAGGGCTGGACTCCTCTGTGCATAGTTTGTAACTCTACAGGGATCCTCTTTAAAAGTGTACAGAGCACATAGAGTATATGTGTGTGACACTAATCCAGGAGTAAATGTTTCTGTAAGAACTTTATGAATAAACTTTATTAATAGCATCAAAAAGTATAGGTTGTAGCAACCCTTGACTTGTACGAATGCTTATACCACTTTCTATTTTCCTTATTTATATCTGTTTTGCATTTGTTTATTTATTTATTACTTACTTATTTATTTATGATTTCACTGGGTCTTTCTGTAGTCCTGTATGTGTTTATTTGTCTCTTTATTGCTCTGTCTGTCTCTTTCTCTCTGTCTACTATTGTATCTCTCTGTGTCTCTTTGTCTCCGATCGTGTGTGTGTGTGTGTGTGTGTGTGTGTGTGTGTGTGTGTGTGCATATTGAAATGAGATATCTTCTTCTATCAGTCTACACAATGACTTTGAAATAAAATCCATCACTGGGCTTGGATATCACTATCTTGCTAGAATGGTTGCCCAAAGAGTCCTAACCATCACACTGTTTCTACATCTAATAGCTAGGCTTATTGATTTACTACCAAAACTACCCCATCTTTAGTTATGGATATTAAACACAGATCCTCATGGTGTGTTAAGAACTTGAAGCACAGAGCTATATATACAGCCCCACTAAATAAATATAAGATAAACTCTGGGTTGAACAAAACTCAGAGTATCACACAAGGCAGAAGTGAATCTCTCTGAGGAACAGGATCACATCCCAAAGAACCAAAGAACCCTTGAGACTGTGGAACCCTTAGAGTCAGGGCTGACACTCAGTAAGATTTCCTTCATAGAGCATGATGTGGGATTCCAGTAGAAATCAGTCAGGACCTGTGACCTATGAACCAGATGACTTTCAGTCTCTCCATCATCCTCACACAAACCATATGCAACAGCTCAGCACTGACTCACCTGTGATACTGGTGACAAAATGTGTGTAAAGTCTCAGAACTGAGACATGAGGCCAATGTAGCTACCAACACTCAGTGAGCTTCATTTTGCTGCAAACTGCTCCAAAACCCCTCAAAGGGTAACATCTCCATTTTCTCTCTGTGTACTAGTGATGCCTTGGTAGATATAGTTCCCCAATAATTTAATAGGACAAATCATTTTTCCTTTTAACACATTAATCCCCTTTCCTTCCCCCAAGCTTCTAAAATTTGTCTTTAACACTGATGTCTGAGAGATGTGGCATAACAGATGTTTGGCTTATTCTGAATTGTTCCTCATCAAAAGAAATCAGTTGTGGCACTTTGAACCTAAATATAACAATATTTCACAAAGGCATTCTGGGAATATATGGATGTGGTTGCTACAAAGAATAGGAGGATCTATGCCCATACCACCCTGAATGAGCCAGATACTATCTAAAAGAGTAGGAGGGTGGGACATGGTGGTGCATGCCTAGGGTCCCAGCACTCTGGAAGAAGAGGCAGACAGATTTCTGACTTCCAGGCCAGGCTGGACTACAAAGTGAGTTCCAGGACAGCCAGGGCTATACAGAGAATCCCTGTCTGGAAAAACAAAACAAAACAAAAAGAGTAGGAGGGTATTAGTTGCCAGGTGGTTATGTCCAATCAATCAGACCACAATGCAACCTGAGAAAAGGTCTAAGTTTGTCAGATTGTCCTGGAGATGTGTTGCCTGTGATAATGGCATAGCTGGAACTGCAATACATTGGTTAACTGATAGATCTGGAGAAAAAAAAGGAATAGTCTCTGTTTTCCTAGGTTCACCAAGTTGGCAGTGAGCTAGAAGATGCTACTAGAGACCAGCACAGGTGCTTTTACAGAGATATTTTACATTGTCTGTCCTGCTCTGCCATCATCAGGTCCATCCCCCTATCTGAGGACACTGTTTCTGCAAGGAAGATAAAGCTTTAATGCCCACAAGAACTCCTCAGCCACAACTGCACTAGTGAATGAATGGATATCTGGAAACTGTGGTCAGGAGAGACTGATGATGCCTGAGACTGACAATTTTTTTTATTTCATCTCAATTTACAACACAACTTGATTAATAATTTCTAAGATTTTTTTGGTAATTGATGTCTTCTCAGAGACGAACACTAAAGTTCTCATAATTTCTGTACATTTGTAAAATAGATGTGCTTATGTGTATTGCAATGCAGAAAAAGGAGACTTGGGAACCATGGAGCACAGGGTGGAATACTGCAGAACTAAAGCAAATGAAGACAGAAGTCATGTGCAACTAAATCCCTGAATTTCCATAGGAGCTACAGCAATAGGGCTGAGCTGTCTACAATATATAGAACATCACCACTGCCCCATCTCACTTCCTAGAATATCTCCCCTTTAATTTCTTTCACTGGACAAAGGACTGCTAGGATGGGGGTTCTTCACAAATGATTAATTCACTGTTATTTCCCAGTGGTCACCTCACTCCAATCGGAATCACTTTTCAAATTTTCCTATAAGCATACATAGGAAGCCTCAACATGGTTTCATGTCATGAGAGCCTTTAAAATTATATACTCAACCTAAGTGAGTAGGCCAAGAGTCTGTCTTACTTGCTGTCATTTCTGTGAGGAGCTAAATACAGAATGTTTTTAATGTCTCATAATGTTCTGTGCACACCCATGGATGCCTAGCCAAGGATAGAAACATGTATCTGATAAGGAAGGAGGTTCCTACAGTGGCCATACTCTGAGATCACCTCCTGCCAAATTATACCAGAGTGTTTTACATAGTCTTGAAAACACTAGGTCAAATATGTTGTGATCCAGATATGAAAATTGTGTGCAGCAATTCAGAAACACAGTGGTCAGGACCACTGGGCTGTAACACTGTAGTTCTAGCCCACATTAATCTCACATCTTTTCTGTGGTTTAAATAAATAGCACACATGTTTGGAACACCTTCTCCACTTTCTATGCTTATCCTTATGCATCACACTTTGCCTGTAATTTCCTACCTACCCTGCATAAGTTCCTGTCTTGATTTCTTTTTCTAATGAACAGCAATACAGAACTGTTGGCCAAATACACACTTTCAGCCCAAGTTGCTCTGTCATAGTGCTTCATCACAGCAGTAGTAACCCCCAGTAAGGCCACTGGTTCCCCTGCAACTCTTCTATGTCGACCTTTGGATGATGTTCCAGACTTGGAGCCTTTAATCTGACTGTTGTCCTGGTAAGTTCATGTCCACCAATAGAATATTGTTCTCATTTTCAATAATCATATGAAGTTACCTGTTTATAGGATCTTCCAAAAAAGAAAACCATATAAAATGTCTGCATTCTTTACAAAAAATATGTGTCCTTGGAGGTAAATGGAGGAAAGGGTGGAGGATGTTGATTAATGGAAGACTGGCTAATACAGGAAGGTCACAGAATTGAATGAATCTAAGCATTTTTGTTTCATCATCAGTGAGGTACTTCAAGTTGTGGAAGGAGTCTGTGATGCACAGGTGACCCAAAGGACCCCAGCCTATGTTTCTTGCTCTGCTCCAGTCTCACTGCTCAGCACAGTTTACTGACTGACAATCTTTAACATAGTCTTTCAAGATACAGTTATCACAGTCTTCAGACTCTATTCATAGAAACAGTAATTCAGTCAGAGTCCAGTGTGCCATTAATAGCCCCCTGCAATAGGAATTTACTTCATCTGTGGAAATAAACCACCAAGGTCCAAACAAAGGCCTCATTTGATGATTACTGTAGAAAGTGTCCCCAGAGCATTGCTGGGCTGAAAACTCTGGCATGATGATTAGGGCATTCTCCATCTGACAGGACAATTCTATCAAGTGTTGCTTCCATATAGACAGTACTTTCCACATCTTCACTATTTCCCAATTTATCAAGACAGTTCTTTACTCTGTGTCTTACGCATAAAATCTTTTCTGTGTAGAATTTTCAGTACTAAAAACTAACAATGATATTGGTCCTGATTTCAGGGATAATAAATAAATAAAAATCAAATTATACCCTAAACATGTGGAGATGGTTTTCTGTTATGAATTTATTGGCTCTCTAAAAAGTGTTAATTAAGCCAGGCATGGTGGCACATGTCTTTAACCGCAGCATTTGGAGGCAGAGGCAGACGAATTTTTGAGTTTAAGGTGAGCCTGATCTACAGAGTGATATCCAGGACAGCCAGGGCTACCCAAAGAAACCCTGTCTCGAAAAATAAACAAAAAATGGTGTTAATTAACATCGACACTTTAAGAAAACTTGGTGGCAAAGTTAATATTCTGAAATATTAGATCTTATACTATGACCCATAAATTGCATGCAGAGAATAAAGCTGAATTCCAAGGAGATTCATACTTTGTGAATCCATCCCAATCTGATCTCAATATTAAAACATGATTATGATTACATGTAATTTACTTCTTATGCAGTTGCTGGAAATTAAAAGGTCATAAGCTAAACTTTAAAATTCTTTCTATTTAATGTGTCAGAATAGACTATGTGGACTGAAGTCTAAATGTGCATAGAATGGCATTGTTTCCATGATGGTTCAAATAAACACCAGTAGCACAGTTGATGATTAACTTGAAAAAACCGTGACTAGAGCCCAGATGTAGATACTGACAGAAAGAACCTAGTGTCTCACATTTGAGCTAGAGAAGTGTTATTCAGAGAAGCCACATGAGGAAGATTTGGAAGCCAGATTGATGAGATTACTAGAATCCTGGATCTGAACACACAATAGTAAGTTAAACCGCTCCACACAATGCTAAAGATAAAGCATCCAGTATCATGTTACACAGGACCAAGCTGAGGATCAGTCTTTCTTGAAATACAATGAACAGGAAGTGGGTTGGAATATATATATATATATATATATATATATATATATATATATATATATATATATATGTGTGTGTGTGTGTGTGTGTGTGTGTGTGTCTGTGTGTGTCTGTGTGTCTGTGTGTGTGTGTGTCTGTGTGTGTGTGTGTCTGTGTGTGTGTGTCTGTGTGTGTGTGTCTGTGTGTGTGTGTGTCTGTGTATGAACCAACATTTAAATCCTATTTTTTTTTTAGTTGGGTTTTTCCAAACAGGGTTTCTCTGTGTAGCCCTGGCTGTCCTGGAACTCACTCTGTAGACCAGTCTGGCCTCAATCTCAGAAATCCACTTGCCTCTGCATCGTAAGTGCTGAAATTAAAGGCGTGCACCACCACCGCCCAGCTTAAATTCCTATTTTTTAAAGGACTTCATTTTTGACCAAGAAAATTTGAAATGGGTTATTGAGGTTTGTGGTGGTTTGAATATGCTTGGCCTATAGGAAGTGGAAGTATGGCCTTTTTGTAGTATGTGTAGCCTTGATGGAGGAAGTGCATCACTATATAATGTTGTGAAAGTTAAGATCCTGTGTTCAAGTTCTGCCAAAAACAGAAGAGATTCCCCTCCTGGATATCTGAAACACATGGAGAGGCCCAAAGCCAAAGGTTGGGTGTACCTCAGGGTCTCTTATGGAAGAGTTGGCTGAAGGAAAGAAAGGCCTTAAAGGGGATAGAAACTTCAAAGGAGAACCAACAGATTCATCTAACCTAGACTCTAGGGGTCTTTCAAGGGCTGAGTCACCATTCAAAAAGGACACAATGGCACCTGGTACTTATGTGGCAGATGTGCAGTTTAGATTCTATGTGGATTCCCCAACTACTGAAGCATGTGTTGTCCTTAAAGTTAATGAATGTCTGTAGAATACATTTCCCAACAGAATTGCCTTATCTGGCCTCAGTGGGAGAGGATGTGTCCAATTCTGGAGATACTTGATATGCCAAGATTGAGGGATTATTAAGGCTTTCCCAACATCTCAAAGTTCACGGGTATGAGAGGGGAGGGGTGGACAGGTTTTCCCCATCTCTGGTTTCCAGCATCTTGCACCACCAGTATTGGGGGGGGGTAGCAATTGGGGGGGGGGCAAGTAGTATGAGAAAGCTGACTTTAGTGGTATTGTCACAGGGTGGGTATTGTGAGAAGGTGTGGATATGAATCCTCCTCCTCCTGACGAGGGTGTAGCAGGTGCTTGCCCTCCTTTGGGACTGTAGTCCTGTCACAATGGAGAGGACAGTACTGGCCTGTTCCAGTCAAAGTTTACTATGTGCTGTGACCATTTACTCAGGGGAGGAAGATTTAAGACTTGCTATGATAGCCTGACAAATCTGAACAAACAAGAGACAGGAGGTAACACCTGAGTTACTCTTTTGCTTGCTAATGAAGAAGAGCACTATTATAAACAAATGGGGGTCCAACATGTTCTTGGGTGAGATCCAAGGGGGACCAGAATTTCAGCCACATTCCAAAGTCCTTCAAAGTCTGACAGTTTAGTCTTTAGGCCTCTCCTAACCAAACCATATTTGAGGTTCCTTCACATAAAAGTGTAATGCCATATCCAGGGATCCATCCAATAATCAGCCTCCAAACACTGACGCCATTGCATACACTAGCAAGATTTTGCTGAAAGGACCCTGATATAGCTGTCTCTTGTGAGACTATACTGGGCCCTAAAAAACCCATAAGTGGATGCTCACAGTCAGCTATTGGATGGATCACAGGGCCCCCAATGGAGGAGCTAGAGAAAGTCCCCAAGGAGCTAAAGGGATCTGCAACCCTATAGGTGGAGCAACATTATGTACTAACCAGTACCCCAGAGCTCTTGACTCTAGCTGCATATGTATCAAAAGATGGCCTAGTCGGCCATCACTGGAAAGAGAGGCCCTTTGGATTTGCCAACTTTATATGCCCCAGTACAGGGGAACGCCAGGGCAAAAAAGTGGGAGTGGGGGGAGGGTAGTGGGGGGAGGGTATGGGGGACTTTTGGGATAGCATTGTAAATGTAAATGAGGAAAATACCTAATAAAAATATAAAAAAGTGTAGATTCCCCATATCTCTGCCAGCAAAACAGGTTGAATTTGGATAGACAAGCAAAACTATCACAAACAAGACAGGCTATGTGTGGGATCCAAATGTCTTGTGCTTATAGGGGAAGTTCTACAATTCATTAGGCTGTGGCCCTATGCCCACAAGATGTCTTCAGATGGGAAAGGGACATTGGGTGCCAACTTTTGGTTCTTTTGTTTCCTGGGATGTCAGTTCTTATGTGGAGAAGACATGAACCAAATCCAAAGTCATGACCCCTACAAGAACTGACATACACAGACAGACAAATAACACAGGAGCCCTCTCATTCACCTAAGGGGGTCTTATAACATAGAACAGAAAGGGGCCAACTTACCAAGATTCTGCCAAAAGGGGGTCACTTAGACCACAACACAGTGCTGGAAGGATATGAAGGAAGGAAGAACAAAGGAAAGGCCACATCAAGGTGGTCGGCACATGATAAAAACTAGAGTCCATAAAATGATAGAAGCATTGGAATCATATCAGAGTACATACTGGTCACTCTTACCCCTGTTCAAGTCCCAGATGTTGTTTTAGCCTTAGGCTCCCTGAGTTGGTCTTTAGGGGTAGTGGGTAGGAAGACACAAAATCAATGACAGATTCTGAGATCCAAATAAGAAGTCAAAGCAGACTCATTTATTGCTATAGAAAAGAATAACTTTATACCTTCTGCCCATAACACCTCTGCCCATATATGCTCATCTCCACATGGCTGCCATCATCTAATTGGCTGCCAAGGTCACACACTGTCTTTGTTCTTCTCTGAGTCTCATGCAGGTTTTGTGTTAGTAAATGCAAAAGTGCCTGCTGTGCAGGCATGAACCGTTGCAGGCTGCTGGGCAGAACATGCTGACTCGCTCCTAGATTATAAATCCATCACTGTGATAGCAGGTCATGTCCAGAAGTCAGTATTTAACTACACTCCTCCCCATGCTCCCCCTCTCATGGTCTCTCTACCTCCTCTTTCTCAGTGTTCTCTGAGCCTACATGACCCATGAACAAAACTGAAAAACTCTCTGTGTCAAATACATAATGTGGATTGGGAAGGAAAAAACGTGCCCATGTGTGTGGCCAGGGAAATGCTGGTGCTTTAGCAAGAAAATTGTTGTGTGGTGAGAGAAAGTGATGAAAAGAAGGGAAGCATGAGAACTGGAGGGAAAAGTCCCAAGAATACTGAAAATGCTATGTCGATGGCAAGACATTGTGTCTTGATACAAAAATTAATTAATTGAGTGCCTAAATTATTCTCAGTATATAATAGTAGAGGAATGAAAGTAGACTTGAAAAAAAAAAAACCACAAGAGTAAAAGAAAAAAAATAGTCATGAGGTGCCTAGTGAAATAAATGAAGAAAATGGTGGAGTTAATGGGGAATCACAGAAAGAACTGGAGGATGCACACTGCCTTCTCTCAAGGGTCCAACTTCAGAGTATGCTATAGCAGGAAGTGTTGCGAATAAGACTTATTTTTTGTACCCATGAAAATAATATTGCCCTGACCCCTGAATCTCTGGCAGAGGAGCCAAGTCCTGGATTCCCAGATCCTCACATTCATTGATCATCAGTGAACAAAGTCCATTCACCATAGACTTGGGGCTCACCTGGATTCTCCTTGTTGTTGTTGAGAAAGGATTTTATTGGGAAGAGCTGCCTCATATTTCTATGACCAGGATAGGAAGATGCTGGACTTCTATGATAGATTTCTACCCAGAATACTCTTTGTTTGCAGGTGGTCCGGGTGAGGTAGAGCTGGTGAAGTCTAGGGAAGGCATAGTGATGCCTAAAAGTCCCTGAAACTCTCATGTTAAACCTCTGGATTCATATTCAGTAATTACTATCTAACCAGGGTCCTCCAGCCTTAAGGGAAGGGTCTTCAGTGGTGAGCATACATTAAAAGAGATAGTTCCATCAACTGTGCTGAAGCCATGGAACGCCAATTCACTGTCACCAGAGACAATGCCAAAAACGACCTCTACTTGGAAATTTGCAGACTGAGGACACAGACATGTATTATTGTGCAGGATATACAGTGAATGGATGTTAGTGTGAGCTCAGACACAACCATCCTGCAGACTGATCAGGAAAAGAAGGGAGTATTGAGACCTCAGAGAGTTCTGACTCACAAAAGAGCCTGTTGAAAGAGGCATACAGGGATGTACTCCACTGTGTTTGTGCTGCCTACCCATATCACACTTAAAGATTCTCTCTATAGGTATAGTATGTAGTAATCCTTGATGTATCCAAATTTTTTTTGAAAAATCTATTTTGAATTGAGATACTTATTTTCATTAACATATTATACTCTTGTCCTACTGATGCAATTCTCTGCTTTGCTCTTTCTCCCCCTTCTTAACCTCTGTCTCACACTGTCTTTGTACCCATTGCTCCCTCCTTCACTTTGTATGTGTGTATGTAGATGTTCTTGTGTGCATTTTGACATGTGATAACTTTCTCTAAAAAATCTACATATTTAAGACACGTTCAATTATTAGTTGTATATTGTACCACTGGCCAAAGTAATTGTCCACTGAGCACCAGTGATCATATTCTCACTGAACACCTCCATGGAGAGAATACTGGTTCCATGCCACACTCAGCTCTTTTTGTAGTCATGGAGACCTAAGGTCAGAGATTATATCCCATGTAAGAGTTCTTCTGTGGCAAGGACTTGAACCACAGTGATATTTTTAAATATACATCACATTGTTTATCAGTTTGAAGTGAGCTCTTCCCTTATTAAAATGCAGACCATCACAATGGGCAAGTGATTCTTTTCCATTACCAGCATCAGATCATGAAGAAGCAAAGGAACCTTGAGATTGTAAACCCTAAATAGAGGTCAGCTCAAAATGAAGTATAAGTCCTGTGGACTTTGTGCCCTGCCTTTGACTCCATGAGCACTACATTATCCACATATAATCCTATATACATAATTAAAATCAATGTTTTTAAAAATTTCTCCCTCAATGCTACTAATTATCCCAATGGTTGAGTTCTTGTGTACTATAAATGAGATCTAAATTCAAATAGAAATATTTCAAAAATATATTCCTCCACTTGATTTCTAAAGATTGTATTTGAAACATCACTACTTCCTGTCAAATGTTAGGACAAGTTTTGTCTCAAACAAGACATAAGTCTCATAATTCTTTTCATTTCTAAAACTTTTCTGAGATTTGAATTAGTAGGCTAAAACTTAGCATATAGATGAAGGAGTTGAGAGTTGGTGTCCTCATGAGCAGACATATTCCAGCCCTCCGTCCTCCACTTGGACTTCTTCATTTTAGTCAACGCTTGTGGGTAAGGAAGGTTGCATATTCACCAAAGAATGGATATTAAACCCAATATGATAAAGAAGAGAGGCAAGATAGAAATCAGGAAAAAAGAGAAAGAAGGAACAAAGAGACATGAGACAAGGCGAGGCCAGAAGGATTATTAGGAACGAAAGAAGAAGAGGGAAGTTAATGAGGATGAACCTATATAATCACAATATATTATACATAATCATGATATTTTTCCTTTTTTCTGTTTTTTTAATTGGGTATTTATTTCATTTACATTTCCAATGTTATCGCAAAAGTCCCCCACATGCTCCCCCACCCACTCCCCCACCCACACACTCCCACTTCTTGGCCCTAGCGTTCCCCTGTACTGAGGCATATAAAGTTTGCATGACCAATGGGCCTCTGTTTCCACTGATGGCCGACTAGGCCATTTTCTGATTCATATGCAGCTAGAGACACGAGCTCTAAGAGGGTACTGGTTAGTTCATAATGTTGTTCCACCTATAGGATTACAGATCCCTTTAGCTCCTAGGGTACTTTCTCTAGCTCCTCCATTGGGGGCCCTGTGATCCATCCAATAGCTGACTGTGAGCATCCACTTCTGTGTTTGCTAGGCCCCGGCATAGTCTCACAAGAGACAGCTCTATCTGGGTCCTTTAAGCAAAATCATGCTGGTGTATGCAATGGTGTCAGCATTTGGAGGCTGATTATGGGATGGACCCCAGATATGGAAAAATCTAGGAGTTACATCCTTTTGCGACAATAATATTTAATGGTGGAGATAGCACCTGCTATCCAGACGCAATAAAGGGCCAATTCACCATTTCTAGAGATGATGCCAAAAAAACACTTTACCTGAAAATAAACAACCTGATGTCTGAGTACACAGCCATGTATATATATATATATATATATATATATATATATATATATATATAACTAAGAGTATATATCACTATGTGATATATATATATATATATATATATATATATATATACTCCTAAGGTTGAGTAAGTGGCCTTAAACTAATTCCATCACAACTTGCATGGGAAGGATATTCCCCAGTAATAAGACCTGTCTCCATCACTGTCAATCAGAAAACAAAGTTTATGCACAACAAAACAAGAAACCCAAAAGCAGAGAACTCCAATTACAAGTAATAGACCTAGACCCACAGGCTCTGAAGACTGACTGTACAGTTGGATACAGTCCTGTACTTCTGTTCCCTGGGATTTTTATTACCAAGGAACTGAGGAAAGATCTACAATATCTGTTCTCTATAATGGTCAACACCTCAAAGCACAGGTTACCCACATTCATGCCTGCCTTCTGCTACACTTCTTGCCAAAACGTAGACTACTTCAGCCTACTTTGTACTCCACTTAATGAGACTCAAGACTAGCTGCATGTTACTACTTATTCTGAATTATTATGTACAGGTGACCCATCCTTCACCAACCTTCACCAACATAATTATCATATTTAGGAATTTGAGGTTTTAGGAGATATAAGCTCAGAGGAGTGAAAGAAAGCAAACTACATAGAGATATAGACTGACATAAATCAAGACTTCCATAAGCTAGTCCCCAAGTACCATGTCCCTAAGTGGCAAGGGGTATCTTCTATGCCTAGTGAGATGAGGTACAAATCTGACTCTTAGGTATTTTTAGATAAACATGTGAGATCAATGGATTAAATGCCTGGGCTGTGCTTCCTTGCAATCTATTTTCTATACGAGATAACAATGGATCTGGCCACAGACACCATGAGAATAGTCTCAAATAGTTCTTTAAGTAGAATGTCTGATCACTAGAGCCCAATTCCATCCTAAATACTCTTCTGGATTATACACAGATAAAAACTGCACATAGGGCACGGGGCACTGATCTCCCTGCACTACATGAGTGGGGGCTCATTTACTAAATGTTCCCATGTTTCTTCCTAGCGCTGCACAGTGTAATTCCTACAACTTCCTGCTTATCTACAATGTGAACTCCAGACAGTACCAGAAAAACGTTCCTTATGTTCCTCTCCAGGTGCTCCAACAGGCACAGGGCAACATTCTGTCACCAGGAGGGCAAACTGCAAACCTTGCTCATTGCTTCCTTTTATCCTCCCAGGAACCACCCCAATGCAAAGCAACCCTCAGGCAGAGGATAAAAGCCCACACAAAGATGAGAAGCCCCATCCTCTTCTCATCCCCTCCATCAGAGCATGGCTGTCCTGGTGCTGCTCCTCTGTCTGGTGACATTCCCAATCTGTAAGTGTTTCAGGGTTTCAGAAGAGGGACTAAGACATGTCAGCTAGGAAATGTGTGACTAATGGTGATGTTTCTAGTCCCCAGGTATTCTATCCCAGGTGCAGCTGAAGGAGTCAGGACCTGGCCTAGTGGCGCCCTCACAGAGCCTGTCCATCACATGCACTGTCTTCGGGTTCTCATTAACCAGCTATGATATAAACTGGGTTTGCCAGCCACCAGGAAAGGGTCTGGAGTGGCTGGGAGTAATATGGCCTAGTGGAAGCACAAATTATAATTCAGCTCTCAAATCCAGACTGACCATCAGCAAGGACAACTCCAAGAGCCAAGTTTTCTTAAAAATGAACAGTCTGCATAGCCATGTACTATCGTGCCAGAAACACAGTGAAGGAAGCCCAGTGTGAGCCTGCACAAATACTTCTCTGAAGGGATGCTCATAAACAGCAGGGAGCGCAGAGGACCCAAAGGGATTTTCCAGGATCTCTTCTGGAATCTAGGACGTTCTGGCCTGTGTCTATCAGCATATGTTTCAATGTTAGAGTTGTGAGTTTTTCTTCCAGCTACAAAGATTCTTTAGAACCCACTCTTCAGTGTCATTCTGCTAAATTTGTTCACACATGGAAGGATTTGTTAAATGATTCTATAGTCTAATAGGGTCAAACAAAAACAAATAATTGAGTTGATATGTACAGAAAAAAATTCCTCAAAGTGGACAACTGTGTAGGTAAGGAAAACCAGGGGGATTTGGGAATAGATTATTTCTCTCCTGACTGTAGTTTTAGTCACCTTTCAGCCATTTACTGTATTTAATTGATGTTTAAAGTTAATTGTATTCATCTTCCCTAACATGAAGTTTCCAAACACACGTCCACAATTTAATGATGACAGTTATCGTTATAAATGCTAACTCATAAGATCTCTCTTCATATATGAAAAACAGAATATGCTGTTATTATCTATAGCCAACAAACTTACATATTATTATTGAAATAATCCTTCCCATCTAACTGAATATTCTTCGCATTCTACACTGTCTATGCTGCGATCAGCCTGCCCTAATTTTACCTTTGCTCACATCATTGCTTTCTGTTTCATTTGATAAGATGGTGCCTGGTTGCTACTGAAAATGTGTCCTCCAATTTCACACTGATTAATGTAATATTCTCCTTTGAGAACAGAGCTGTAGCAAAAAAATAGGATGTAATATAATCATTGCTACTCAAGGTGCTGCAGAAATAGCTCAGTGGTTAAGAGAGAATATTGAACTTTGAGGGGTCCAGATTTAATTCCTGATACCTACAATGTGCACCTTATAACCACATGTACCTACAGAAAACTTAGTATAAATGTGGCCTCCTTGAGCACTATACTGCTCCCACCAACACATATACCCATAATTAAAGATAAATATTTTAGAAAAATTGCTAATCTAATGCTAGTAAGTAGTCAAAAAGAGAGTTCTTGTGTCATGTATATATGTGTAGCAGATTTAAATGTTAAAAAGTCAAGAACACATTCCTCTAACCACATTAAAAATTTGACATGAGTAGCCCAGACATTGGCAAATGCTAAGCTTGTATCTAGAAACACAATTGTGTTTGGTGATATTTAATTACACATTTATACCTAGACACATACCAATATTGAAACAAAACATGTTCTATGCACATGCTCTAAGGAAAGCTAAATAGAGTGTAGTGAAACCAAAGAAAATGTGAATATGAAACCTCCATATTTTTCCAACTCCGCAACCTAAAACAATGTCTTTCATGTCTTATATCTTCTATGAGGACTTTCTTCTGACCATGTCCAACTCCAGAGCATGCAACAGCAGGAAGACATACTGCAGTGCACCCATGAAAACCAGCTCTGTCCTGTCCCTGAATCTCTCAGAGGAGCCCAGAACTGAATACCCAGGTCCTCACATTCAGTAATCAGCACTGAACACAGAGCACTCATCATGGATTTGGGCTCGGCTCGGTTTTCCTTGTCATTATTTTAAAAGGTAATTCATAATGATAAGATTCCGTCTGCTGTGTGCACATGAGAAACAGAAAAATTGTTTTGTTTCTCTATTTTGTTTTGCTTTGTTAGTGACAGTTTCTGACTCATAATTCTCTGTTTGCAGGTGCCCAGTGTGAGGTGAAGATAGTGGAGTCTAGGAAAGGTTTAGTGCAGCCTGGAAGGCCTGTGATACTCTCCTGTGCCGCCTCTGGATGCACTGTCAGTGACTACTGTTTTGCCTGGGTTTGCCAGGCTCCAAAGAAGGAGCTGGAATGGTGGGGGGGGGGCATTAATTTTTCATGGTGGTGGTAGCACCTCCTATGCAGACACCTTGAAGAAGTGGGTTGGACCTAACATTCAGAATCAATATTTAGAGATTCTAATCCTTGAAGACGTCACTTTTGACCAAGCATATATGAAACAAGTTACTGAGGTTTGTGGTGGTTTGAGTGTGCTTGGTCCATGGAGAGGGAAACTACTAGGAGTTTTTAGGAGGAACTGTGGCTTGTTATAGGGAGGACATCACTGTAGGAGTAGGCTCTGTGGTCCTATGTTCAAGCTCTACCCAGTGCAGAACAGAGCCCTCTCCTGCCTGCAAATGGAAAGAATTTCTCTTCCTGGCTGCCTTCTATTCAAGTTGTAGAATATCAACTCTCCTAACACAATGACTGCGAGCATGCTGCCATGCTTCCCACCATAATAATAGACTAAATCTCTGAAACTTTAAGCCAGGCTCTAATAAATGTATTCTTTAATAAGACTGACCTTGGCTATGGTGTCCTTTCACAACAGTAAAATAGAAACATAGACAAAGTTTTAACTGTCTGTACTAGAGGACCATCTCTATGTCCTTGGGGTTGTATGTAAATTATTGGACAAATACTATAGACAAGTTGTATGGCCAAAAATCCACCCCCTTCTTCAAATCTACTATCTGTAGCCATATAGATTAGATTCCTTTTCTGCACTCATTTCCCTTACTTACTGAGACATTTTATGGACACGCTCAGAATCCCTGAACTTCCTGCTTGGAAAAAAAAAAAAAAAAAAAACCTTCCAATTTGAAGACAGTTGTCTTACAAAATTCATCATAAATTCTGATCCATATCCAGGCATATCATGCATATTCACTATCCAGGCATATCATGTAGTTTTAAAAAACAAACCAATCAATGCTAAACTGGGTAAGTGCCTACATCATTGACTTATGTCTGTTCATAACCTGGTACATCGCTAAGACCAGGACTGCATGTGTCTCCTAGGCCACACCTCTCCCACAAATGCTGGCTCTGCCTCTCCAGAGTTCCAAGATCATTGAGCTCTGGGTTCCCCAGGAACCCTAAGGGTGCGCTCTTGCCAGCCTGTACACTACTGTGCTAACTTCTCCCCTGGAGCTTGGTCCTTGCTCAATCTTCCTTTTCAAAGCCTGGCCAAATTGCTCCTAGACTGTGTTCTTTCTGTCAGGCCACTGAACTCATCTTGAATGAAAAACAACACAAAATCTGAAATTAAAATAAACTATTTTTAATGAAAATCTTCCAACATAGCAGCTACCACCAGGTATAAGAGTTACTCATCTACATGTTGCTTCTTCTCACGCCCAGCATAAACATTAAAGGGCTTTTTCTTCCTCCCATGTCCCCTCTTTCTCTCTCAGACCCAGAAGCTCCACCTGCTCCTCTTGGCCCAGCAATTGTCTTCTTGTCCTCCTTATTATCTTATTAATTAATCAGCGGAAAATTCCCCTACGTACAGGAAACTTGATGAAAATAGTAAATCTAAAACATTCCTTACAAAATACATTCAAGTAATCCAAAATACCATGAGAAGACCTAATCTAAGAATAGTAGTAATGGAAGGTGAATTGTCCAAGTTCTGAAAACTAGTAAATGTTTTCAACTATTTTACCTAACAGTGAAGATATGGTTCTGATGAGGCCATCTCCTATAGCCAAGCAAGACTGACATTGGAGAAATAAGGTCACCAATCCACCCACAAAACTTTTGACCCTAAATCAGTTCTTTCTAAAAGCAATGCAGGGGCAGAAATGAACCAGAGCCTGAGGGAATGGTCAAACAATAACCTGTCGTCGTTGAGACACAGGCAAATGGCATACACCAGTCATTGACATTATTAATGATGTTCCCTTATGCTTACAGGCATTTCTCTAGCATTACTATTCTTGGAGAGACTTTACACAGCATCTTTTTGAAACAGATGCAGATACCCAGAACCAAACATTGGATGGAGATTGGGATCCTTAAGGGAGAGTTCAGAGGATAAATGAGAGACATCAAAGGGATTGCAACCCCATAGAAAGACCAACAGGGTTAATAACTTGACCCATGGGAGATCTAAGAGACTGATCACCAACCAAAAAGCACAGGGGGGCTGGATCGATTCCCTTGGTACACATGTAGCAGAGGTCTGCCTTGTCCTTCAGTAGGTGAAGATAAGCCTAATGCTTCAGAGACTTGCTATATCAGAATGCAGCAACACCCATTTGCTTCTCACTATCTCAGAATTGAAATGGTGGAGATGGGCAGAAGGAACCTAATAAGGGACAACTGAAAAGAGGCAATATTTGGGATATAAAGGAAGGAAGAGAGAGAACGATAAAGAAAGAGATAAAGGAAGGAAACAAACAAACAAAGAGGAAGAGAGAGAAAAGGGTAAAAATAGCCTTGCCGGGTTCAGGGGTTCAAGGGACATGCCTAAACATAGTAAAACAATGCACATAATGGCAGCAAGGCAATAGCTAACACTGAAAGAAACTTGAAGCAGTTCCACTAAAGTCAGTGACAAAGTTGCCCAACCTCAACCTATTTATTCAATAATGTACTTAAAGTTCTAGCTATGATGGTAAGACAACTAGAGGAGATCAGGAGGATACAAATTAGAAAGAAAAATTCAAAGTATTGTAATTGGTGGATGATAGAATAATATACATGAGTGACCTCAAAATTCTTCCAGAGAACTCTGACAGCTGATAAGTACCTTCATCAAAGTAGCTAGAAAATAAATTACTTCATAGAATTCAGGAGCCCTCCTTTATAGAAAAAATAAAGTGGCTGAGAAAGAAATTAGGAAAATCACATTCTTCTCAATAACCAAAAATAATATAAACTATCTTGGTGTGACTCTAATCTAGCAAGTGAACGATGTGTGTGACAAGATCTTCAAGTCCCTAATGAAAGAAATCAAAGAGTTCAGAAGATGGAAAGAACTCTAATGTTCATGGATAGGCAGAATTAACATAATGAAAATGCCAATCTTAACAAATCAATCTACAGATTCAGTGCAATTCCCATCAAATTTCCAGTCCAATTTATTACATGCTGTGAAAAAGCAAATCTCAACTTCATATAGAAAAACAAAAAACGGAGGTAGCTAAAACAATCCTGAACAATGAAAGACACTTCAGGAGAAATCACCATCCCTGTAGCTATACTGTAGAGCGATAGTTATTAAAACTGCATGGTATTTGTATAGAAACGGATATTATGATCAATGGAATTGAATCCAATACTCTGAAATAAAACCACACAGTTAAGGGCACTTGATTTTGGACAGAGAATCCAATAATCATAATAAAAATCATAATAAGAAGAATGCATCCCCCAACAAATAGTGCTGATCTAAATGCAGATATATTCATATCTATCATCCTGCAGGAAATTCAAATCAAAGTGAATGGCAGACTTCAACCTAATACTGGACTAACTAAATCTAACTGAACAAAAAGTGGAGAATAGTTTTGAACTCATTGATACAGGAGACAATTCCCTGAACAAAACAGCAATAGCTTGGGCTCTAGGATCATAAATTGGTAGATAGGATCTCATGAAACTGAAAAACTTCTGTAAAGCAAAGGACATAGTCAATATAACAAAATGGCAGCTTACAGATTGGAAAAATATCTTCACTATCCCTAAATCCAATTGAAGGCTAATATCCAAAGTATATAAAGAACACAAGAAGTTCTCTTGACAAAACCAAATAACTCACCTAAAAATGGACTACAGAGCTAACCAGAGAATTCTCAACAGAGGAATCACAAATAGCTGTGAATCACTTCAAGAAACATTCAATATTTGTAGTCACCAGGGAAATGCAAATCAAAACTACCCTGAGATTCTACTTTATACCAATCAGAATGGTGAAGATAAAAATTCCAATGACAGCACATGTTGGTGAGTATGTGGACACTTTTCCATTGCTGGTGAGATTACAAAATGGTACAACCATTCTGGAAATCAATCTGGCATTTCCTCAGAAAATTGGAAATAGTTCTACCTAAAGATCCAGCCATACCATTCCTGGGCATATACATAAAATGTGTTCCACCATACCACTAGGAGATATGTGCCTCTGTGTTCATAGCAGCCTTATTTGTTAATAGCCAAAAGCTGGAAACAACCCAGATGTTCCTTAAACAAAGATTGTATACAGAAAACTGTGTGTTCCTTTACAAAATGGTATTATGCTCAGCAATTAAAAAGTGAGAACATCATGAAATTTGCAGGCGAATTTGGAACAAATGAAAAAGTAAAAGCCGTAGTGAGGTAACACGCCCAAACTGAACTGCATGGGATGTACTCACTGGTAAGTGGATATTAGACAAAGTATAAAATACCAATAATAAGACCCACAGACCATAATGAGTTTAATAAGATGGAAAGCCCAAGTACAAATTCTTCAATCCAATATAGAAGGAGGGACAAAATAATCAGGGAGGCAGGGGGAGAGGGATATATTTGGGAAGACATGGGAGAGGAAGGGAGAAAGGCAGAAAGGATAAGGTATGGGTGAACACTGGAAAGCAGTCCAGAGGTCCAGGAAAATGAATGTAAGTATTCAATTGAATGGAGGTGGGAGTCAGGGGTAACCTCTGGAACGTCAAAGAGACCTGGGATGTGAGAGGCTTCCCAGATGATAATCTTAGCCTTAATGCCTAACAGTTGTAGACATACCCTGAAGAGATCACTTCCAACAGATGCAGAGGGCCCTAAGTGGTTGGATGGAGTCCCCCAACTTTTCTTCAATATTGTCAGTACTCATAGCAATTAGGACAATGCAAATCAAAATGCCCTGAGATTATATCTTATATCTGTCACAATGGTTAAGATCAAAACCTCAAGTGATGGCTTGTGCTGGCAAAGACTCAGAGAAGGAAAAGTCTCCCCATGGCTTGTGGGAATGCAAACTCTTACAACCTCTTTGGAAGTATATTTGATTGTTAGCTGGTATAAAATGGCAAAACTAAAATGGTGGAAGTGGGACTTAAAAAGGAAGAAAATCGAGAACTTTTGGATGTAAAACTCGTAAGTTTGCTGCAAATAAAAACATGTTTCCACTGCAAACCCTGAATCCCAGATAGATGAGGACCTGAAATTCTTCAAATACAAAGAATCTCTAAACCTTGAGTACATTCTATCACAAATAAGTAAAAATCACAACATACCTAGTGCTCCCATCACAGAGAATGAGTTCTGCTACCATCACCTCATAGGTGTGACTCTCTACAAAACACATATTATTGAAAAAAACATATTATGCCCAGACTTTGGAAAGACTGAGCTCATATCTAAAAATACAGTTATGTGTGATTCTATTTAATTACACATTTACACTGAGGAAACCTGACAGTATGGAAACAAAGCTTGTCCTGTGCACATACTCAGAGGGAAACTAAACAGAGTACGGTGAATCCCTAACCAAAATGGAAAAAATGAAACTACAGTATGTTTTGAATGCTGTAACTGAAATCTGTGTTTTTGATGCCTTATATCTGGTGTCATCAGTAACTTCAGCCTAGATCCAACCCCAGAGCATGGTATAGCAGGAAGACATGCAAATAAGTCTTCTCTGTGCCCATGAAAAACACCTCTGCCCTGACCGTGCAGCTCTGAAAGAGGAGGCCAGCCCTGGATTCAATTCCCAGTTCCTCACACTCAGTGATCAGCACTGAACACAGACCCCTCACCATGAACCTCGGGTTCAGCTTGATTTTCCTTGTCCTAATTTTAAAAGGTAATTTATTGAGAAGAGATGACATCTGTTGTATGCATATGAGAAACAGAAAAATTGTTGTTTTGTTAGTGACAGTTTTCCAACCAGTATTCTCTGTTTGCAGGTGTCCAGTGTGAAGTGAAGCTGGTGGAGTCTGGGGGAGGCTTAGTGAAGCCTGGAGGGTCCCTGAAACTCTCCTGTGCAGCCTCTGGATTCACTTTCAGTGACTATTACATGTCTTGGGTTCGCCAGACTCCAGAGAAGAGGCTGGAGTGGGTAGCAGACATTAGTGGTAGTGGTGCTAGCACCTACTATCCAGACAGTGTAAAGGGGCGATTCACTGTCTCCAGAGACAATGCCAAGAACACCCTGTACCTGCAAATGAGCAGTCTGAAGTCTGAGGACACGGCCTTGTATTACTGTGCAAGAGGCACAGTGAGTGAATATTACTGTGAGCTCAAACTAAAAACTCCTGCAGCTCATCCAGGACCAGAAGGGGGCGCGGAGAGCACACAGAGCTGGGAATTACAGAGAGTTACAGCTTGTGCAATTGTCTGTATCCTCCAACCCATCTTCAAAATATTCGACCCAAACCTGATCCTGTCTAAAGGTAATTCAAGGACAAAATGGAGCAGAGACTGAAGGAATGGCTGACCTGTGTCTATTCCAAATTTGGATCTATCTCATGGGCAGGCACCAAACCCTGACACTGTCACTGATTGTGCTTGCAGACAGGAGCACAGCATGGCTGACCTCTGAAAGGCCCTATAAGCAGCTCACTGAGACAGACGCAAATACAGTGTACAACTGGATTAAGTTTGAAGACTGCTATGGAAGAGTTAGAGGAAGGAATGAAAACTCTGAAAGGGATAACAACCCCAGAGGAAGACTAACAGTGCCAATTAACCTGAATGCCTGAGAACTCCCAGAGACTAAGCCACCAGCTAAAAATCATATTCAGGCTGTTCTGAGACCCCAGGCACCTATGTCTAAAAGAACTTCCTTGTCTGCCCTCAGTGGGAGACAAGGAGCCTAAAGCTGTAGAGACTTAATGCCCCAGGGATGGAAAATACAATGTTGAGTTTCTCAGAAAAGTGAAGAGAATGGTGGTTGGAGAAATAAATCTGGGAAGTGAGACTTGTTGGGGACAACATATTGGTTCTAAATTGATGAAACAACTATCTAATCAATAAAAAGAATCCTAGGGGTAATGGAGGGCTGGACTCCTCTGTGCCTAGTTTGTAACTCTACAGGGATCCTCTTTAAGAGTATATGGTGCACATAGAGTATATGTGTGTAACACTAATCTGGAGGTAAATTTTTCTGAAAAAGCTTTATAGCAGCCTTATTTATAATAGCCAGAAACTGGAAAGAACCCAGATGTCCCTCAACAGAAGAATGGATACAGAAAATGTGGCACATTTACATATTGGAGTACTACTCAGCAATTAAAACAACGAAATGAAATTCTTAGAGGAATGGATGGATCTGGAGGATATCATCATGAGTGGGGTAACCCAGTCACAAAAGAACTCATTGATATGTACTCACTGAGAAGTGGATATTAGCCAAGAAAATTGGGAGCCAGATGAGAAGTCAAAGCCAACTCATTTATTGCTATAGTAAAGAATGCCTTTATACCTTCTGCCCATAACACCTCTGCTCATATATGCTCATCTCCATATGGTTGCCACCATCTACTTGGCTGCCAAGGTCACACACTTCTTGTTCTTCTCTGAGCCTCAGGCAGGTATTGGGTTAGTAAACGCAAAAGTGCCTGCATGAATCATTACAGGCAGATAGGCAGGCAGAACATGCTAACTTGCTCCTCCTACATGTTATAAATCCTTCACTGTGATAGCAGGTCATCTCCAGAAGACAGTATTTAACAACACTCCTCCCCGTGCTCCACCTCTCATGGTCTTTCTGCCACCTCTTTCTCAGTATTCTCTGAGGCTAGATGAGATGTGAACAAAACAGAAAACAATCTCTGTGTCAAATACCTAATATGGATTGGAAAGAAAAATCCCTGCCCATATCTGTGGGCATGGAAATGCTGGTGCTTTAACAAGAAACATGTGGTGTGGTGAGAGAAAGTGATGAGAAGAAGGGAAGCATGGGAACTGTGGAAAGAAATCCAAAGTCTACTGAAAATGCTATGTTGATGGCAAGATATAGTGTCTTGCTACAAAAATTAATTGATAGCCTAAGTTATTCTCAGTATATAAAAGTGGAGGAATGAAACTTGATTTAAACACACACACACACACACACGAGTAAAAAAAAAAAGAAATAGTCATGAGGTGCCCAGTGAATAAAGAGAAGAAAATGGTATAGTTAGTAGGGATCATAGAAAGAACTGGAGGATACAAACAAATAGGTTTCCTGTAAATATGTCTTCATAGTAATCTCTGTTCAATAATCACACAGTGACAAAGTATGCCTCATTCACAAGCCCTGATGAGCTGAGGGAAGCATCTCTCTGAAATGAATAAAGTTCAGAAATGTCCTAAGTGTCCCTCTCATAGGAAAGGGGTGTTGCTAACTTTTCCAGGAAGCTCAGACTTTGTCAAAGATCCACATCAAGGAGAAGCCATGTCAAGACCACAGAGTGGGAAAGACTGAGCTCTTGTATGGAAACACAACTATGTGTCCTGCTTTTATTTTCATACTATACTGAGGAGACATGACATTATAGAAACACAGCATGTTCTTTGAATATGGAGAATCAGGAACTAGATGAAGTGTGGTGATTCTTAACAATAAAAGTGTATACAGAGGTACTTTACTGTTTAAATATTTATAACTGTCATCATTGTCTTTGATATATTATATCTTCTTAGAGCACTGCCTTCTCTCAAGGGTCCAACTTCAGAGTATGCTATAACAGGAAGAGTTGCAAATAAGACTTATTTTTTGTACCCATGAAAATAATATTGCCCTGACCCCTGAATCTCTGGCAGAGGAGCCAAGTTATGGATTTCCAGATCCTCACATTCATTGATCAGCAGTGAACAAAGACCATTCACCATAGCCTTGGGGCTCATCTGGATTCTCCTTCTTATTGTTGAGAAAGGATTTCACTGGGAAGAGCTGCCTCATAATTCTATGACCAGGATAGGAAGATGCTGGACTTCTATGATAGATTTCTACCCACAATACTCTGTGTTTGCAGGTGGTCCGGGTGAGGTAGAGCTGGTGAAGTCTAATAAAGGCATAGTGTTGCCTAAAAGTTTCTGAAACTCTCATGTTAAACCTCTGGATTCACATCCAGTGATGACTATATAAGCAGGGTCCTCCAGCCTCTAGGGAAGGGTCTTCAGTGGTCAGCATACATTAAAAGAGATAGTTCCATCAACTATGCTGAAGTCATGAAAAGCCAATTCACCATCACCAGAGACAATGCCAAGAACAACCTCTACCTGGAAATTTGCAGACTGAGGACACAGCCATGTATCATTGTGCAGGATATACAGTGAATGGATGTTAGTGTGAGCTCAGACACAACCATCCCTGCAGACTGATCAGGACAAGAAGTGAGTGTTGAGACCTCAGAGAGTTCTGAGTCACACAAGTCTTTTTGAAAGAGGCATACAGGAGGCGAGAGCCACAGAGCCTCTGAGGTGGCGCCATTTTTGGCTCCAGACAACTGGCCACCTTCCTGGTCAGAGCACAGGTGTCCGCCCAGCCTGAGAGGCTTCTGCCAACAGGTTTCCCGGGAGCCAGCTTGGTTCCGGGACTCCGAGTAGGGCAGTCTGCACAGGTGACAGTGTGGAATACAGAGGCCAGCAGTTTCTGGGACAGGTGAGAGCCACAGAGCCTCTGAGGCAGCGCCATTTTCGGCTCCAGACAACCGGCCACCTTCCTGGTCAGAGCACAGGTTTCCGCCCGGCCCGAGAGGCTTCTGCCTCAGGTTCCCTGGGAGCCACCTTGGTTCTGGGACTCCAGGGAAAGTAGTCTACACAGGTGAGAGTGTGGACTACTGAAACAATGGCTTCTGTGACAGGCCAAAGCAACACAGCTTCTGGGAAAGATCCTGTTTTGGGCCTTCATCTTCGGCCAGGAGGAGGTCCAAACACCAGATAACTGTGCACCTTCCCTGAAAGAGGAGACCTTGCCTGCAGAGACTGCTCTGACCACTGAAACTCAGAGGAGAGAGCTAGTCTCCCAGGTCTGCTCATAGAGGAACAATCTCTAAACAGAGACAACTATAACAACTAACTCCAGAGATTACCAGATGGCAAAAGGTAAACGTAAGAATCTTACTAACAGAAACCAGGACCACTCCCCATCATCAGAACACAGCACTCCCACTTCACCCAGTCCAGGGCACCCCAACACACCTGAAAAGCTAGACCTGGAATTAAAAGCATATCTCATGATGATAGTAGAGGACATCAAGAAGGACTTAAATAACTCACTTAAAGAAATACAGGAGAACACTGCTAAACAAGTAGAAGACATTAAAGAGGAAACACAAAAATCCCTTAAAAATTGCAGGAAAACATAACCAAACAGGTAGAAGACATTAAAGAGGAAACACAAAAATCCCTTAAAGAATTGCAGGAAAACACAACCAGGTGATGGAATTGAATAAAACCATCCAAGACCTAAAAAGGGAAGTAGACACAATAAAGAAAACCCAAAGTGAGGCAACGCTGGAGATAGAAACCATAGGAAAGAAATCTGGAACCATAGATGTGAGTATCAGCAACAGAATACAACAGATGGAAGTGAGAATCTCAGGTGCAGAAGATTCCATAGAGAACATCAGCACAACAATCAAAGAAAATGGAAAATGCAAAAAGGTCCTAACTCAAAACATCCAGGAAATCCAGGACACAATGAGAAGAACAAACCTACGGATAAATGGAATGGATGAGACTGAAGATTTTTCAACTCAAAGGACCAGCAAACATCTTCAACAAAATTATTGAAGAAAAATTCCAAATCTAATGAAAGAGATGCCCATGAACATATAAGAAGCCTACAGAACTCCAAATAGACTGGACCAGAAAAGAAATTCCTCCCGACACATAATAATCAGAACAACAAATGCACTAAATAAAGATAGAATACTAAAAGCAGTAAGAGAAAAAGGCCAAGTAACATATAAAGGCAAGCCTATCAGAATTACAAGAGATTTTTCACCAGAGACTATGAAAGCCAGAAGAGCCTGGACAGATGTTATACAGACACTAAGAGAACACAAATTCCAGCCCAGGCTACTATACCCAGCCAAACTCTCAATTACCATAGATGGAGAAACCAAAGTATTCCACGACAAAAATATATTCACCCATTATCTCTCCACAAACACAGCCCTTCAAAGGATAATAACAGAAAAAAAACAAGGATGGGAACCACGCCCTAGAAAAAAAAAAAGAAGGTAATCCGTCAACAAACCTAAAAGAAGACAGCCACAAGAACAGAATGCCAATTTAACAACAAAAATAACAGGAAGCAACAATTACTTTTCCTTAATATCTCTTAATATCAATGGACTCAACTCCCGAATAAAAAGACATAGACTAACAAACTGGCTACACAAAAAAGACCCAACATTTTGCTGCTTACAGGAAACTCATCTCAGAGAAAAAGATAGACACTACCTCAGAATGAAAGGCTGGAAAACAATTTTCCAAGCAAAAGGTATGAAGAAACAAGCTGGAGTAGCTATTCTAATATCTAACAAAATCGACTTCCACCCCAAAATGATCAAAAAAGACAAGAAGGGGCACTTCATACTCATCAAGATAAAATCCTCCAAGAGGAACTATCAATTCTGAATATATATGATCCAAATACAAGGGCAGCCACATTCATTAAAGAAACTTTAGTCAATCTCAAAGCACACATTGCACCTCATATAATAATAGTGGGAGACTTCAACACACCACTTTCACCAATGGACAGTTCATGGAAACAGAAACTAAACAGGGACACAGTGAAACTAACAGAAGTGATGAAACAAATGGACTTAACAGATATCTACAGAACATTCTATCCTAAAACAAAAGGATATACCTTCTTCTCAGCACCTCATGGCACCTTCTCCAAAATTGACCATATAATTGGTCACAAAACAGGCCTCAACAGATACAAAAATATTGAAATTGTCCCATGCATCCTATCAGACCACCATGGACTAAGGATGATCTTCAATAACAAAATAACTAATAGAAAGCAAACATTCACGTGGAAACTGAACAACACTCTTCTCAATGATACCTTGGTCAAGGAAGGAATAAAGAAAGAAATTAAGGACTTTTTGGAGTTTAATGAAAATGAAGCCACAACATACCCAAACTTATGGGACACAATGAAAGCATTCCTAAGAGGAAAACCCATAGCTCGGAGTGCCTCCAAAAAGAAACTAGAGAGAGCACACATTAGCAGCTTGACAACACACCTAAAAGCTCTAGAACAAAAGGAAGCAAATTCACCCAAGAGGAGTAGACGGCAGGAAATAATCAAACTCAGGGGTGAAATCAACCAAGTGGAAACAAGAAGAACAATTCAAAGAATCAACCAATTAAGGAGCTGGTTCTTTAAGAAAATCAAGAAGATAGATTAAACCCTTAGCCATACTCACTAGAGGACACAGGGAAAGCATCCTAATTAACAAAATCAGAAATGAAAAGGGAAACATAACAACAGATCCTCAAGAAATCCAAAATACCATCAGATCCTTCTACAAAAGGCTATATGCAACAAAACTGGAGAACCTGGATGAAATGGACAAGTTTCTAGACAGATACCAGGTACCAAAGCTAAATCAAGATCAGGTTAATGATCTAAACAGTCCTATATCCCCTAAAGAAATAGAAGCAGTCATTAATAGTCTCCAAACCAAAAAAAGCCCATGACCAGATGGGTTTAGTGCAGAGTTCTATCAGACCTTCAAAGAAGACTTAATTCCAGTTCTTCACAAACTATTCCACAAAATAGAAACGGAAGGTACTCTACCCAACTCATTCTATGAAGCGACAATTACTCTGATACCTAAACCACAAAAAGACCCAACAAAGATAGAGAACTTCAGACCAATTTCCCTTATGAATATCGATGCAAAAATCCTCAATAAAGTTCTTGCTAACCGAATCCAAGAACACATCAAAACAATCATCCATCCTGACCAAGTAGTTTTCATCCCAGGGATGCAAGGATGGTTCAATATATGGAAATCCATCAACGTAATCCAGTATATAAACAAACTCAAAGACAAAAACCACATGATCATCTCGTTAGATGCTGAGAAAGCATTTGACAAGATCCAACACCCATTCATGATAAAAGTCTTGGAAAGATCAGGAATTCAAGGCCCATACCTAAACATGATAAAAGCAATCTACAGCAAACCAGTAGCCAACATCAAAGTAAATGGTGAGAAGCTTGAAGCAATCCCTCTAAAATCAGGGACTAGACAAGGCTGTCCACTTTCTCCATACCTATTCAACATTGTACTTGAAGTCCTAGCCAGAGCAATTCGACAACAAAAAAAGATCAAAGGGATACAAATTGGAAAAGATGAAGTCAAAATATCACTTTTTGCAGATGATATGATAGTACGTATAAGTGACCCTAAAAATTCCACCAGAGAACTCCTAAGCCTGATAAACAGCTTCGGTGAAGTAGCTGGATATAAAATTAACTCAAACAAATCAATGGCCTTTCTCTACACAAAGAATAAACAGGCTGAGAAAGAAATTAGGGAAACAACACCCTTCTCAATAGTGACAAATAATATAAAATATCTTGGCGTGACTCTAACTAAGGAAGTGAAAGATCTGTATAATAAAAACTTCAAGTCTCTGAAGAAAAAATTATAGAAGATCTCAGAAGATGGAAAGATCTCCCATGCTCATGGATTGGCAGGATCAACATTGTAAAAATGGCTATCTTGCCAAAAGCAATCTACAGATTCAATGCAATCCCCATCAAAATTCCAAATCAATTCTTCAATGAATTAGAAAGTGCAATCTGCAAATTCATCTGGAATAACAAAAAACCTAGGATAGCAAAAACTCTTCTCAAGGATAAAAGAACCACTGGTGGAATCACCATGCCGGACCTAAAGCTCTACTACAGAGCAATTGTGATAAAAACTGCATGGTACTGGTATAGTGACAGACAAATAGACCAATGGAATAGAATTGAAGACCCAGAAATGAACCCACACACCTACGGTCACTTGATCTTCGACAAGGGAGTTAAAAACATCCAGTGGAAGAAAGACAGCATTTTCAACAAATGGTGCTGGCACAACTGGTTGTTAACATGTAGAAGAATGCGAATCGATCCATTCCTATCTCCTTGTACTAAGGTCAAGTCTAAGTGGATCAAGGAACTTCACATAAAACCAGAGACACTGAAACTTATAGTGGAGAAAGTGGGGAAAAGCCTTGAAGATATGGGCACAGGGGAAAAATTCCTGAATAGAACAGTAATGGCTTGTGCTGTAAGATCGAGAATTGACAAGTGGGACCTCATGAAACTACAAAGCTTCTGCAAGGCTAAAGACACCATCAATAAGACAAAAAAACCACCAACAGATTGGGAAAGGATCTTCACCTATCCTAAATCAGATAAGGGACTAATATCCAATATATATAAAGAACTCAAGAAGGTGGACTCCAGAAAGTCAAATAACCCCATTAAAAAATGGGGCTCAGAACTGAACAAAGAATTCTCACCTGAGGAATACCGAATGGCAGAGAAGCACCTGAAAAAATGTTCAACATCCTTAATCATCAGGGAAATGCAAATCAAAACAACCCTGAGATTCCACCTCACACCAGTCAGAATGGCTAAGATCAAAAATTCAGGTGACAGAAGATGCTGGCGAGGATGTGGAGAAAGAGGAACACTCCTCCATTGTTGGTGGGATTGCAAGCTTGTACAACCACTCTGGAAATCAGTCTGGCGGTTCCTCAGAAAATTCTACATAGTACTACTGGAGGATCCAGCAATACCTCTCCTGGGCATATATCCAGAAGATGTCCCAACCGGTAAAAAGGACACATGCTCCACTATGTTCATAGCAGCCCTATTTATAATAGCCAGAAGCTGGAAAGAACCCAGATGTCCCTCAACAGAGGAATGGATACAGAAATTATGGTACATTTACACAATGGAGTACTACTCAGCTATTAAAAAGAATGAATTTATGAAATTCCTAGCGAAATGGATGGACCTGGAGGGCATCATCTTGAGTGAAGTAACACAATCACAAAAGAACTCACACAATATGTATTCACTGAGAAGTGGATATTAGCCCAAAACTTAGGATACCCAAGATATAAGATACAATTTGCTAAACGCATGAAACTCAAGAAGAATGAAGACCAAAGTGTGGACACTGTGCACCTTCTTAGAATTGGGAACAAAACACCTAGGGAAGGAGTTACAGAGACAAAATTCGTAGCTGTGATGAAAGGATGGACCATTTAGAGACTGCCGTATCCAGGGATCCTTCCCATAATCAGCTTCTAAATGGTGACACCATTGCATAAACTAGCAAGATTTTGCTGAAAGGACCCAAATATAGCTGTCTCTTGTGAGACGATGCCGGGGCCTAGCAAACACAGGAGTGGATGTTCACAGTCAGCTATTGGATGTATCACAGGGCTCCCAATGGAGAACCTAGAGAAAGTACCCAAGGAGCTAAAGGGATCTGCAACCCTATTGTTGGAACAACATGATGTACTAACCAGAACCCCGGAGCTCTTGTCTCTAGCTGCATATGTATCGAAAGATGGCCTAGTCGGCCATCAATGGAAAGAGAGGCCCATTGGACTTGCAAACTTTATATGCCCCAATATAGGGGAATGCCAGGGCCAAAAGAATGGGAATGGGTGGGTAGGGAAGTGGGGGGCGCTATGGGGGACTTTTGGGATAGCATTAGAAATGTAATTGAGGAAAATATGTAATAAAAATATTAAAAAAAAAAGAAAGAAATTCTTTCATTGCATCCCATAAGTTTGGGTATGTTGTGGCTTCATTTTCATTGAACTCTAAAAAGTCCTTAATTTCTTTCTTTATTCCTTCCTTGACCAAGGTATCATTGAGAAGAGTGTTGTTCAGTTTCCACGTGAATGTTGGCTTTCTATTATTTATTTTGTTATTGAAGATCAGCCTTAGTCCATGGTGATCTGATAGGATGCATGGGACAATTTCAATATTTTTGTATCTGTTGAGGCCTGTTTTGTGACCAATTATGTGGTCAATTTTGGAGAAGGTACCATGAGGTGCTGAAAAGAAGGTATATCCTTTTGTTTTAGGATAGAATGTTCTGTAGATATCTGCCAGATCCATTGGATTCATAATTTCTGTTAGTTTCACTGTGTCCCTGTTTAGTTTCTGTTTCCATGATCTGTCCATTGGTGAAAGTGGTGTGTTGAAGTCTCCCATTATTATTGTATGAGGTGCAATGTGTGCTTTGAGATTTACTAAAGTTTCTTTCATGAATGTGGCTGCCTTTGTATTTGGAGCATAGATATTCAGGATTGATAGTTCCTCTTGGAGGATTTTACCTTTGATGAGTATGAAGTGTCCCTCCCTGTCTTTTTTAATGACTTTGGGTTGGAAGTCAATCTTATCAGATATTAGAATGGCTACTCCAGCTTGTTTCTTCATACCATTTGCTTGGAAAATTGTTTTCCAGCCTTTCATTCTGAGGTAGTGTCTATCTTTTTCTCTGAGATGAGTTTCCTGTAAGCAGCAAAATGTTGGGTCTTGTTTGTGTAGCCAGTTTGTTAGTCTATGTCTTTTTATTCCGGAGTTGAGTCCATTGATATTAAGAGATATTAAGGAAAAGTAATTGTTGTTTCCTGTTATTTTTGTTGTTAAAGTTGGCATTCTGTTCTTGTGGCTGTCTTCTTTTAGGTTTGTTGAGGGATTACCTTCTTGTTGTTTCTAGGGCGTGGTTCCTGTCCTTGTATTGGTTTTTTTCTGTTATTATCCTTTGAAGGGCTGGATTCGTGGAGAGATAATGTGTGAATTTGGTTTTGTCGTGGAATACTTTGATTTCTCCATCTATGTTAATTGAGAGTTTGGCTGGGTATAGTAGCCTGGGCTGGAGTTTGTGTTCTTTTAGTGTCTGTATAACATCTGTCCAGGATCTTCTGGCTTTCATAGTCTCTGGTGAGAAATCTGGTGTAATTCTGATAGGCTTGCCTTTATATGTTACTTAGCCTTTTTCTCTTACTGCTTTTAGTATTCTGTCTTTATTTAGAGCATTTGTTGTTCTGATTATTATGTGTCGGGAGGTATTTCTTTTCTGGTCCAGTCTATTTGGAGTTCTGTAGGCTTCTTGTATGTTCATGGGCATCTCTTTCTTTAGATTTGGGAAGTTTTCTTCTATAATTTTGTTGAAGATGTTTGCTGGTCCTTTGAGTTGAAAATCTTCATTCTCATCCACTCCTATAATCCGTAGGTTTGGTCTTCTCATTGTGTCCTGTATTTCTTGGATGTTTTGAGTTAGGATCTTTTTGCATTTTACATTTTCCTTGATTGTTGTGCCGATGTTCTCTATGGAATCTTCTGCACCTGAGATTCTCTCTTCCATCTCTTGTATTCTGTTGATGATGCTCGTATCTATGGTTCCAGATTTCTTTCCTAGGGTTTCTATCTCCAGTGTTGCCTCATTTTCGGTTTTCTTTATTGTGTCTACTTCCCTTTTTAGGTCTAGTATGGTTTTGTTCATTTCCATCATCTGTTTGGATGTGTTTTCCTGTTTTTCTGTAAGGACTTCTACCTGTTTGATTATGTTATTGTGTTTTTCTTTAAGGATTTGTAACTCTTTAGCAGTGTTCTCCTGCAATTCTTTAAGGGATTTTTGTGCTTCCTCTTTACTGTCTTCTACCTGTTTACCAGTGTTCCTTTGTATTTCTTTAAGTGTGTTATTAAAGTCCTTCTTGAAGTCCTCTACCATCATCATGAGATATGCTTTTAGATCCGTGTCTAGCTTTTCCGGTGTGTTGGGGTGCCCTGGACTGGGCGAAGTGGGAGTGCTGGGTTCTGATGATGGTGAGTGGTCTTGGTTTCTGTTAGTAAGATTATTACGTTTACCTTTCGCCATCTGGTAATCTCTGGGGTTAGTTGTTGTCATTGTCACTGTTTAAAGATTGTAGCAGAAGCTGTGTTCCACTCACTAGCAGTCTCGAAATCCTGTGGCGGGGGTCGTGGGTAGCTGGCGGGTGTCAGCCGACCCTGCGCTCTAGCTACCCCGGTGCTGGTCCGCCGGAAGAGGCCTGTGGTCCTACTCAGGCCAGTTTTCTGCTTCCCTAATTATGCAGTCTCAGGTCCTGCCCGCAATTGGATTGGAGCAGAAGCTGTGTTCCACTCACCAGAAGTCTTAAGATCCTGTGGCGGGTGTTGTGGGTAGCTGGCGAGTGTCAGCCGACCCTGCGCCCTAGCTACCCTGGCGCTTTTCTGACCAGAGAGTCTTGTGGCCCTACTGAGGGCGGATTTCTGCCTCCCCAACCAAAGCAGTCTCAGGTCCCGCGTGATTGGACTGGAGCAGAGGCTGTGTTCCACTCACCAGCAGTCTCAAAATCCTGTGGCGGGGGTCCTGGGTAGCTGGCAGGTGTCAGCCGACCCCTCGCTCTAGCTTTCCTGGTGCTGGTCCGGCCGGAAGAGGCCTGTGGTCCTACTCAGGCCGGGTTATCTGCTTCCCTAACTAATGCAGTCTCCCAATTATGGATTTTTAAGCCATTCTGTGTCTATATGAATGAATGTCATGAGGCCAATCACTTAAATGTCTGTAAAACTCTGCCAATTATGGGTTTTGGTAATGTAGTAACAATCTTGATATTTTGGTTCCTTTACAAATCACAGAAATCTTAGAAGAATTTGTCTTCAGTTTAATCCCAGGTGTGGTGACCTGAGGCTACTGCAGATCATCTACAGAAGCTGATGGGGGATTGTCTCATGTTCTAGCAGAGCTTTGATTTTGCCACCTCCAGATAGTTTTTGTCATTGTCTAACATTTGGTATTCAGGAATTTAAATGTTAGGGCTCTAAGAGGCTGAAATGGTTGTTTCTTGTGATTCAGGACAGTGGTCTGGTTTGTTAGTAGTCTTGATTAAACAGGAAACAAATCTTTTTTTTATTGAATATTATCCTTATTTACATTTCAAATGTTATCCCTTTTCCAAGTTTTCCCTTTAAAAATTCCCTATCTCCTCCTCCCTCCCGCTGCTCCCCAACCCACCCTATTGCACTTCTTGGCCCTGGCATTCCCCTGTAGTAGTGCATAGAACTTTCATAGGACCAAGGACCTCTCTTCCCTTTGATGACTGGCTAGACCATCCTCTGCCCCATATGCAGCTAGAGATATGAGTCCCACCATGTAAACTGTATGGTCCTCTCTTTTGCATCTTTACAACATTTTGCTTTTGAGTTGCAAAGGAACAATAAGGGTTCAACAATCACCACTGTAACTGTACTTTTAAAAATTCCACAAGAGAACAAAATTAATATCAAATATGATTAGCCCCAGGGCTATCCACAAAAAAAGGCATCATAAAGAAGCCATGCTTTCATATGCAAAGAACTGGTCTTATGTTAAAAAAAAAGTTAAAAATACATGGGCTTACTCAAAATATAGACTCATACCCCTAAGATTGGAAGAGACTGGTAACATTTGTACCTAAGGCTGCTCTATTGTGGCAGCCATTAACATAGTGGAGGGAAGAAGCCTCAAAGAGTGAAATAGAGGAAGGGGAACTAATACAGTAAACCACCAGTTACTACTTAAAGGGCAGTGTTCTGATGTCCTAAGGAGGGCACTCCAAAATAACAATGCCCTTATCCTTAAATTTATTGCTTAACCAGCCTACACTGATCTCAGTGGCCCATTACTAAGGAGAAATTAAAGGCACTTGAACAGCTTATATGAGAACAGCAGGAGGCTTAGTATACAGAAGAGTCTACAAGCCTATGGAACTCCCCTGTATTTTTTTTTTTTATGATGAGGAAATCTGGAAAATGGAAAATGTTGAAAGATTTAAAATCAGTTATTTCAGTAATTCATCCAATAGGTCTCTTGCAGCCTGGAATTCCTTTATATTTTTATAACAACAATCAGGCTCCTAAAATTATATATATATGGATTGATGGTTGCAGTAAATTCTAATGAATTGGTTCCAACAACCCTACACACATAATACCTTCATAGAGATTTGATAGATGGAGCTAAGATCAAAAACATTATTTTTCTCCCATGGCTTACATATACATCACCAAAATTCTCCAAAATTAAAATGTGATTATGTTGTATTTTTCTTTTACTGGATGGCTATAAAAAGATACAACGTTCTCCAATACAATTACATGAAAATATGTTATGTAGTGCAGGTAGAGTAAAACAAATTAACCCAAGAATCGTTGTATATTCATTAATAAGCAACTTTTTAGATTCACAAAGTGTGGGTGAGCAAGGAAATTTTTTTCAATCATTTTTTTTTTTTTGGTTTTTTGAGACAGGGTTTCTCTGTGTAGCCCTGGCTGTCCTGGAACTCACTCTGTAGACCAGGCTGGCCTCGAACTCAGAAATCTGCCTGCCTCTGCCTCCCGAGTGCTGGGTTAAAGGCGCGCGCCACCACACCCAGCTTCAATCATTTTTTTTTAATGACAGGCAGCAATTCATTGTTACAATGAGCAAATTAATTATTTTATTATTTATCTTAAAATTATTCTTACAAAAATATTAATAGATTCACAAATTTATTCTTTTGTATAAAAACAAGCATTCAATTCTACCTTAACAAACAGACTTCACATCTACTCATCAACCATTTTATTAAGTCATATTAGGAAGATGAGTGCTAAAATGCCTATAAGAAAATCATTACCTTATTCACCAGCCCAGCTTCAAAAAAAGAATCATATCAGCTAGTGCTTCAAGTGTTCTTGTTCCTTGACCTTAAAAAAATTCCTAGCTTAACTATTTAAAGGTTTTTTTTTTCAAAACTTCTAATTGATCCCTTAGATAAATGTTTGTGCTAACCACTGGGGCACCTCCCATGAGTTCTAAAGCAGTGTGTTATTCCTCATGCATGGCCCTTTGTAGAGCTGTGGGTGTAGAGGAAGAGGGGGGAGGGAGAGAACCCATGTCTGGCCAGAGTTCATGTGCTCTGGCCTGGCAGACATGGGAGGACTGCAGGACACTTTCCACTTGGCCCCGGGTGGGCATCTGGCTGTGTGAAGCCACTCAGCCCATACCCTGGGAAGTGGACAAGGGGCAGCCCCTGGTACCAGGGGTTCCAGGGAGATACGCTATCGGCCCTGAATAAACAAAAATAGGGCAGAGGGAGAGAGGCTCCCACACAGGCGAGAGTCCTTAGCCTAGTCTGTGTCTCGAGGACAGGAAGGCCTTCTGATGGGAAATTAGGCACGGCCAGTTAGGAAAGCCTATCCCATCATCCAAGCATAATGAGCTTTGATGAACAGAGACAGTCAATGGTTTTAGAACTTTATTGTAGAAAGGTAGGGAAAAAGGAGAGATTGTGGAAAGAGAAAGAGAGACTGGCCATGGCCAAGAGGGGAGAAGGGGGAAAGAGAGAGAAACAGGAAAGACTAGAGAGTAAGAAGAGAGAGAGAGAGAGAGAGAGAGAGAGAGAGAGAGAGAGAGAGAGAGAGAGAGGAGAGCAAAGTGGAGACAAGCAGCCCCTTTTTTAGTGAGCTTGTTATCTTGCAGTTTCTAGGTAACTGTGGAGGGGTTTAGCCTGAAGGTCACAAGCTTGGAACATTCTGTATGTGACTACTAGCCACAACTTCTCCTGTGGGGGCTGTGGGAGCAGTAACTTCAACAAGAGACAGGCATCCAGGAGCCATGAGGGAACACCTTCCATCCCACTGAAAACTGAAGACACAGCCATGTACTACTGTGCCAAACCCAGAGTGAGAGAAGACCAGTGTGAGCCTGCACAAATACTTCTCTGCAGGGATGCTCACAACAAACAGGGGGCACTGAGGACCCAAAGGGACTTCCCAGGATCTCTTCTGGAATCTAGGAAGTTCTGGCCTGTGTCTATCAGCATCTGTTTCAATGTTAGAGTTGTGAGTTTTCCTTCAAGCCACAGAGATTGTTTAGAGACCATTCTTCAGTGTCATTCTACTAAATTTGTTCACACAGTGAAAGGATTTGTTAAATGATTCTATAATCTCATAGGGTCAAATAAAAACAAATAATTGAGTGGATAACTACCAAAAAAAAATCCCTCAAAGTGGACAACTGTGTAGGTGAGGAAAACCAGGGGGATTTGGGAATAGATTATTTCCCTCTGACTGTAATTTTAGTCACCTTTCAGCCATTTACTGTATTTAATTGATGTTTAAAGTTAATTGTATTTATCTGTCCTAACATGAAAATTTCAAACACATGTCCACAATTTAATGATGACACATTCATCATTGTGAATGATAACTCATAAGATCTCTCTCCATATATGAAAAACAAAATATGCTGTTATTATCAATAGCCAATAAACATACATATTATTATTTAAATAATTCTTCACATCCAACTGAATAGTTTTCTCACTCTACACTGTCTATGCTGCAATCAGGCTGCCCTAATTTTACCTTTTCTCAGATCATTGCTTTCTATTTCATTTGATAAGGTCGAGCCTGGTTGTCACTGAAAATGTGCCCTCCAGTTTCACACTGATTAATGTGATTTTCAGTCCTTTGAGAACAGAGCCACAGCAAAAATGAGATGGAATGTCATCATTGTTACTCCAGGTGAGGCAGAGATAGCTCAGTAGTTAAGAGAGAATATTGAACTTTGAGGGGTCCAGATTTAATTCCTGATACCCACAATGTGCGCCTTATAACCACATGTACCTTCAGGAACTCAGTATGAATGTGGCCTCCATGAGCACTACATTGCTCCCACCAACACATATACCCATAATTAAGATAAATATTTTAGAAAAATTGCTATTTTAATGCTAGGAAGTAGTCAAAAAGAAAGTTCTTGTGTCATGTACATATGTTTAGGAGATTTAACTGTTAAAAATTCAAGAATACATTCCTAGATCCATGTTAAAAGTTTCCCATGGGTAGCCCAGACAGTGGCAAATGCTAAGCTTTTATCTAGAAACACAATTATGTGTTTTGATATTTAATTACACATTTATACCAGGACACACAAAAATATAAAACAAACCATGTTCTATGCACATGCTCTTAGGAAAACGAAATGGAGTGTGGTGAAATCTTAACCAAAGAAAATGTGAGTATGAAATATTTTTCCAGGTCTGCAACTTAAAACGATGTCTTTCTTGTCTTATATCTGCTATGAGGACTTTCTTCTGCCCATGTCCAACTCAAGAGCATGCCACAGCAGGAAGACATACAAATATTACTTCTCTGCACCCAGGAAAGCCAGCTCTGTCCTGACCCTGAAGCTCTCAGAGGAGCCCAGACCTGGATTCCCAGGTCCTCACATTCAGTAATCAGCAGTGAATGCAGACCACTCACCATGGACTTTGTGCTCAGCTTGGTTTTCCTTGTCATTATTTTAAAAGGTAATTCATAAAGATAAGATTCTGTCTGCTGTGTGCACATGAGAAACAGAAAAATTGTTTTGTTTCTCTATTTTGTTTTGCTTTGTTAGTGACAGTTTCTGACTCAGAATTCACTGTTTGAAGGTGTCCAGTATGAGGTGGAGCTGGTGAAGTCTAGAGGAGGTTTAGTGCAGCCTGGAAGGCCTGTGATACTCTCCTGTGCAGCCTCTGGATGCACTGTCAGTGACTACTGGCTGGCCTGAGTTTGCCAAGCTCCAAAGAACGGCTGGAATGGGGGTGGGGGGTTGCATTAATTTTTCATGGTGGTGGTAGCACCTCCTATACAGACACCTTGAAGAAGTGGGTTGGACCTAACATATTCAGAATCAATATTTAGAGATTCTAATCCTTGAAAACATCACTTTTGACCAAGTATATGTGAAAGATGTTATGGAGGTTTGTGGTGGTTTGAGTGTGCTTGGTCCATGGATAGGGAAAATATTAGGGGATTTTAGGAGGCCCTGTCGCTTGTTGTGGGAAGGACATCACTGTAGGTGTAGGCTCTGTGGTCCTATGTTCAACCTCTACCCAGTGCAGAATAGAGCCCTCTCCTGCCCAAAAGTAGAAAGAGTTTCTCTTCCTGGCTGCCTTCAATTCAACTTGTAGAATATCTAATCTCCTAACACTATGACTGAGAGCATGCTGCCATGCTTCCCACCATAATAATAGACTGAACCTCTGAAACTTTAAGCCAACCTCTAATAAATGTATTCTTTAATAAAACCTAACTTGGCTATGGGGTCCTTTCATAACAGTAAAATAGAAACATAGACAAGGTTCTAACTCTCTGTACTAGAGGACCATATATATGTCCTTGGTGTTGTATGTAAATTATTGAACAAATACTATAGACAAGTTGCATGGCCAAAAATCCACCCCTTCAACAATCCACTGTCTGTACCCATATAGATTAAATTCCTTTTCTACACTCATTTCCCTTACTGGATGAGACATTTTGGGGACATGCTCAGAATCCCTGAACTTCATGATGAAAAAAAAAAATACCCCTCCAATTTGAAGACAGTTCTCTTTCAAAATTCATCATAAATACTGATCCATATGTCCAGGCATATCATGAAGTTTTAAAAAACAAACCAATCAATGCTAAACTGGGTAAGTGCATACATCATTGGTTTATGTCTGTTCATAACCTGGTACATAGCTAGAGACCAGAACTGCATGTTTCTCGTAGGCCACATCCCTCCCACAAATACAGATCTGCTACTCCAGATTTCCAAGATCATTGATCTCTGGGTCCCCCAGGAACCCTAAGGGTGCACTCTTGCCAGCCTGTACCCTACGGTGCTAACTTCTCCCCCTGGAGCTTGGTCCTTCCTCAATCTTCCCTTTCCAATGCATGGCCAAATTCCTCCTACCCTTTGTTCTCTCTGTCAGGCCATCTAAGTCATCTTGAATGAAAAACAACACAAAATCTTAATTTAAAATCAACAGATGATACAAGAGCTGCACACAAAATCAATTACTCTAAACTCATCAACTATTTTATGATGGGAATCTTCCAACATAGAAGCTACCACCAGGTCTAAGAGTTACTCATCTACATGTTGCTTCCTCTCACTCCCAGCATAACCATAAAAGGGCTGTTTCTTCCTCCTATGTCCCCTCTTTCTCTCTCAGACCCAGAAGCTCCACCTCCTCCTCTTTGACCAGCAATTGGCTTCTTGTCCTCCTTATTATCTTATCAATTAATTAGGGGAAAAATTCCCTACATACAGGAAACTTGATGTATCAGTCCAAGAAAATATTAAATCTAAAAATTTCCTTACAAAATACATGCAAGAAATCCAAAATACCATGATAAGACTTCATAAAAGAATAGTAGTAATGGAAGGTGAATTGTCCCAGCTCTGAAAACTAGTAAAAGTTTTCAACTATTTTAGCTAACAGTGAAGATATGGATCTGATGAAGCCACCTCCTCTAGCCAAGCAAGACTGACAGTGGAGGGAAAAGGAGACCAACCCACCCCCAAATCTTTTGACCCTAAATCAGTTCTGTCTAAAAGAAATGCAGGGAAAGAAATGGAGCAGAGCCAGAGGGAATGGTCAAACAATAACCCGTCATACCTGAGAAGCACGCAATTGGCATACACCAGTCATTGGCATTATTAGTGATGTTCCCTTAGGCTTACAGGCATTTCCCTAGCATTACTATTCTTGGAGAGACTTTACACAGCATCTTATGGAAACAGATGCAGACACCCAGAACCAAACATTGGATGGAGATTAGGATCCTTAAAGAAGAGTTGGGAGGATAATTGAGAGACCTCAAAGGGATAGCAACCCCATAGAAAGACCAACAGGGTCAATAAACCTGGACCTATGGGAGATCTCAGAGACTGATCACCAAACAAAAATCACAGATGGCCTGGATCGATTCCCCTGGCACACATGTAGTAGAGGTCTGCCTTGTCCTTCAGTAGGTGAAGATGAGCCTAAGATTTCAGAGACATGACATATCAGCATGCAGCAATACCCAGGTGCGTCACACTATCTCAGAGGTGAAGGGGTGGAGATGGGCAGAAGGGCCCTGAAAGGGGACAACTGGATAGAGGCAATATTTGGGACAGAAAGAAAGGAAGAGAGAGAAAGATAAAGAGAGAGATGAAGGAAGGAAAGAAACAAACCAAGAGGAAGAGAGAAAAGAGGGTAAAAATAGCCTTGGAGAGTTCGGGGATTCAAAGGGACATGCCTAAGCATAGTAAAACAATGCACATAATGGCAGCAAGTCAATAGCTAACACTGAATTAAATAGAAAAAAACTTAAAGCAATTCCACTAAAGTCAAAGACAGAGTTGCCCAATCTCATCCTATTTATTCAATAAAAATGTACTTAAAGGTCTAGCTAGGGCTGTAAGACAACTCGAGGAGATGGGAGGATACAAATTAGAAAGAAAAATTCAAAGAATTTTAATTGGTAAATGATAGGATACTATACATGAGTGACCTCAAAATACTTCCAGAGAACTCTGAAAGCTGATAAGTACCTTCAGCAAAGTGGCTAGAAACAAAATTACTTCATAGAATTCAGGAGCTGTCCTTTATAGAAAAGTTAAAGTGGCCAAGAAAGAAATTAGGAAAATCACATTCTTCGCAATATCCAAAAATAAAATGAAATAGCTTGGTGTGACTCTAAGCTAGCAAGTGAAAGACGTGTGTGACAAGAGCTTCAAGTCCCTGAAGAAAGAAATCAAAGAACTCAGAAGATGCAAAGAACTCTAATGCTCATGGATAGGCAGAATTAACATAATGAAAATGCCAATCTTAACAAATCAATCTACAGATTCAGTGGAATTCCCATTAAATATCCAACCCAATTATTTACATTCCTGAAAAAGCAAATCTCAACTTCATACAGAAAAACAAGAAACTGAGGTTGCTAAAACAATCCTGAACAATGAAAAAACTTCAGGAGAGTTCCCCATTCCCTACCTCAAGCTGTATTGTACAGCAATAGTTATTAAAACTGCATGGTATTTGTATAGAAACAGATATGATGATCAATGGAATTGAATTGAATACACTGAAGTAAAACCACACTGTTATGGACACTTGATTTTTGACAAAGAACCCAATAATCATAATAAAAATCATAATAAGAATGCATCCCCCAACAAATGGTGCTGATCTAAATGCAAATAGATTCATATCTATCATCCTGCATGAAATTCAAATCAAAGTGAATGGCAGACTTCAGCCTAATACTGGATTAACTAAATCTAACTGAACAAAAAGTGGAGAATAGTTTTGAACTCATTGATACACGATTCAATTCCCTGAACAGAACCACAATGGCTCAGGCTCTAGGATCATAAATTGGTAGATAGGATCTCATGAAACTGAAAAACTTCTGTAAGGCAAAGGGCATAGTCAATAAAACAAAATGGCAACCTACAGATTGAAAAAAAATCTTCACTATCCCTAAATCCCATTGAAAGCTAATATCCAAAGTATATAAAGAACTCAAGAAGTTATCCTCCACAAAACAAAATAACTCAATTAAAAATGGACTACAGCCCTCTTCCGGTCAGAAAAGCACCGGGGCAGCTGGGGCGCAGGGTCTGCTGACACTCGCCAGCTACCCACAACACCCGCCACAGGATCTTAAGACTTCTGGTGAGTGGAGCACAGCTTCTGCTCCAATCCAATTGCGCGGGACCTGAGACTGCATTAGTTAGGGAAGCAGAAACCGGCCTGAGTAGGGCCACAGGCCTCATCCGGCCGGATCAGCGCCAGGGTAGCTGGAGCGCAGGGTTGCCTGACACCCGCCAGCTACCCACGACCCCCGCCGCAGGATTTTGGGACTGCTGGTGAGTGGAACACAGCTTCTGCTCCAGTCCAATCACGCGGGACCTGAGACTGCTCTGGTTGGGGAGAGAGAAATCCGGCCTACATAGGGCCACAACCCTCTTCCTGTCAGAAAAGCACCGGGGCAGCTGGGGCGCACGGTGGGCTGACACTCACCAGCTACCCACAACACCCACCACAGGATCTTAAGACTTCTGGAGAGTGGAACACAGCTTCTGCTCCAATCCAATTGCGCGCGGGACCAGAGATTGCATTAGTTAGGGAAGCAGAAAAACAGCCTGAGTAGGACCACAGGCCTCTTCCGGCTGGACCAGCACCGGGGTACCGTCAGCTACCCATGACCCCCGCCGCAGGATTTAGAGACTGCTGGTGAGTGGAACACAGCTTCTGCTCCAATCTTTAAACAGTGACAACGATAACAACTAACCCCAGAGATTACCAGATGGCGAAAGGTAAACGTAATAATCTTACTAACAGAAACCAAGACCACTCACCATCATCAGAACCCAGCAACCCCACTTCGCCCAGTCCAGGGCACCCCAACACACCGGAAAAGCTAGACACGGATTTAAAAGCATATCTCCTGATGATGATAGAGGACTTCAAGAAGGACTTTAATAACACACTTAAAGAAATGCAGGAGAACACTGCTAAACAGGCAGAAGACAATAAAGAGGAAGCACAAAAATCCCTTAAAGAATTGCAGGAGAACACTGCTAAAGAGTTACAAATCCTTAAAGAAAAACACAATAACATAATCAAACAGGTAGAAGTCCTTACAGAAAAACAGGAAAACACATCCAAACAGATGATGGAAATGAACAAAACCATACTAGACCTAAAAAGGGAAGTAGACACAATAAAGAAAACCGAAAATGAGGCAACACTGGAGATAGAAACCCTAGGAAAGAAATCTGGAACCATAGATACGAGCATCATCAACAGAATACAAGAGATGGAAGAGAGAATCTCAGGTGCAGAAGATTCCATAGAGAACATTGGCACAACAATCAAGAAAAATGTAAAATGCAAAAAGATCCTAACTCAAAACATCCAAGAAATACAGGACACAATGAGAAGACCAAACCTACGGATAATAGGAGTGGATGAGAATGAAGATTTTCAACTCAAAGGACCAGCAAACTTCTTCAACAAAATTATAGAAGAAAACTTCCCAAATCTAAAGAAAGAGATGCCCATGAACATACAAGAAGCCTACAGAACTCCAAATAGACTGGACCAGAAAAGAAATACCTCCCGACACATAATAATCAGAGCAACAAATGCTCTAAATAAAGATAGAATACTAAAAGCAGTAAGAGAAAAAGGCCAAGTAACATATAAAGGCAAGCCTATCAGAATTACACCAGATTTTTCACCAGAGACTATGAAAGCCAGAAGATCCTGGACAGATGTTATACAGACACTAAAAGAACACAAATTCCAGCCCAGGCTACTATACCCAGCCAAACTCTCAATTAACATAGATGGAGAAACCAAAGTATTCCACGACAAAACCAAATTCACACATTATCTCTCCACGAATCCAGCCCTTCAAAGGATAATAACAGAAAAAAACCAATACAAGGACAAGAACCATGCCCTAGAAACAACAAGAAGGTAATCTCTCAACAAACCTAAAAGAAGACAGCCACAAGAACAAAATGCCAACTTTAACAACAAAAATAACAGGAAACAACTATTACTTTTCCTTAATATCTCTTAATATCAATGGACTCAACTCCCCGATAAAAAGACATAGACTAACAAACTGGCTACACAAACAAGACCCAACATTTTGCTGCTTACAGGAAACTCATCTCAGAGAAAAGGATAGACACTACCTCAGAATGAAAGGCTGGAAAACAATTTTCCAAGCAAATGGCATGAAGAAACAAGCTGGAGTAGCCATTCTAATATCTGATAAGATTGACTTCCAACCCAAAGTCATTAAAAAAGACAGGGAGGGACACTTCATACTCATCAAAGGTAAAATCCTCCAAGAGGAACTATCAATCCTGAATATCTATGCTCCAAATACAAAGGCAGCCACATTCATTAAAGAAACTTTAGTAAATCTCAAAGCACACATTGCACCTCATACAATAATAGTGGGAGACTTCAACACACCACTTTCACCAATGGACAGATCATGGAAACAGAAACTAAACAGGGACACAGTGAAACTAAGAGAAATTATGAATCAAATGGATCTGGCAGATATCTACAGAACATTCTATCCTAAAACAAAAGGATATACCTTCTTCTCAGCACCTCATGGTACCTTCTCCAAAATTGACCACATAATTGGTCACAAAGCAGGCCTCAACAGATATAAAAATATTGAAATTGTCCCATGCATCCTATCAGATCACCATGGACTAAGGCTGATATTCAATAACAAAATAAATAATAGAAAGCCAACCTTCACGTGGAAACTGAACAACACTCTTCTCAATGATACCTTGGTCAAGGAAGGAATAAAGAAAGAAATTAAGGACTTTTTAGAGTTCAATGAAAATGAAGCCACAACATACCCAAACTTATGGGACACAATGAAAGCATTTCTAAGAGGAAAACTCATAGCTCTGAGTGCCTCCAAAAGGAAACTAGAGAGAGCACACATTAGCAGCTTGACAACACACCTAAAACCACTAGAACAAAAGGAAGCAAATTCACCCAAGAGGAGTAGACAGCAGGAAATAATCAAACTCAGGGGTGAAATCAACCAAGTGGAAACAAGAAAAACTATTCAAAGAATCAACCAATCAAGGAGCTGGTTCTTTGAGAAAATCAACAAGATAGATTAACCCTTAGCCAGACTCACTAGAGGGCACAGGGAAAGCATCCTAATTAACAAAATCAGAAATGAAAAAGGAAACATAACAACAGATCCTGAAGACATCCAAAACACCCTCAGATCCTTCTACCAAAGGCTATACTCAACAAAACTGGAGAACCTGGATGAAATGGAGAAGTTCCTAGACAGATACCAGGTACCAAAGTTGAATCAAGATCAGGTTAATGATCTAAACAGCCCTATATCCCCCAAAGAAATAGAAGCAGTCATTAATAGTCTCCCAACTAAAAAAAGCCCAGGACCAGATGGGTTTAGTGCAGAGTTCTATCAGACCTTCAAAGAAGATCTAATCCCAGTTCTTCACAAACTATTCCACAAAATAGAAACAGAAGGTACTCTACCCAACTCATTCTATGAAGCCACAATTACTCTGATACCTAAACCACAAAAAGACCCAACAAAGATAGAAAACTTCAGACCAATATCCCTTATGAATATTGATGCAAAAATCCTCAATAAAGTTCTTGCTAACCGAATCCAAGAACACATCAAAACAATCATCCATCCTGACCAAGTAGGTTTCATCCCAGGGATGCAGGGATGGTTCAATATACGGAAATCCATCAACGTAATCCAGTATATAAACAAACTCAAAGACAAAAACCACATGGTCATCTCGTTAGATGCGGAAAAAGCATTTGACAAGATCCAACACCCATTCATGATAAAAGTCTTGGAAAGATCAGGAATTCAAGGCCCATACCTAAACATGATAAAAGCAATCTACAGCAAACCAGTAGCCAACATCAAAGTAAATGGTGAGAAGCTTGAAGCAATCCCTCTAAAATCAGGGACTAGACAAGGCTGTCCACTTTCTCCATACCTATTCAACATTGTACTTGAAGTCCTAGCCAGAGCAATTCGACAACAAAAGGAGATCAAAGGGATACAAATTGGAAAAGATGAAGTCAAAATATCACTTTTTGCAGATGATATGATAGTATATATAAGTGACCCTAAAAATTCCACCAGGGAACTCCTAAGCCTGATAAACAGCTTCGGTGAAGTAGCTGGATATAAAATTAACCCAAACAAATCAATGGCCTTTCTCTACACAAAGAATAAACAGGCTGAGAAAGAAATTAGGGAAACAACACCCTTCTCAATAGTCACAAATAATATAAAATATCTTGGCGTGACTCTAACTAAGGAAGTGAAAGATCTGTATAATAAAAACTTCAAGTCTCTGAAGAAAGAAATTATAGAAGATCTCAGAAGATGGAAAGATCTCCCATGCTCATGGATTGGCAGGATCAACATTGTAAAAATGGCTATCTTGCCAAAAGCAATCTACAGATTCAATGCAATCCCCATCAAAATTCCAAATCAATTCTTCAACGAATTAGAAAGTGCAATCTGCAAATTCATCTGGAATAACAAAAAACCTAGGATAGCAAAAACTCTTCTCAAGGATAAAAGAACCTCTGGTGGAATCACCATGCCGGACCTAAAGCTCTACTACAGAGCAATTGTGATAAAAACTGCATGGTACTGGTATAGTGACAGACAAATAGACCAATGGAATAGAATTGAAGACCCAGAAATGAACCCACACACCTATGGTCACTTGATCTTCGACAAGGGAGCTAAAAACATCCAGTGGAAGAAAGACAGCATTTTCAACAAATGGTGCTGGCACAACTGGTTGTTAACATGTAGAAGAATGCGAATCGATCCATTCCTATCTCCTTGTACTAAGGTCAAGTCTAAGTGGATCAAGGAACTTCACATAAAACCAGAGACACTGAAACTTATAGAGGAGAAAGTGGGGAAAAGACTTGAAGACATGGGCACAGGGGAAAAATTCCTGAATAGAACAGTAATGGCTTGTGCTGTAAGATCGAGAATTGACAAGTGGGACCTCATGAAACTACAAAGCTTCTGCAAGGCTAAAGACACCATCAATAAGACAAAAAAACCACCAACAGATTGGGAAAGGATCTTCACCTATCCTAAATCAGATAAGGGACTAATATCCATTATATATAAAAAATTCAAGAAGGTGGACTCCAGAAAGTCAAATAACCCCATTAAAAAATGGGGCTCAGAACTGAACAAAGAATTCTCACCTGAGGAATACCGAATGGCAGAGAAGCACCTGAAAAAATGTTCAACATCCTTAATCATCAGGGAAATGCAAATCAAAACAACCCTGAGATTCCACCTCACACCAGTCAGAATGGGTAAGATCAAAAATTCAGGTGACAGCAGATGCTGGCGAGGATGTGGAGAAAGAGGAACACTCCTCCATTGTTGGTGGGATTTCAAGCTTGTACAACCACTCTGGAAATCAGTCTGGCGGTTCCTCAGAAAATTGGACATAGTACTACTGGAGGATACAGCAATACCTCTCCTGGGCATATATCCAGAAGATGTCCCAACCGGTAAAAAGGACACATGCTCCACTATGTTCATAGCAGCCCTATTTATAATAGCCAGAAGCTGGAAAGAACCCAGATGTCCCTCAACAGAGGAATGGATACAGAAATTATGGTACATTTACACAATGGAGTACTACTCAGCTATTAAAAAGAATGAATTTATGAAATTCATAGCCAAATGGATGGACCTGGAGGGCATCATCTTGAGTGAAGTAACACAATCACAAAAGAACTCACACAATATGTATTCATTGATAAGTGGATATTAGCCCAAAACTTAGGATACCCAAGATATAAGATACAATTTGATAAACGCATGAAACTCAAGAAGAATGAAGACCAAAGTGTGGACACTGTGCACCTTCTTAGAATTGGGAACAAAACACCCAGGGAAGGAGTTACAGAGACAAAGTTCGTAGCTGTGATGAAAGGATGGACCATTTAGAGACTGCTGTATCCAGGGATCCGTCCCATAATCAGCTTCTAAACGCTGACACCATTGCATACACTAGCAAGATTTTGCTGAAAGGACCCAAATATAGCTGTCTCTTGTGAGACGATGCCGGGGCCTAGCAAACACAGGAGTGGATGTTCACAGTCAGCTATTGGATGTATCACAGGGCTCCCAATGGAGAAGCTAGAGAAAGTACCCAAGGAGCTAAAGGGATCTGCAACCCTATTGTTGGAACAACATGATGTACTAACCAGAACCCTGGAGCTCTTGTCTCTAGCTGCATATGTATCGAAAGATGGCCTAGTCGGCCATCAATGGAAAGAGAGGCCCATTGGACTTGCAAACTTTATATGCCCCAATATAGGGGAATGCCAGGGCCAAAAGAATGGGAATGGGTGGGTAGGGAAGTGGGGGGCGCTATGGGGGACTTTTGGGATAGTATTGGAAATGTAATTGAGGAAAATATGTAATAAAAATATAAAAAAAAAGAAAAAAAATGGACTACAGAGCTAACCAGAGAATTCTCAACAGAGGAATCACTAATGACTGTGAATCAATTAAGGAAACATTCAATATGGGTAGTCACCAGGAAATTGCAAATCAAAACTACCCTGAGATTCCACTTTATACCAATCAGAATGGTGAAGATAAAAATTCAAATGACAGCATATGTTGGTGAGGATATGGACACTTTTGCATTGCTGGTAAGGTTACAAAATGGTGCAACCATTCTGGAAATCAATCTGGCAGTTCCTCAGAAAATTGTAAATATTTCTACCTGAAGATCCAGCCATACCACTCCTGTGCATATACATAAATTGTGCTCCACCATACTACTAGGAGGTATGTGACAATATGTCCATAGCAGCCTTATTTGTTAATAGCCAAAAGATGGATACAACCCTGATGTGCCTCAAACAAAGATTGTATATAGAAAATGTGGGTTCCTTTACACAATCATATTCTACTCAGCAATTAAAACGTGAAAACATCATGAAGTTTTCAGGCAAACAGATCAAATGAAAAAGTATAATCCTAAGTGAGGTAACACACCCAAAATGACCTGCATGGGATGTACTCACTGGTAAGTGGATATTAGACTAAAAGTATAGAATACTAATGATAAAACATACAAAACATAAGGAGTTTAATCAGTGGAAAGCCCAAGTGTAGATTTGTCAATCCAATATATAAGGAGGGACAAAATAATCAGGGGAGGCAGAGGGAAGGGAGACATTTGGTGGAAATGGGAGAGGAAGGGAGAAAGGCAGAAAGGACCAGGTGTGGGGGAACACTGGAAAGCAGCCCAGAGGTCCAGGTAAATGGATGTAAATATTCAGCTGAATGGAGGTGGGAGTCAGGGGGAAGCTCTGCAAAGTCCACCAGACCTGGGATGTGAGAGGCTTCCCAGATGATAATCTTAGCCTTCATGCCTAACAGTGGTAGATAGACCCTGAAGAGATCACTTCCAATAGATGCAGAAGGCCCTAAGGGGTTGGATGGAGTCCCCCAACTCACCTTCAAAATTGTCAATACTCATAGCAATTAGGACAATGCAAATCAAAACACCCTGAGATTATTATCTTATATCAGCCACAATGGCTATGTTCAAAACCTCAAGTGATGGCTTGTGCTGGCAAAGACTCAGAGCACGAAAAGTCTCCCCATGGCTTGTGGGAATGCAAACTCTTACAACCTCTTTGGAAGTATATTTGATTGTTAGCTGGTATAAAATGGCAAAAAAATGGTTGAAGGGGGACTAAAAAAGGAAGAAAAGGAAGAACTTTGGGATGCAAAACAAAAAGTTTGCTGCAAAAGAAATATGTTTCCACTGCAAACCCTGAGTCTCAGACAGAAGGGGACCTGAAATTCTTCAGATACAAAAAATATCTAAACCCTGAGGACATTCTATCACAAATAAGCAAAATTCAGAAAATTCTGAGTGCTCCTGTCACAGAAAATGAATCTGCTATGAACAGCTCATAGGTGTGACTCTCTACAAAACCCATATTACTGAAAAGCCATATTGTGCCCAGCCTTTGGCAACACTGAGCTCATATCTAGAAATACAGTTATGTGTGGTTATTTTTAATTACACATTTACACTAAGGAAACCTGACACTATGGGAACAAAGCTTGTTCTGTGCACATGCACAGAGGGAAACTAAACAGTATGGTGAATCCCTAACCAAAATGGAAAAAATGAAACTACAATATGTTTCAAATGCTGTAACTGAAATCTGGTTTTTTGATGCCTTATATCTGGTACCATCAGTGACTTTAGCCTAGGTCCAACTCCAGAGCATGGTATAGCAGGAAGACATGCAAATAAGTCTTCTCTGTGCCCATGAAAACACCTCGGCCCTGACCCTGCAGCTCTGACAGAGGAGGCCGGTCCTGGATTCGATTCCCAGTTCCTCACATTCAGTGATCCGAACTGAACACAGACCCCTCACCATGAACCTCGGGCTCAGCTTGATTTTCTTTGTCCTTATATTAAAAGGTAATTTATTAAGAAGAGATGACATCTGTTGTATGCACATGAGACACAGAAAAATTGTTGTTTGTTTTGTTAGTGACAGTTTTCCAACCAGTATTCTCTGTTTGCAGGTGTCCAGTGTGAGGTGAAGCTGGTGGAGTCTGGGGGAGGCTTAGTGAAGCCTGGAGGGTCCCTGGAACTCTCCTGTGCAGCCTCTGGATTCACTTTCAGTGACTATAACCTGTTTTGGGTTCGCCAGACTCCAGAGAAGAGGCTGGAGTGGGTCGCATATATTAGTAGTGGCGGTGATTACATCTACTATCTAGACACTGTGAAGGGGCGATTCACCATCTCCAGAGACAATGCCAAGAACGCCCTGTACCTGCAAATGAGCAGTCTGAGGTCTGAGGACACAGCCTTGTATTACTGTGCAAGAGACACAGTGAGTGAATGTTACTGTGAGCTCAAACTAAAACCTCCTGCAGAGCATCCACGACCAGCAGGGGGCGTGGAGAGCACGCAGAGCTGTGAATGACAGAGAGTTACAGCTTTCACAATTGTCTCCATCCTCCAACCCATCTTTCTGTGTCTTTCTGTAGTCCTGTATGTGTTTATTTGTCTCTTTATTGCTCTGTTTCTGTCTCTTTCTCTCTGTCTACTATCGTATCTCTCTCTGTCTCTTTGTCTCCAATTGTGTGTGTGTGTGTGTGTGTGTGTGTGTGTGTTGAAAGGAGATATCTTCTTCTAGCAGTGTACACAATGACTTTGAAATTAAGTCCATCACTGGGCTTAGATATCACTATCTTGCTAGACTGGTTGGCCAACGAGTCCCAATCATCATCCTGTCTCTATATCTAATAGGTGGGCTTATTGATTAACTACAAAACAACATCTTTTGTAGATATGGATATTAAACACAGATCCTGGCGGTGTGATAAGAACTTGAAACACAGAGCTATATATACAGCCCCACCACAAATGAATTAAATGAACTCTGGCTTGAACAAAACTCAGAGCTTCACACAAGGCAGAAGTGAATCTCTGTGAGGACCAGGATCACATCCCAAAGAACCAAAGAACCCTTGAGACTGTGGAACCCTAGAGTCAGGGCTCACACTCAGTAAGATTTCCTTCATAGAGCATGATGTGGGACTCAAGAAGAAATCAGGCAGGGCCTGTGACCCACAAACCAGATGGCTTCCAGTCTCTCCATCATCCTCACACAAAACATATGCAACAGCTCAGCACTGACTCACCTGTGATGCTGGTGACAAAATGTGGGTAAAGCCTCAGAACTGAGTCATGAGGCCAATGTATGTTCCAACACTCAGTGAGGTTCATTTTGCTGCAAACTGCTCCAAAACCACTCAAAGGGTAACATCTGCTTTTTCTCTCTGTGTGCTTGTTATGCCTTGGTAGATATTGCTCCCCAATGATTTAATAGGACAAATCATTTTCCCTTTTAACACATTAATCCCCTTTCCTTCCCCCAAGCTTCTAATAATTTTCTTTAACATTGATGTCTGAGAGATATGACATAACAGATGGTTGGCTTATTCTGAATTGTTACTCATCAAAAGAAATCAGCTGAGGCACTTTGAACCTAGATATAACAATATTTCACAAAGGCATTCTGGGAATATATGGATGGTGTCACTACAAAAGAATAGGAGGATCAATGGCCATACCATACTGAATGAACAAGATACTATCTAAAAGAATAGGAGAGCCAGGCATAATTGCACATGCCTTTAATCCCAGCACTCCGGAGGCACAGGCAGGCAGATTTCTGAGTTCAAGGCCAGCCTGGACTACAAGGTGAGTTCCAGGACAGCCATGGCTATACAGAGAAACCCTGTCTCGAAAAACAAAACAAGAGTAGGAGGGTATTAGATTCGAGGTGATGATGGCTATTCAATCAAACCGCAATGCTCCCTGAGAAAAGGTCTAAGTTTGTCAGATTGTCCTGGAGATGTGTTGCCTGTGCTAATGGCATAGCTGGAACTGCAATACATTGGATTCCTTTGAGTTCTGGAGAAATAAAAGGAATAGTCTCTGTTTTCCTGGGTTCACCAAGTTGGCAGTGAGCTAGAAGATGATACTGGGGACCATCACAGGTGCTTCTACAGAATTATTCTACATTCTACAAGTCTGACTTACTCGCTTTCATTTCTGTGAGGAGCTAAATACAGAATGTTTTTAATGTCTCATAATGTTCTGTGCACACCCACGGATGCCTAGCCAAGGATAGAAACATATAGCTGATAAGGAAGGAGGTTCCTGCAGTGGCCACACTCTGAGATCACCTCCTGCCAAATTATGCCCACAGTGTTTTACATAGTCTTGAAAACACTAGGTCAAATATGTTGTCATCCAGACATGAAAAATGTGTGCAACAATTCAGAAATACCGTGGTCAAGACCACTGGGCTGTAACACTGTAGTTCCAGCCCACATTAATCTCACATCTTTTCTGTGGTTTTAATAAAGAGCACACATGTTTGGAACACCATCTCCACTTTGTATACTTATATTTATGCATCACATTTTGCCTGTAGTTTCCTACCCTGCATAGGTTCCTGTCTTTATTTCTTTTTCTAATGAACAGCAATACAGAAGTGTTGGCCATATAAACACCTTCACCCCAAGTTGCTTTGCCATAGTGTTTCATCACAGCAGTAGTAACTCACAGTAAGGCTACTGGTTACCCTGAAACTCTTATATGTAGACCTTTTGATGAAGTTCCAAGATTGGGGTCTTTATCTGACTGTTTTCCTGGTTAATTCATGTCCACCAATAGAATATTGTTCTCATTTTCAATAATCATATGAAGTTACCTGCTTATAGGAACTTCTTAAACAGAAAACTATATAAAATTCTGCTTCTTTTAAGAAAAATATGTGTCCTAGGATGTAAATGGAGGAAAAAGTGGAGGATGTTGAGTGGAAGACTGGCTATTACAGGAAGGTCATAGAATTGAATGACTCTAAGCATTTTTGTTTTATTATCAATGAGGTACTTCAAGTTGATGCAGGAGTCCTTGATGCTCAGGTGACCCAAAGGACCCCAGCCTCTGTTTCTTGCTCTGCTGCAGTCTCTCTGCTCAGTGCAGTTCACTGAGTGACAATCTTTAAGATAGTCATTCAGGATACAGTTATCACAGTCTTCAGACTCTCTTCATAGAAACTATATAATGAGTCAGAGTCCAGTGTGCCATTAATAGGCCCCTGCAATAGGACTTTACTTCATCTGTGGAAAGAAACCACCATGGCCTAATCAAGGCCTCATTTGGTGATTACTGTAGAAAGTGTCCCCAGAGCATTGCTGGGATGAAAATTCTGGCAAGATGATTAGGGCATTCTCAGTCTGACAGGACAATTCTATCAAGTGTTGCTTCCATATTGAGAGGACTCTCCACATCTTCAGTAGTTCCCAATTTATCAACAGTTCTTTACTCTGTGTCTTACACATAAAATCTTTTCTCTGTAGAATTTTCAGTACTAAAAACAAACAATGATGTTGGTCCTGATTTCAGGGATAATAAATAAATAAAAATCAAATTATACCCTAAACATGTGGAGATGGTTTTCTGTTATGAATTTATTGGCTCTCTAAATGTGTTAATTAAGCCAGGAGTGGTGGCACATGCCTTTAATCCCAGCACTTGGGAGGCAGAGGCAGTTGGATTTCTGAGTTCGAGGCCAGACTGGTCTACAGAGTGAGTTCCAGGACAGCAGGGCTACACAAAGAAACTCTGTCTCGAAAAAAATAAAGTGTTATTTATCATCTACACTTTAAGATAAGTTGGTGGAAATGTTAATAGTCTGAAATACTAGATTTGAATGTATGACCCCTACGTTGCATGCAGAGAATAAAGCTGAATTCCAAGGAGATTCATGCCTTGTGAGTCCATCCCAATCTGATCTCAATCTTCAAACATGATTATGATTACAAGTAATTTACATCCAAAGCATTTGCTGGAAATTAAAAGGACATAATCTAAACTTTAAAACTATTTCTATTTAATGTGTCAGAATAGAATCTGTGGACTGAAGTCTACATGTGCATAGAATATCATTGTCACAATGATGATTCAAATACACATGAGTAGCACAGGTGATGCTTAACTTAACTCTGACTAGAGCCCAGATGTTGATCTTGGCTGAAAGAACCTAGTGTCTCACATTTGAGGTAGAGAAGTGTTATTCAGAGAAGCAGGGTTGGGCATCTCTTCCACTGAAGAAGTCTCTGAAGACAGTATAGCTCCCCTTGCTACCAAACATTCACAGTGAGTTTCAGAACACAATTATCAGAGGCTGATAACTCACTTCAGCTCCTGCCTTCCTCATTTCAATGTGTAGCAAAGACTGTGTTGCTCATAGGCACAGTCCACTCTTATTTTTTATATTTTTATTCAAGTGGTGCTGATCAGTAAATAATGAGATTCCTACATATGCTGTGGGTCATTTTCACAGCACAACTGAGGATGTAGTGCAGACCAGACTCAGAAGATGGGTCACCAATTGATATGAAATTGCTTCCTCCTTTTCTTATTCCTCTCTCTCTCTCTCTCTCTCTCTCTCTCTCTCTCTCTCTCTCTCTCTCTCTCTCTCTCTCTCTCTCTCTCTCTGTGTGTGTGTGTGTGTGTGTGTGTGTGTGTTTTCTCATGTGATTTTTCCCCCTACTTCTCCCTTCTTTACACTGACACTCAGAACTCTGATACTTTACACTTTCTGTTTTCTGTCATCACAAATGCTGGATGACAACGAAAAACCTTGGAGTGGCTAATGCTCATTTTAGGATTGGATAAAGCAAAGTTAGTCATCAAAGCATTATTTTCTTTGGAAAAGGTGATGTTTAGAAGATAGAACAGCTATACATAAAGCTGAATAGTAGAATCCTTGCCTACCCATGCAATATCTTGAGTTCAAGGACCAAAACCAATAAACAGTTAAATACATTTATAGGTATTTTACACAGGAAAATATCATTTCTCACATTCACAGACTGAATGAAGCAGTTGCATGGCTGGATAGGAAATGGCAGTCCCTAGGGTATAAATCATAGATGAAAAGTGGTGCAGAAGGAACAAGTCTAGAGGGAGTCATAATAGCTCAGCGTTTGAATTCCATAACAACCAGTTCAGGTAAGGACTGTGGCATCCATATAACACTTCTAAATAACTAAAAACCATGAGTGCCAGGCAGAGAATGAGCAATGCTTGCATGAATGGCAATGCTACATGCTGAGACCGGATGTGCAGATGTGTATGCTTGCACATGTTCATGGAGGCCACAAGGTGATTCTGCCCATAGAATATGATTGATTTCTGCCAGACTTTTTACAACAGGGTCTCATAGTAAACCTGGAGCTCACAGATTCAGATACAATTATTACATGGAAAGTACCAGAGAGCCGCTGGTCACCACCTCTCATTCCTTGGAGTACATAAATAAACAACCTCACCCAGTTTCTTAAATAAGTACTGAGGGTCAAAATGAGATCCTAACTCAGGGGGAAAGGCTCCATACACCTGGGATATCTCTTCAGCACTGGATCATATTGTGGCAGTATTTTCCCTATCCAATTACATTAAAATATTAGTTCAGCAGGAGTTCTGTGATTGGACAGGGTAACAGGAGGTGGAGGTAAGGGTTGCAGAGAGATAGAGAGAGAAAGTAACTCAAGAGAGGGAAGGGAAGAGAGATGGACAATGCACAGGATGGTTCAGAACCAGCAAGGCTTTGAATAGCCACAGGTAGATATGTTATTATAGGGATAAACAATTGGGGTGACTTTTCTAATCTAGGTGGGCAACTTGTATCATTATCAATTGGCACAGAAATTATCATGTGGGAATCTTGTGAAATAAGAATTTATTGATACGTAAATCTGTCTGGTTAAGAGTCTATAGTTTTGATTTACTGGGTTACTGGAATGTGGAACCTCCAACAATGGAGTTTTATGGCTGAGAAGGAACTGGAAGCTCCAGAAAAGCAAAACAGAAATGGGAACACAGCTATCAGTCACTTCCTGCCTATCTGCTGGGGCTACTTAGAGACAGAGCCATAGGGATTGCGCCTGGCATGAGAGGGAACTAGCAGCACCGAGGCAGCGAATTGAATCATGTGGGGGACACAGCCTTTGGCCTCCATCAGCACTGATGGTGCAGGTCTAGAGGTAGAAGCCCAGAGACAGCACTGAGGCAGAGAGTTTGTTAGCAGTAGCTTAGGAAGCCTGCCAGTATTTTATAGTATTTCTCACAATATCTTATCACTACACATAGTACACACTAATGAAATATTGTAATCTATGAAACACATATGTAGAGTGTATAATAATTTTAAAAGAAAGGCTCAATTATGGATTTTTTAAGCCATTCTGTGTCTATATGAATGAATGTCATGAGGCCAATCACTTAAATGTCTGTAAAAATCTGCCAGTTGTGGGTTTTGGCAATGTAGTAACAATTTTGAAATTTTGGTTCCTTTACAAAACACCCAAATCTTAGAAGAATTTGTCTTCAGTTTAATCCCAGGTGTGGTGACCAGAGGCTACTGCAGACCATCTACAGCAGCTGATGGGGGATTGTCTCATGCTCTAGCAGAGCTTTGATTTTGCCAGCTCCAGATAGTTTTTGTGATTGTCTGACATTTGGAATTCGGGAACTGAAATGTTAGGGCCCTAAGAGGTTGGATTGGTTGTTGCTGGTCATTCAGGACAGTGGTTGTGGTTTGTTAGTAGTCATGGTTAAACAGGAAACAAATCTTTTTTATTGGATATTTTCTTTATTTACATTTCAAATGTTATCCCCTTTCCTTGTTCTCCCTTTAAAAATCCCCTATCTCCTCCTCCCTCCCTGCTGCTCCCCAACCAACCATCTTGCACTTCCTGGCCCTGTCATTCCCCTGTAGTGGTGCATAGAACCTTCACAGGACCAAGGGTCTCTCTTGCCATTGATGACTGACTAGGCCATCCTCTGCTACATATGCAGCTAGAGACAGGAGTCCCACCATGTAAACTGTATGGTCCTCTCCTTTGCATCTTTACAACATTTTGCTTTTGAGTTGCAAAGGAGCAATAAGGGTTCAGCAATCACCACTGTAGCTGTACTTTTAAAATTTCCACCTTTGCTCTTCCTGTTGGATAAACATTTTTTTTAAATCTAAACCAAAAACAAACAAAAAATCAAAAAACGGAAAAAACAGGAAAGTATTAAAAAAAATAGATTCAAGGATCTCTACCTCTCTCTTCCCTCTACCCTCTGTGTCCTCTATCTAGTGATAGAAAGTGAAATCTAGGAGAGAAAGCATGGGACAAAGAAGAACACAGAAAGGAGCAGAGACTGGATACAAGTGGCAGCCAACATGGAGCAGAGCAGAATTATAAAAGACATAGAGAAACATCATGGCATGAAGCAGTGACTTTTTCTGTTCACAATGCCTGCAAAAACTTTATGGTGCCTACTAATGCTGAGATATGCAGGTTTTGGTTCCAGAGAGGATTTTGTTTTGTTTAATTTGTTTTTAAATTTTCTTCTTTGTTTATTCTGTATTTAAAAAAAAATGATTGAAAGAAAAGCTAAGCAGTTGGAAAATTTGTGAGTAGAAATCAAGGGCCTGAGAAACAAATGAATCAAAATTTTGAAATGGCAAAAGAAAGGGTTCATTCTATTTTCTCTTTTCTGAAAAGGTTGCAGAGTTGGATGTGCAAATGGAGATGTTATGGGTGGACATGGAAGACCTTGGGAAGGAAGGAACACAGGAAAAGAAAGAACGAAATGGCTCAGCCCCAAATACTGAGCAAGAGAGTGAGAGTCACCCAGGGAAGAAAAGAAGAAAATAAACCGTGCTGTGGGACATTTGGGTCAGAGAAAACCTGAAAATGCAGGAGGAAAATGTGATGAAAGAGACACTTATGAATGGAAGGGTTACTCTCAATCCATCAGTCATGCCAGAGTTAGAGAATGGGTAGTCTGGAGTTACAAGATCACGATTAGCCTTCCCAGTATTTATACAGCATATTCCTGATAATGAGATGGAGCAGAGTTTGGACAAGATATGATTATATCCTATAGCAATATATACATCAAAGGCATGTTGCAATTAAATCTCCAACACAATTAAGCCCGGGCAATGAAAACACAACTCAATTAATATGAATAAATGCTGTGCACCTAGATTTGGCAGATCTACCACTACTCTACCATATAAGAGATCCCTTATAACTTGTGGTTTCTCCAGGCCAGGTCATTCTGCTCTACTTTCCTTCTTCCTCCTCCTATGTCATCCTCTCTCTCTCTCTCTTTCTCTCCCAAAACTTTCAGCTGCACCTTCCCCTCTTCATCCTCCAATCACTGGCTCTAGCCTTTATTTATAAATTAAGGTGGGAAGAAGGTTCATAGGAAATTACCTGAGTGTTGACTCATTCCTTGTTGATAACTCCTCACAAGAGAACAGAATTAATATCAAATTTCATTAGCCCCAGGGCTATCCGCAAAAAAAGGCATCATAAAGAGGTCATGATTTCATATGAGATGTACTGGACTTATGTGAAAAAACATTTAAATACATGAGCTGACTCAAAATATAGACTCATACCCCCAACATTGGAAGAGACTGGTAACATTTGTATCTGAGGCTGGTCTGCTGTGGCAGTCATTAACATAATGGAGGGAAGAAGCCTCAAAGAGTGAAATAGAGGAAGGAGAACGAATACAGTAAACCACCAGTTACTAGTTACAGGGCAGTATTCTGATGTCCTAAGGAGGGCACTCCAAAATACCAATGGCCTTATCCTTAAATTCATTGCTTAACAAGCCTACACTGATCTCAGTGGCCCATAACTAAGGAGAAATTACAGGCACTTGAACAGCTGATATGAGAACAGCTGGAGGCTCAGTATACAGAAGCGTTCACAAGCCTATGGAACTCCCCTCTATTTTTTATAATGAGGAAATCTGGAAAATGGAAAATGTTGCAAGATCTAAGAGCACTTACACGAGTAATTCATAAAATGGGTCTCTTGCAGCCTGGAATTCCTTTGCCTTGTTTATAACAACAATAAGGCTCCAAAAATTATAAATATATATATGCATATTTATTATGTATCATATATATAATATATATATACATATACATAATATGTATATATGTGTGTGTACATATATATGTATATATGTGTGTGTACATATATATGTATATATCTGTGTGTGCGTATATATATACATATATCTATGTGTATATATATATATATATATATATATGGATTTGATGGTTGCAGCAAATTCTAATCAATTGGTTCCAACAACCCTACACACATAATACATTCATACAGATTTGATAGATGGAGTTAAGATCCAAAAACATTATTTTTCTCCCATGGTTTATATATACACCACCAAAATTCTCCAAAATTAAAATGTGATTACGTGGTATTTTTCTTTTACTGAATGACTATAAGAAGATACAATGTTCTCCAATACATTTACATATAAATACATTATGTACTGCATGTAAAGAAAAAAAAATTAACCTATGAACCGGTGTATATTCAAAATAAGCATCTTTTTAGATTCACAAAGTGTGGGTAAAGAAAGTATTTTTTTTCAGTATGTTTTTTTTTTTTTACTGGAATGAAGCAATTCAGAGTTACATTGAGCAAATTGATTATTTCATTGTTTATCTTAAAATTAATCTTACAAAAATATTAATAGAATCACAAATTTATACTTTTGTATAAAAACAATCAGTTATTTCTACTTTAACAAACAGACTTCACATCTACTCATCAATCATTTTATTAAGTCATATTAGGAAGCTGAGTGCTAAAATGGTTATAAGAAAACCATTACCTTATTCACCAGCCCAGCTTCAAAAAAAGAGTCATATCAGCTAGTGCCTCAGGTGTTCTTCTTCCTTGACCCTAAAAAAATCCCTAGCTTAACTATTGACAGGTGTTTTTTTTTTTTCAAAAATTCTAATTGATCCCTTAGATAAATGTTTGTGCTAACCACTGGGACGCCTCCCATATGTGCCACTTCTGAAGCAGTGTGTTATTCCTCATGCATGGCCCTTTGTAGGGCTCTGGGTAGAGAGGAAGAGGGGGGAGGGAGAGTGAACCCGTGTCTGGCCAGAATTCATGTGCTCTGGGCTGGCAGACACAGGAGGACTGCAGGACAATTTCCACATGGCCCTGGGTGGGCATCTGGCTGTATGAAGCCACTGACACCATACAGTGGGGGGTGGACAAGGGGTACCCCTGGTACCAGGGGCCCCAGGGCGACACACTATCGGCCCTGGATATACCAGAATAGGCCAGAGGGAGAGAGGCTCCCACACAGGCAAGAGTCCTTAGTCTGGTCCATGGCTGGAACAGAGGAAGGGCTTCTGATGGGAGATTAGGTACAGCCAGTTAGGAGAAAGCCTAGCCCATCATCCAAGCACAATAGGCTTTGATGAAAAGAGACAGTCAATGGTTTTAGAATTTTATTTTAAAAGGTAGGGAGAAATGAGAGAATGTGGAAAGAGAAAGAGAGACTAACCATGGCCAAGAGAAGGGACTGGGGACAGAGAGAGAAACAGGAAAGGCTACAGAGTAAGAAGTGAGAGAGAGACAAAGACAGAGAGAGAGAGAGAGAGAGAGAGAGAGAGAGAGAGAGAGAGAGAGAGAGAGAGAGAGAGAGAGAGAGAGAGAAAGCAAAGTGGGGACAAGCAGCCCCTTTTATGGTGAGCTTGTTATCCTGCAGTTGCTAGGTAACTGTGGAGGAGTTTAGCCTGAAGGTCACAAGCTTGGAACATTCTGTATGTGACTACTAGCCACAATTTCTCCTGTGGGGGCTGTGCTGTGGGAGCAGTGACTTCAACAGGAGACAAGCATCCAGGAGCCATGAGGGATCACCTTTCATCCCATGATGTTGGGAACGTCCACCACAGGATTTTACCAGGGTTCAGACCTCAACTCAACTGGAGAACAGCCTATCTGTGCATATCCCATTGCCCTACAGCCCTTGGCAGTTTACAGAGTTCCAGGACTGGTAAAGATCCAAAAAAACTAGGATTACTCAGAGAAACACTGGCTTGAAAATAAAACTTCAAAAAAAATATAAATAAATAAATAAATAAATAAATACCCAAATTGGAGCAAGTGAACTTGCACTAAATCCATCAAAACCTGCACAGGATGGCTGTCTCCATAATGTTAAGATCTACTTCTATTAATATCATTCAGAAGACAAAGATTATGCACAAAACAAACAAAACGAGAAACCCAAAAGGTAAAGACTCCAATTGTAAGTAATAGACCCGCAATCTCTGAGGCCTGACTGTGCAGGTCCTCACATTTGGTAATCATCACTGAATACAGACCACTCCTCATGGACTTTGGGCTCAGCTTGGTTTTCCTTGTCCTTATTTTAAAAGGTAATTCGTAGAAATAAGATCCTGCCTGTTTTGTGTACATGAGAAATAGAAAAATTGGTTTTCTTTCCTCTTTTTTGTTTTGTTTTGTTAGTGACAGTTTTCAAATCAGCATTCTCTGCTTTGAGGTGCCCAGTGTGAGGTGAACTGGTGGAGTCTGGGGGAGTGATAGTGCAGCCTTGAGGGTCCCTGAAACTCTCCTGTGCATCCTCTGGTTTCACTGGCCATGACTACTGAATGACCTGGGACCTTCAGGCTCCAAAGAAGGGGATGAAGAAGGCAACAATAAATTTTTCCCACCAACACCCACTTCTTGGCCCTGGCTTTCCCCTGTACTGAGACACATAAAGTTTGCAAGACCAAGGGGCCTCTCTTCCCCATGATGGCTGACTAGGCCATCTTCTGATACATATGCAGGTAGACACACAAACTACGGGGGTACTGGTTAGTTCATATTGTAGTTCCACTTATAGGCTTGCAGATCCTTTTAGTTCCATGGGTACTTTCTCTAGATCCTCCATTGGGGGCCCAGTGTTCCATCCAATAGCCGGCTGTGAGCATCCACTTCTGTGTTTGCTAGGCCCCAGCATAGCCTCACAAGAGACAGCTATATCAGTGTCCTTTCAGCAAAATCTTGATGGTGTATGCAATGGTGTCAGCGTTTGGAGGCTGTTTATCGGATGGATCCCCAGGTATGGCAAACTCTAGATGGCCCATCCTTTGGCGACAATAGATTTTAATGGTGGAGATAGCACCTGCTATCCAGACGCAATGAAGGGCCAATTCACCATCTCCAGAGAAGATGCCAAAAACACACTTTACCACTTTACCTGAAAATAATCAACCTGAGGTCTGAGTACACAGCCATATATATATATATTTCCTAAGGTTGAGTAAGTGGACTTAAACTGATTCCATCACAACTTGCATGAGATGGTTGAGATAGTGGACTTAAACTGATGCCATCACAACTTGCATGAGATGGATATTCCCCAATGTTAAGACATGTCATGATCACTGTCAATCAGAAGACAAAGTTTATGCACAACAAAACAAGAAACCGAAAAGCAGAGGACTCCAATTACAATAGACCCAGACCTACAGGCTCTGAAGACTAACTGTACAGTTGGATCCAGCCCTGTACTTCTCTTCCCTGGGATTTATATTGCGGAGGAACTGAGGAAACCTCTACAATATCTGTTCTCTATAGTGGTCAACACCTCCAAGCACAGGTTACCCACATTCATGCCTGCCACACTTCCTGCCATAATGTAGACTTCAGCCTCTTTTGTACTCCAGTTAACGAAACTCAAGACTAGCTGCATGTTACTGCTTATTCTGAAGTATTATGAAAAGGTGACCTCACATCCTTCACCAACGCAATAATCATATTTAGGAATTTGAGGTTTTATGAGATATAAGCTCAGGGGAGAGAAAGAAAGCAAACTACATAGAGATATAGACTGATGTAAATCAAGACTTGCATAAGCTAGTTCCAAGGACCATGTCCCTAAGTGGCAAGGAGTGTCTTCTGAGTCTAGTGAGATGAAATCCAAATCAAACCTCCGGGGTCTTTTTAGATAAACATGTGAGACCAATGGACTAAATGCCTGGGCTGGTCTTGCTTTCAATCCAGTTTCCAAACAAGATAACAATAGATCTGGCTCCACAGACACCACAAGAATAGTCATAAATAGTTCTTTAAGTAGAATGTCTGATCACTAAGAGCCCAATTCCATCCTAAATACTCTCTGGATTATACACAGATAAAAACTGCACATAGGGCACGGGGCACTGATCTCCCTGCACTACATGAGTGGGGGCTCATTTACTAAATGTTCCCATGTTTCTTCCTAGCGCTGCACAGAGCAAATCCTACAACTTCCTGCTTATCTACAATGTGAACTCCAGACAGTACCAGAAAAACGTTGCTTATGTTCCTCTCCAAGTGCTCCAACAAGCACAGGGCAACTTTCTGTCACCAGGAGGGAAAATAGGAAACCTTGCTCATTGCTTCCTTTTATCCTCTCAGGAACCTCCCCCAATGCAAAGCAGCCCTCAGACAGAGGATAAAAACCCACACAAAGATGAGCAGCCCCATCTGCTTCTCATAGAGCCTCCATCAGAGCATGGCTGTCCTAGAGCTGCTCCTCTGCCTGGTGATATTCCCAAGCTGTAAGTGTTTCAGGGATTCAGAAGAGGGACTAAGACATGTCAGCTAGGAGATGTGTGACTAATGGTGATGTTGCTTGTCCCCAGGTGTCCTGTCCCAGGTGCAGCTGAAGGAGTCAGGACCTGGCCTGGTGGCGCCCTCACAGAGCCTGTCCATCACATGCACTGTCTCTGGGTTCTCATTAACCAGCTATGGTGTACACTGGGTTCGCCAGCCTCCAGGAAAGGGTCTGGAGTGGCTGGGAGTAATATGAGGTGATGGAAGCACAAATTATAATTCAGCTCTCAAATCCAGACTGAGCATCAGCAAGGACAACTCCAAGAGCCAAGTTTTCTTAAAAATGAACAGTCTGCAAACTGATGACACAGCCATGTACTATTGTGCCAGAAACACAGTGAGGGAAGCCCAGTGTGAGCCTGCACAAATACTTCTCTGCAGGGATGTTCACAACCAGCAGGGGTCGCAGAGGACCCAAAGGGACTTCCCAGGATCTCTTCTGGAACCTAGGAAGTTCTGGCCTGTGTCTATCAGCATATGTTTCAATGTTAGAGTTCTGAGTTTTCCTTCCAGCCACAGAGATTCTATAGAGACCACTCGTCACTATTATTCTACTAAATTTGTTCACACAGTGGAAAGTTTGTTAAATGATTCTATAATCTAATAGGGTCAAACAAAAACAAATTATTGAGTTGATATTTACAAAAAAAAAAAATCCCTCAAAGTGGACAACTGTGTAGGTGAGGACAACCAGGGTCATTTGGGAATAGATTATTTCTCTCCTGACTGTAGTTAGTCACCTTTCAGCCATTTACCGTATTTAATTGATGTTTAAAGTTAATTGTATTCATCTTCCCTAACATGAAGTTTTCAAACACATGTCCACAATTTAATGATGTCCCAGTTATCACTATGAATGATAACTCATAAGATCTGTCTCCATATATGAAACACGTAATATTCTGTTATTAACTATAGCCAACAAACATTCATATTATTAGTGGAATAATCCTTCCCCTCTAACTGAATAGTCTTCTCATTCTACACTGTCTATGCCACTATCAGCCTGCCCTAATTTTACCTTTGCTCAGATCATTGCTTTCTGTTTCATTTGATAAGATGTTGCCTGGTTGTTACTGAAAATGTGTCCTCCAATTTCACACTGATTAATGTCATATTAAGTCCATTGAGATCAGAGCTGCAGCATAAATGCGATGGAATGTCATGATTGATACTCCAGGTGCTGCAGAAATAGCTCAGTGGTTAAGAGAGAATATTGAACTTTGAGGGGTCCAGATTAAATTCCTGATACCATGTGCACCTCATAACCACAAGAACATACAGAAAACTCAGTATAAATGTGTCCTCAGTGAGCACCACACTGCTCCTACCAACACATATACACATAATTAAAGATAAATATTTTAGAAAAATTGCTAATCTAATGCTAGTAAGTAGTCAAAAAGAGAGTTCTTGTGTCATATACATATGTGTAGGAGATTTAAATGTTAAAAAGTCAAGAACACATTCCTCCATCCACATTAAAAAATTTGCCATGAGTAGCCCAGACAGTGGCAAATGCAAAGCTTTTATCTAGAAACACAATTATGTGTTTTGATATTTAATTACACATTTATGCCACGACACATGACAATATGGAAACCAAACATGTTCTATGCACATGCCCTGAGGAAAACTAAATGGAGTGTGGTGAAACCAAAGAAAATGTGAATATGAGACCTCCATATTTTTCCAACTCTGTAACTTAAAACGATGTCTTTCATGTCTTATATCTGCTATGAGGACTTTCTTCTGCCCATGTCCAAATCCAGAGCATGCTACAGCAGTAAGAGGTACAAATATTTCTTCTCTGCACCCATGAAAACCAACTCTGTCCTGACCCTGAAGCTCTCAGAGGAGCCCAGACTTGGATTCCCAGGTCCTCACATCCAGTATTCAGCACGGAATACAGACCACTCACCATGGACATTGTGCTCAGCTTGGTTTTCCTTGTCATTATTTTAAAAGGTAATTCATAAAGATAAGATTCTGTCTGTTGTGAGCACACAAGAAACAGAAAAATTGTATTGTTTCTCTATTTTGATTTGTTTTGTTAGTGACAGTTTCTGACTCATAGTTCTCTGATTGAAGGTGCCCAGTGTGAGGTGAAGCTGGTGAAGTCTAGGGGAGGTTTAGTTCAGCCTGCAAGGTCTGTGGCACTGTCCTTTCCAGTCTCAGATTCACTGGCAGTGACTACTGGTTGGCCTGGGTTTGTCAGGCTCCAAAGAAGGAGCTGGAATGGGAGGGGGCATTAATTTTTCATGGTGGTGGTAGCAACTCCTATGCAGACACCTTGAAGAAGTGGGTTGGAACTAACATATACAGAATCAATATTTAGAGATTCTAATCCTTGAAGACTTTACTTTTGACCAAGTATATATGCAACATGTTACTGAGATTTGTGGTGGTTTGAGTATGCTTGGTCCATAGAAAGAGAAACTATTAGGGGTTTTTAGGAGGATCTGTGGCTGGCTATAGGGAGGACATCACTGTAGGGGTAGACTCTGTGGTCCTATGTTCAAGCTCTACTCAGTGCAGAATAGAGCCCTCTCCTGCCTGCAAGTAGAAAGAATTTCTCTTCCTGGCTGCCTTCCATTCAAGTTGTAGAAAATCGACTCTTCTAACACTATGAGTGCAAGCATTCTGCCATGCTTCCCACCATAATAATAGACTAAATCTTTGAAATTTTAAGCCAGCCTCTAATAAATGTATTCTTTAATAAGACTGATCTTGGCTATGGTGCCCTTTCACAACAGTAAAATAGAAACATAGACAAGGTTCTAACTCTCTGTAATAGAGGACCATCTCTATGTCCTTGGGGTTGTATGTAAATTAATGAACAAATACTATAAACAAGTAGTATGGCCAAAAATCCACCCCCTTTTTCAAATCTACTATCTGTAGCCATATAGATTAGATTCCTTTTCTGCACTCATTTCCCTTACTTGCTGAGACATTTTGGTGACACACTCAGAATCCCTGAACATCCTGCTGAAAAAATGAAAAAAAAAAAAAAAAAAAACACCCTTCCAATTTGAAGACAGCTCTCTTCCAAAATTCATCATAAATACTGATCCATATATATAGGCATATCATGTAGTTTTAAAAAACAAACCAATCAATGCTAAACTGGGCAAGTGCCTACATCATTGGCTTATGTCTGTTCATAACCTGGTACATCGCTAGAGACCAGGACTGCATGTTTCTCCTAGGCCACACCTCCCCCACAAATGCTGGCTCTGCCTCTCCAGAGTTCCAAGATCATTGATCTCTGGGTTCCCCAGGAACACTAAGGGTGCATTCTCACCAGCCTGTACACTACTGTGCTAACTTCTCCCCTGGAGCTTGGTCCTTGCTCAATCTTCCCTTTCAAAAGCCTGGCCAAATTCCTCCTAACCTTTGTTCTTTCTGTCAGGCCACGGAAGTCATCTTGAATGAAAAACAACACAAAATCTGAATTTAAAATCAACTATTTTATGATGAAAATCTTCCAACAAAGCAGCTACCACCAGGTCTAAGAGTTACTCATCTACATGTTGCTTCCTCTCACTCCCAGCCTAAACATCAAAGGGCTTTTTCTTCCTCCCATGTCCCCTCTTTCTCTCTCAGACCCAGAAGCACCACCTCCTCCTCTTTGCCCAGCAATTGGCTTCTTGTCCTCCTTATTATCTTATCAATTAATTACGGGGAAATTCCCCTACATACAGGACACTTGATGAAAATAGTAAATTTAAAACATTCCTTACAAAATACATTCAAGTAATCCAAAATACCATGAGAAGACCTAATCTAAGAATAGTAGTAATGGAAGGTGAATTGTCCATGTTCTGAAAACTAGTAAATGTTTTCAACTATTTTACCTAACAGTGAAGATATGGTTCTGATGAGGCCACCTCCTATAGCCAAGCAAGACTGACATTGGAGGGATAAGGTCACCAATCCACCCACAAAACTTTTGACCCTAAATCAGTTCTTTCTAAAAGCAATGCAGGGGCAGAAATGAACCAGAGCCTGAGGGAATGGTCAAACAATAACCTGTCATAGTTGAGACACACGGAATTAGCATACACCAGTCATTGACATTATTAATGATGTTCCATTATGCTTACAGGCATTTCTCTAGCATTACTATTCTTGGAGAGACTTTACACAGCATCTTTTTGAAACAGATGCAGATACCCAGAACCAAACATTGGATGGAGATTGGGATCCTTAAGGAAGAGTTCAGAGGATAATTGAGAGACATCAAAGGGATAGCAACCCCATAGAAAGTCCAACAGGGTCAATAACCTGGACCCATGGGAGATCTAAGAGACTGATCACCAACCAAAAAGCACAGAGGGCCTGGATCGATTCCCTTGGCACACATGTAGCAGAGGTCTTCCTTGTCCTTCAGGAGGTGAAGATGAGCGTAAGGCTACAGAGACTTGATATATCAGCATGCAGCACTAACCAGGTGCTTCCCACTATCTCAGAAGTGAAGTGGTGGAGATGGGCAGAGGGACCGTGATAGGGGACAACTGGAAAGAGGCAATATTTGGGATAGAAAGAAAGGAAGAGAGAGAAAGATAAAGAGAGAGATGAAGTAAGGAAACAAACAAACAAAGAGGAAGAGAGAGAAAAGGGTATAAATAGCCTTGCCGGGTTCAGGGGTTCAAGGGACATGCCTAAACATAGTAAAACAATGCACATAATGGCAGCAAGGCAATAGCTAACACTGAAAGAAACTTGAAGCAGTTCCACTGAACTCAGAGACAAAGTTGCCCAATCTCAACCTATTTATTCAATAAAATACTTAAAGTTCTAGCTAGGATGGTAAGACAACTAGAGGAGATCAGGAGGATACAAATTAGAAAGAAAAATTCAAAGTATTGTAGTTGGTAGATGATAGGATAATATACATGAGTGACCTCAAAATTCTTCCAGAGAATACTGACAACTGATAAGTACCTTCAGAAAAGTGGCTAGAAACAAAATACTTCATAGAATTCAGGAGCCCTCCTTAATAGCAAAGATAACAGTGCTGAGAAAGAAATTAGGAATATCACATTCTTAGCAATAACCAAAAATAATATAAAATAGCTTGCTGTGACTCCAATCTAGCAAGTGAAAGATGTGTGTGACAAGATCTTCAAGTCCCTAATGAAAGAAATCAAAGAATTCAGAAGATGGAAAGAACTCTAATGTTCATGGATAGGCAGAATTAACATAATGAAAATGCCAATCTTAACAAATCAATCTACAGATTCAGTGCAATTCCCATCAAATTTCCAAACCAATTTATTACATGCTGTGAAAAAGCAAATCTCAACTTCATATAGAAAAACAAAAAAACCGAGGTAGCTAAAACAATCCTGAAAAATGAAAAGACTTCAGGAGAAATCACAATCCCTGACCTCAAGCTGTACTGTAGAGCAATAGTTATTAAAACTGCATGGTATTTGTATACAAACAGATATTATGATCAATGGAATTGAATAGAATACTCGGAATAATACCACACATTTATGTACACTTGATTTTGACAAAGAATCCAATAATCATAATAAAAATCATAATAAAAAGAATGCATCCCCCAACAAATGGTGCTAATCTAAATACAAATAGATTCATATCTACCATCCTGCATGAAATTCAAATCAAAGTGAATGGCAGACTTCAACCTAATACTGGATTAACTAAATCTAACTGAACAAAAAGTGGAGAATAGTTTTGCACTCATTGATACAGGAGACAATTCCCTGAACAAAACAGCACTGGCTCAGGTTCTAGGATCATAAATTGGTAGAAAGGATCTCATGAAACTGAAAAACTTCTGTAAGGCAAAGCACATAGTCAATGAGACAAAATGGCAACCTACAGACTGAAAAAAGATCTTCACTATCCCTAAATCCCCTTGAAGGCCAATATCCAAAGTATATAAAGAACTCAAGAACATATCCTCCACAAAACTAAATAACTCAATTAAAAATAGACAACAGAGCTAACCAGAGAATTCTCAACAGAGGAATCACAGATGACTGTGAATAACATAGAGGAACATTCAATATTTGTAGTCACCAGGGAAATGCAAATCAAAACTACCCTGAGATTCTACTTTATACCAATCAGAATGGTGAAGATAAACTTCAAATGACAGCACATGTTGGTGAGGATGTGGACACTTTTCCATTGCTGGTGAGATTACAAAATGGTACAACCATTCTGGAAATCAATCTGGCAGTTCCTCAGAAAACTGTAAATATTTCTACCTGAAGATCCAACCGTATGACTCCTGGGCATATACATAAAATGTGCTCCACATTACCACTAGGAGATATATGCCACTATGTTCATACCAGACTTGTTTATAGCCAAAAGCTGGAAACAACCCAGATGCGCCTCAAACAAAGATTGTATACAGAAAATGTGGGTTCCTTTACACAATGGCATTATGCTCAGCAATTAAAAAGTGAGAACATCATGAAATTTGCAGTTGAATGGATCAAACAAAAAAGTAAAATCACCCAAAATGAACTCCATGGGATGTACTCACTGGTAAGTGGATATTAGACAATAAGTATAGAATATCAATGATAAAACCCACAGACCATAAAGAGTTTAATAAGATGGAAAGCCCAAGTACAGATTTTAAATCCTATATAGAAGGAGAGACAAAATAATCAGGGGAGGCAGAAGGAGAGGGGGAATTTTGGGGGCAAATGGGAGAGGAAGGGAGAAAGGCAGAAAGGATCAGGTTTGGGGGAGACTGGAAAGCAGCCCAGAGGTCCAGGAAAATGAATGTAAAATGTTCAGGTGAATGGAGGTGGGAGGCAGGGGGAACCTCTGGAAAGTCCAAGAGACTTGGGATGTGAGAGGCTTCCCAGATGATATTACACTTAATGCCTAACAGTGGTAGATAGACTCTGAAGAGGTCACTTCCAACAGAAGCAGAGGGCCCCAAGTGGTTGGATGTTGTCCCCAACAACCCTCAAAATTGTCAATACTCATAGCAATTAGGACAATGCAAATCAAAACACCCTGAGATTATATCTTATATCTGTCAGAATGGCTTAGACCAAAACCTCAAGTGATGGCTTGTGCTGGCAAAGATTCAGAGAAGGAAAAGTCTCCCCATGGCTTGTGGGAATGCAAACTCTTACAAACTCTTTAGAAGTATATTTGATTTTTACCTGGTATAAAATGGCAAAACTAAAATGGTGGAAGTGGGACTTAAAATGAAGAAAAGGGAGAACTTTAGGATGCAAAACTCAATAAGTTTGCTGCAAATAGAAATGTGTTTCCACTGCAAACCCTTAGTCTCAGACAGAAGGGGACCTGAAATTCTTCAGATACAAAGAATCTCTAAACCTTGAGAACATTCTATCACAAATAAGTAAAATTCAGAAAATTCCGAGTGCTCCCATCACAAATAATGAGTTCTGCTTCCAACAGGTCATAGGTGTGACCCTCTACAAAACACATATTATTGAAAAGCCTTATTGTGCCCAGACTTTGGAAAGACTGAGCTCATATCTAGAAATACAGTCATGTGTGGTTCTATTTAATTACACATTTACACTAAGGAAACGTGAAAGTATGGAAACAAAGCTTGTCCTGTGCACATGCACAGAGGGAAACTAAACAGAGTATGGTGAATCCCTAAACAAAGGGAAAAAAATGAAACTACAGTATGTTTCGAATGCTGTAACTGAAATCTGTGTTTTTGATGCCTTATATCTGGTGTCATCAGTAACTTCAGCCTAGGTCCAACCCCAGAGCATGGTATAGCAGGAAGACATGCAAATAAGTCTTCTCTGTGCCCATGAAAAACACCTCTGCCCTGACCCTGCAGCTCTGACAGAGGAGGCCAGCCCTGGATTCAATTCCCAGTTCCTCACACTCAGTGATCAGCACTGAACACGGACCCCTCACCATGAACTTTGGGCTCAGCTTTATTTTCCTTGTCCTTATATTAAAAGGTAATTTATTGAGAAGAGATGACATCTGTTGTATGCACGAGACACAGAAATATTATTATTTGTTATGTTAGTGACAGTTTTCCAACCAGTATTCTCTGTTTGCAGGTGTCCAGTGTGAAGTAAAGCTGGTGGAGTCTGGGGGAGGCTTAGTGAAGCCTGGACAGTCCCTGAAACTCTCCTGTGCAGCCTCTGGATTCACTTTCAGTGACTATGGCATGTCTTGGGTCCGACAGACTCCAGAGAAGAGGCTGGAGTGGGTCGCAGCCATTAGTACTAGTGGTAGAAACACCTTCTATGCAGACAGTGTAAAGGGGCGATTCACCATCTCCAGAGACAACGCCAAGAACACCCTGTTTCTGCAAATGAGCAGTCTGAGGTCTGAGGACACGGCCATGTATTACTGTGCAAGACACAGTGATTGAATGTTACTGTGAGCTCAGACTAAAAACTCCTGCAGAGAGCATCCACGACCAGCAGGGGGCGCGGAGAGCACACGGAGCTCTGATTCACAGAAGAGTTACAGTCTGTATAAATGGACCCAATCTTCAACCCACCGTCAAAATATTCGATCCAAAATTGTTCCTGTCTAAAAGTAATTCAAGGACAAAATGGACCGGAGACTGAAGGAATGGCTGACCTGAGACTATCCCAACTTTAGATCTATCTCATGGGCAGGCAGCAAACCCTGACACGATCACTGACTCTATATCGTGCTTGCAGACAGAGGCATAGCATGGCTGACCTCTGAGAGATCACATCTATGAGCAGCTGACTGAGACAGATGCAAATACAGTGTACAACTCGATTAAGCTCTAAGACTGCTCTGGAAGAGTTAGAGGAAGGAATGAAAGTTCTGACCCAGAGGAAGACCAACAGTGCCAATTAACCTGGATGCCTAGGAACTCCCAGAGACTAAGCCACAAACCAAAAATCATGCAGGCTGGTCTCAGACCCCTGGCACCCATGTCTCAAGGAACTGCCTTTTCTTGCCTCAGTGGGAAAAGATGAGCCTAAAGCTTTAAAGGCTTGACGCCCCAGGGATGGGCAATACAAAGTTGAGTTTCTTGGGAAAGTGAAGAGGATGGTGGGAGGAGGAATAAATCTGGGAAGTGGGACTGGTTGGGGACAACATATTCGTCCTAAATTTATGAAATAATTATCTAATCAATAAAAAGAGTCCTGGGGGTAATGGAGGGCTGGACTCCTCTCTGCCTCGTTTGTAACTCTACAGGGATCCACTTTAAAAGTACACACTGCACATAGAGTATATGTGTGTGGCACTAATCTGGGGGTAAATGTTTCTGTAAGAACTTTATGAATAAACTTTATGAATAACATCAAAAAAGTATAGGTTGTAGCAACACTTGACCTGTACAAATGTTTATATAATTTTCTATTTTACTTATTTATATCTGTTTTGCATTTATTTGTTTATTTATTTATTCATTTATTTATCATTTCTCTGTGTCTTTTGTAGTCCTGTATGTGTATATTTCTCTGTCTGTTTATTGCTCTGTTTCTGTCTCTTTCTCTCTGTCTACTATTGTATCTCTGTCTCATTGTCTCTGATTGTGTGTGTTTGTGTGTGTGTGTGTGCATGTTGAGATGAGATTTCTTCTTCTATCAGTGTACACAATGACTTTGAAATTAAGTCCATCACTGGGCTTAGATATCACTATCTTGCTAGACTGGTTGGCCAATGAGTCCCAATCAACACACTGTCTCTATATCTAATAGGTGGGCTTATTGATTAACTACAAAACGACACCTTTTGTAGATATGGATGTTAAACACAGATCCTGGTGGTGTGATAAGAACTTGAAGCACAGAGCTATATATACAGCCCCACCAAAAATGAATTAAATGAACTCAGACTTGAACAAAACACAGAGCATCACACAAGGCAGAAGTGAATCTCTCTGAGGACCAGGATCACATCCCAAAGAACCAAAGAACCCTTGAGACTGTGGAACCCTAGAGTCAGGGCTGACACTCAGTAAGATTTCCTTCATAGAGCATGATGTGGGATTCAAGAAGAAATCAGGCAGGGTCTGTGAGCCATGAACCAGATAACTTTCAGTCTCTCCATCATCCTCACACAAATCATATACAACAGCTCAGCACTGACTCACCTGTGATGCTGGTGACAAAATGTATGTAAAGCCTCAAAACTGAGACATGAGGCCAATGTAGCTACTGACACTCAGTGAGCTTCACTTGGCTGCACACTGCTCCAAAACCACTCAAAGGGAAATATCTCCTTTTCTATCTCTGTACTTGTGATGCTTTGGTAGATATAGTTCCCCAATAATTTAATAGGACAAATCATTTTTCCTTTTAACACTTTAATCCCCTTTCTTCCCCCAAGCTGCTAAAAATTTATTTGACACTGATGTCTGAGAGATATGGCATAGCAGATGGTTGACTTATTCTGAGTTCTTCCTCATCAAAAGAAATCAGCTGTGACACTTTGAACCTAAATATACCAATATTTCACAAAGGCATTCTGGGAATCTATGGAAGGTTTCGCTGCAAAAGAATAGGAGGATCTATGGCCATACAACCCTGAATGAACCAGATACTATCGAAAAGAGTAGGAGGGCTGGGCTTGCTGGCACACATCTTTAATCCCAACAATTGTGTGGCAGAGGCAGGAGGATTTCTGAGTATGAGGCCAGCCTGGAATACAAAGTGAGTTCCAGGACAGCCAGGGCTATAAAGAGAAACCCTGTCACAAAAAGTAAACAAAACAAAACAAAACAAAACAAAAGAAGAAGGGTTGGCATGATGATGGCCATTCAATCAAACCACAATGCAACCTGAGCAAAGGTCTAAGTTTGTGAGATTATCCTGGAGATGTGTTGCCTGTGATAATGGCATAGCTGGAACTGAAATGCAATGGTTTCCTGTGAGTTATGGAGAAATAAAAGGAATAGTCTCTGTTTTCTTGGGTTCACCAAGTTGGCAGTGAGCTAGAAGATGATACTGGGGACCATCACAGGTGCTTCTACAGAGTTATTCTACATTCTCTGTCCTGCTCTGCAATCATCAGGTCCATCCACCTATGTGAGGACACTGTTTCTGCAAGGAAGATAAGGCTTTAACACCCTCAAGAACTCCTCAGCCACAACTGCACTAGTGAATGAATGGATAACTGGAAACTGTGGTCAAGAGAGACTAATGAGGCCCCATCTCACTTCCTTGACTATGTCCCCTTTAATTTCTTTCACTGGCCGAAGGAGTGCTAGGATGTGGGTTCTTCACAAATGTTTAATTCACTGTTATTTCCCATTGGTCACCCCACTCCAAATGAGGTCACATTTCAAAATTTCCTATAAGCACACATAGGAAGCCTCAATGTGGTCTCATGTCATGAGAGCCTTTAAATTATATATTCAACCTAAGTGAGTATGCCAAGAGTCTGACTTACTTGCTTTCAGTTCTGTGAGGAGCTAAATACAGAACGTTTTTCTTGTCTCATAATGTTCTGTGCACACCCATGGATGCCTAGCCAAGGATAGAAACATGTATCTGAAAGGGAAGGAGGTTCCTGCAGTGGCCACACTCTGAGATCACCTCCTGCCAAATTATACCCAAGTTTTTTTACATGTTCTTGAAAATACTAGGTCAAATATGTTGTGATCCAGGTATGAAAACTGTGTGCAACAATTCAGAAATATGGTGGTCAGGACCACTGGGATGTAACACTGTAGTTCCAGCCCACATTAATCACACATCATTTCTGTGGTTTCAAAAACTTGTACACATGTTTGGAACACCATCTCCACTTTGTATGCTTATCCTTATGCATCAGACTTTGCCTGTAATTTCCCACCCTGCATAACTTCCTGTCTTTATTTCTTTTTCTAGTGAACAGCAATATAGAAGTGTTGGCCAAATAAACACTTTCACCCCAAGTTGCTTTGCCATAGTGCTTCAACACAGCAGTAGTAACCCCCAGTAAGGCCACTGGTTCCCCTGCAACTCTTCTATATAGAGCTTTTGATGATGTTCCAGACTTGGAGCTTTAATCTGACTGCTGTCCTAGTTAGTTCATGTCCTCCAATAGAATATTGTTCTCATTTTCAATAATCATATGAAGTTACCTGTTTATAGGATCTTCCTAAAGCAGAAATCTATATAAAATGTCTGCTTCCTTTAAGAAAAATATGTGTGCTTGGGGGTAAATGGAGGAAAGGTGGAGGATATTGAGTAATGGAAGTCTGGCTAATACAGGAAGGTCACAGATTTGAATGACTCTAAGCATTTTTGTTTCATCATCAATGCGGTATTTCAAGTTGAGGTAGGAGTCCTTGATGCACAGGTGACCCAAGGGACCGCAGCCTCTGCTTCTTGCTCTGCTCCAGTCTCACTTCTCAGTGCAGTTCACTTAGTGACAATCTTTAAGATAGCCTTTCAGGATACAGTTATCACAGTCTTCAGACTCTCTTCATAAAAACAGTAAATCAGTCAGAGTCCAGTGTGCCATTAATAGGCCCCTGCAATAGGAGTTTACTTCATCTGTGGAAAGAAACCACCATGGCCTAATCACGGCCTCATTTGATGATTACTGTAGAAAGTGTCCCCAGAGCATTGCTGGGATGAAAACTCTGGCAAGGTGATTAGGGCATTCTCCATCTGACAGGACAATTCTATCAAGTGTTGCTTCCATACAGAGAGTAATCTCCACATCTTCGGTATTCCCAATTTATCAACAGTTCTTTACTCTGTGTCTTACTCATAAAATCTTTTTTCCGTAGAATTTTCAGTCCTAAAAGCTAACCATGATGTTGGTCCTTATTTCAGAGATAATATATAAATAAGCATTAAATTATACCCTAAACATGTGGAGATAGTTTTCTCTTATGAATATATTGGCTCTCTAAAAAAGTGTTAATTAACATCTACCCTTTAAGAAAGTAGGTGGAAAAGGTTGATAGTCTAAAATAGTAGATCTGAGAGCATGACCACTATATTGCATGCAAAGAATAAGCTGAATTCCAAGGAAATTCATGCCTTGTGAATCCATCACAATCTGATCTCAATATTAAAATATGATTAGTATTACAAGTAATTTATACCTTAACCAGTTGCTGGAAATTAAAAGGACATAAGCTAAACTTTAAAATTCTTTCTATTTAACGTGTCAGAATAGAATATGTGGACTGAAGTCTAAATGTGCATAAAATGACATTGTTACCATGATGGTTCAAATAAATACCAGTAGCACAGTTGATGCTTAACTTGAAAAAAAAAAAACTGTGACCAGAGCCCAGATGTTGATACTCTGAAAGAACCTAGTGTCTTACATCTGAGCTAGAGAAGTTTTATTCAGAGAAGCAGCGCTGGATTTGGGATCCATCTTAATGGATCAGCAACATGAGGAAGATTTGGAAGCCAGATTGATGAGATTACTAGAATCCTGGATCTGAACACACAATAGTAAGTTGAACAGCTCCACACAATGATAATGATAAAGCATCCAGTATCATGTTACACAGGACCAAGCTAAGGATCAGTCTTTGGTGAAATACAATGAACAGAAAGTTGGTTGGAATATATATATATATATATATATATATATATATATATATATATATATATAAACTGGAGCCAACATTTAAATTCTGAAATTTTAAGGAACTTCACTTTTAACCAAGAACATTTGATATGGGTCATTGAGGTTTGTGGTGCTTTGAATATGCTTGGCCTATAGGAAGTGGTACTCCTTGGAGCTATGGTCTTTTTGTAGTATGTGTAGCCTTGATGGAGGAAGTACATCACTATATGGTGTTGTGAAAGTTGAGATCCTATGTTCAAGTTCTGCCAAGAACAGAAGAGAGTCCCCTCCTGCATATCTGAAACACATGCAGAGGCCAAAGCCAAACATTGGGTATACCTCAGGGTCTCTTATGGAAGAGTTGGCTGAAGTATTGAAGGCCTTAAAGGGGACATAAACTTTAGAGGAAAATCAACAGATTCATCTAACCTAGACTGTAGGTCATCTTTCAAAGACTGAGTCACCATACAAAGAGCACACAATGGCTAGACCTAGGCCCCTGGTACATATGTAACAGATGTGCAGTTTAGCCTCTATGTGGATTCCCCCAGCTGCAGCAGGTGTTGTCCCTAAAGATATTGCCTGTCTGTAGAATACATTTCCCAATAGAATTGGCTTGTCTGGCCTTAGTGCAAGAGGATGTGTCCAATCCTGGAGAGACTTGATATGCCAGGATTCGAAGTTTATCAAGGGTCTCTCACCATCTTAAAGATCATGAATATGACAGGGGAGGGGAGAGGAGGGGCAGGGTTTTCCAATACCTAGTTTTCAGCATCTTGCACCACCAGTATTGATGGAGAGGTGTAGCAATTGAGGGGGGAGCTCAAGCAGTATGAGAAAGCTGCCTATACTAGTATGGGCACAGGGTGGGTATTGTGAGAGGGCATGGAGAAGAATCCTCCTCCTTCTCAGGAGGGTGTAGCAGGTGCTTGCCCTCCTTGGGGACAGTAGTGCTGTGGCAATGGACAGGTCAGTACTGGCCTACTCCTGACAACATTTATTGGGTACTGTGACCATTTACTCAGGGAAGGAAGATTTAAGACTTGATATGATAGCCTGAAAAATCTGAACAAACAAGAGACAGGAGGTAACACCTGAGTTACACTCTTGCTTGCTAGTGAAGAAGAGCACTATAATCCACAAATTGGGGTCCCACATGTACTTGGGTGAGATCCAAGGAGCCAGAATTTCAGTCACATTCCAAAGTCTCTCAAGGTCTGGCAGTTTAGTATTTAGGCCGTTCCTAACCAAATCATATTTGGGGTTCCTTGACATAAAAGTGTAGGTTCCCCATATCTCTGCCAGCAAAACAGGTTGAATTTGGATAGACAAGCAAAACTATCACAAACAAGACAGGCTATGTGTGGGATCCAAGTGTCTTGTGCTTAGAGAGGAAGTTCTACAATTCATTAGGCTGTGGCCCTATGCCCACAAGATATCTTCAGATGGGAAAGGGACATTGGGTGCCAATTCTTGGTTCTTTTGTTTCCTGGGGTGTCAGTTCTTATGTGGAGAAGACATGAACCAAATCCAAAGTCATGACCCCTACAAGAACTGACATACACAGACAGACAAATAACACAGGAGCCCTCTCATTCACCTAAGGGGGTCTTATAACATAGAACAGAAAGGGGCCAACTTACCAAGAATTGACCAAAAGCAGTTCAATTAGACCACAACACAGTGCTGGAAGGATATCAATGAAGGAAGAACAAAGGAAAAGCCAAATCAGGGTAGTAGGCACATGAGAAAATCCAGGTCTCATAAAACAATAGATGCACACAAAGAGAAGCATTGCTATCATATCTTGGTACATAGGGGTCCCTCTTACCCCTGTTTAAGTGCCAGATTTTGTTTTAGCCTTAGGCTCCCTAAGTTGGTCTTTAAGAGTAGCAATTAAGAAAAAACAAAATAAATGACACAGATTCTGGGAGACAGATGAGAAGTCAAATCAGACTCATTTGTTGCTATAGAAAAGAATAACTTTATACCTTCTGCTCATAACACCTTTCCCCATATATGCTCATCTCCACATGGCTGCCACCACCTAATTGGCTGCCAAGGTCACACGCTGTGTCTTTGTTCTTCTCTGAGTCTCATGCAGGTTTTGTGTTAGTAAATGCAAAAGTGCTTGCTTTGCATGCATGAATCATTGCAGGCTGCTAGGAAGAACATGCTGACTCGCTCCTGGATTATAAATCCATCACTGTGATAGCAGGTCATGTCCAGAAGACAGTATTTAACAACACCCCTCCCCATGCTCCACCTCTAATGGTCTTTCTACCTCCTCTTTCTCATTGTTCTCTGAGCCTACATGAAAAGTGGACAAAATGGAAAAATATCTCTGTGTCAAATACATAATGTGGATTGGGAAGAAAAACATTGCCCATGTGTGTGGCCACGGAAATGCTGGTGCTTTCACAAGAAAAGTGTGGTAGACCGGGCGTGGTGGCACACGCCTTTAATCCCAGCACTTCGGAGGCAGAGGCAGGTGGATCTCTGAGTTCGAGGCCAGCCTGGTCTACAGAGTGAGTTCCAGGACAGCTGGGCTACACAGAGAAACCCTGTCTCGAAAAACCAAAAAAAAAAAAAAAAGAAAAGAAAAGAAAAAAGAAAAAAAGAAAAAGAAAAGTGTGGTGTGGTGAGAGAAAGTGATGAGAAGAAGGGAAGCATGAGAACTGGGGAAAAAAATCCAAAGTCTACTGAAAATGCTATGTTGGTGGCAAGATACTGTGTCTTGTTAAAAAAATTGAGTGCCTAAGTTATTCTCAATATATAAAAGTAGAGGAATGAAACTAGACTAAGGAAAAAAAAACACAAGAGTAAAAGAAAAGAAATAGTCATGAGGTGACTAGTGAAAGAAGAGAAAAAAATGGTGGAGTTAATGGGAAATCACAGAAAGAAATGGAGGATGCACACAAATGGGTTTCCTGTAAATATGTCTTCATAGTAATCTCTGCTCAATAATCAGACAGTAACAAAGTATGCCTCCTTTACAAGCCCTGACGGCCTGAGGAAAGCATCTCTCTGAAATGGATAAAGTTCATAAACTTCCTATGTATCCCTATCACAGGAAAGTGGTGTTGCTAATGTTTCCAGGAAGCTCAGACTTTCTCAAAGATCCACATCAAGGAGAAGCCACGTCCAGACAACAGACAGGGAAAGACTGAGCTACTGTATGGAAACACAACTATGTGACCTGCTTTTATTTTCATATTATACTGAGGGCACAGGACATCATAGAAACACAGCATGTGCTTTGCATATGCAGAGAGAGGAACTAGATGATGTGTGGTAATTCTTTTTTTTTTTCTGCTCTGATGATGACTTTTATTATTTTTTTATTTTTTTTAATTTTTAATATTTTTATTACATTATTTCCTCAGTTACATTTCCAATGCTATCCCAAAAGTCCCCCATAGCGCCCCCCACTTTCCTACCCACCCATTCCCATTCTTTTGGCCCTGGCATTCCCCTATATTGGGGCATATAAAGTTTGCAAGTCCAATGGGCCTCTCTTTCCAATGATGGCCGACTAGACCATCTTTCGATACATATGCAGCTAGAGACAAGAGCTCCGGGGTTCTGGTTAGTACATCATGTTGTTCCAACAATAGGGTTGCAGATCCCTTTAGCTCCTTGGGTACTTTCTCTAGCTTCTCCATTGGGAGCCCTGTGATACATCCAATAGCTGACTGTGAACATCCACTCCTGTGTTTGCTAGGCCCCGGCATCGTCTCAAAAGAGACAGCTATATTTGGGTCCTTTCAGCAAAATCTTGCTAGTGTATGCAATGGTGTCAGTGTTTAGAAGCTGCTTATGGGAAGGATCCCTGGATACGGCAGTCTCTAAATGGTCCATCCTTTCATCACAGCTACGAAATTTGTCTCTGTAACTCCTTCCCTGGGTGTTTTGTTCCCAATTCTAAGAAGGGGCACAGTGTCCACACTTTGGTCTTCATTCTTCTTGAGTTTCATTCGTTTAGTAAATTGTATCTTATATCTTGGGTATCCTAAGTTTTGGGCTAATATCCACTTATCAGTGAATACATATTGTGTAAGTTCTTTTGTGATTGTGTTACTTCACTCAAGATGATGCCCTCCAGGTCCATCCATTTGGCTAGGAATTTCATAAATTCATTCTTTTTAAAGCTGAGTAGTACTCCATTGTGTAAATGTACCATAATTTCTGTATCCATTCCTCTGTTGAGGGACATCTAGGTTCTTTCCAGCTTCTGGCTATTATAAATAGGGCTGCTATGAACATAGTGGAGCATGTGTCCTTTTTACCGGTTGGGACATCTTCTGGATATATGCCCAGGAGAGGTATTGCTGGATCCTCCGGTAGTACTATGTCCAATTTTCTGAGGAACCGCCAGACTGATTTCCAGAGTGGTTGTACAAGCTTGCAATCCCACCAACAATGGAGGAGTGTTCCTCTTTCTCCACATCCTCGCCAGCATCTGCTGTCACCTGAATTTTTCATCTTAGCCATTCTGACTGGTGTGAGGTGGAATCTCAGGGTTGTTTTGATTTGCATTTCCCTGATGATTAAGGATGTTGAACATTTTTTCAGGTGCTTCTCTGCCATTCAGTATTCCTCAGGTGAGAATTCTTTGTTCAGTTCTGAGCCCCATTTTTTAATGGGGTTATTTGACTTTCTGGAGTCCACCTTCTTGAGTTCTTTATATATATTGGATATTAGTCCCTTATCTGATTTAGGATAGGTGAAGATCCTTTCCCAATCTGGTGGTGTTTTTTTGTCTTATTGATGGTGTCTTTAGCCTTGCAGAAGCTTTGTAGTTTCATGAGGTCCCACTTGTCAATTCTCGATCTTACAGCACAAGCCATTACTGTTCTATTCAAGAATTTTTCCCCTGTGCCCATATCTTCAAGGCTTTTCCCCACTTTCTCCTCTATAAGTTTCAGTGTCCCTGGTTTTATGTGAAGTTCCTTGATCCACTTAGACTTGACCTTAGTACAAGGAGATAGGAATGGATCGATTCTCATTCTTCTACATGTTAACAACCAGTTGTGCCAGCACCATTTGTTGAAAATGCTGTCTTTCTTCCACTGGATGTTTTTAGCTCCCTTGTCGAAGATCAAGTGACCGTAGGTGTGTGGGTTCATTTCTGGGTCTTCAATTCTATTCCATTGGTCTATTTGTCTGTCACTATACCAGTACCATGCAGTTTTTATCACAATTGCTCTGTAGTAAAGCTTTAGGTCCGGCATGGTGATTCCACCAGAGGTTCTTTTATCCTTGAGAAGAGTTTTTGCTATCCTAGGTTTTTTGTTATTCCAGATGAATTTGCAGATTGCACTTTCTAATTCGTTGAAGAATTGATTTGAAATTTTGATGGGGATTGCATTGAATCTGTAGATTGCTTTTGGCAAGATAGCCATTTTTACAATGTTGATCCTGCCAATCCATGAGCATGGGAGATCTTTCCATCTTCTGAGATCTTCTAGAATTTCTTTCTTCAGAGACTTGAAGTTTTTATTATACAGATCTTTCACTTCCTTAGTTAGAGTCACGCCAAGATATTTTATATTATTTGTGACTATTGAGAAGGGTGTTGTTTCCCTAATTTCTTTCTCAGCCTGTTTATTCTTTGTGTAGAGAAAGGCCATTGATTTGTTTGAGTTAATTTTATATCCAGCTACTTCACCGAAGCTGTTTAATTCCGAGGCTTAGGAGTTCTCTGGTGGAATTTTTAGGGTCACTTATATATACTATCATGTCATCTGCAAAAAGTGATATTTTGACTTCATCTTTTCCAATTTGTATCCCTTTGATCTCCTTTTGTTGTCGAATTGCTCTGGCTAGGACTTCAAGTACAATGTTGAATAGGTATGGAGAAAGTGGACAGCCTTGTCTAGTCCCTGATTTTAGAGGGATTGCTTCAAGCTTCTCACCATTTACTTTGATGTTGGCTACTGGTTTGTTGTAGATTGCTTTTATCATGTTTAGGTATGGGCCTTGAATTCCTGATCTTTCCAAGACTTTTATCATGAATGGGTGTTGGATCTTGTCAAATGCTTTTTCTGCATCTAACGAGATGACCATATGGTTTTTGTCTTTGAGTTTGTTTATATACTGGATTACGTTGATGGATTTCCGTATATTGAACCATCCCTGCATCCCTGGGATGAAACCTACTTGGTCAGGATGGATGATTGTTTTGATGTGTTCTTGGATTCGGTTAGCAAGAACTTTATTGAGGATTTTTGCATCAATATTCATAAGGGATATTGGTCTGAAGTTTTCTATCTTTGTTGGGTCTTTTTGTGGTTTAGGTATCAGAGTAATTGTGACTTCATAGAATGAGTTTGGTAGAGTACCTTCTGTTTCTATTTTGTGGAATAGTTTGTGAAACCTGGGGTTAGATCTTCTTTGAAGGTCTGATAGAACTCTGCACTAAACCCATCTGGTCCTGGGCTTTTTTTTAGTTGGGAGACTATTAATGACTGCTTCTATTTCTTTGGGGGATATAGGGCTGTTTAGATCATTTGCCTGATCTTGATTCAACTTTGGTACCTGGTATCTGTCTAGGAACTTCTCCATTTCATCCAGGTTCTCCAGTTTTGTTGAGTATAGCCTTTGGTAGAAGGATCTGATGGTGTTTTGGATGTCTTCAGGATCTGTTGTTATGTCTCCTTTTTCATTTCTGATTTTGTTAATTAGGATGCTTTCCCTGTGACCTCTAGTGAGTCTGGCTTAGGGTTTATCTATCTTGTTGATTTTCTCAAAGAACCAGCTCCTTGATTGGTTGATTCTTTGAATAGTTCTTGTTTACATTTGGTTGATTTCGCCCCTGAGTTTGATTATTTCCTGCCGTCTACTCCTCTTGGGTGAATTTGCTTCCTTTTGTTCTAGTGCTTTTAGGTGTGTTGTCAAGCTGCTAATGTGTGCTCTATCTAGTTTCCTTTTGGAGGCACTCAGAGCTATGAGTTTTCCTCTTAGAAATGCTTTCATTGCGTCCCTTAAGTTTGGGTATGTTGTGGCTTCATTTTCATTGAACTCTAAAAAGTTCTTAATTTCTTTCTTTATTCCTTCCTTGACCAAGATATTATTGAGAAGAGTGTTGTTCAGTTTCCACGTGAATGTTGGCTTTCTATTATTTATTTTGTTATTGAAGATCAGCCTTAGTCCATGGTGATCTGATAGGATGCATGGGACAATTTCAACATTTTTGTATCTGTTGAGGCCTGTTTTGTGACCAATTATGTGGTCAATTTTGGAGAAGGTACCATGAGGTGCTGAAAAGAAGGTATATCCTTTTGTTTTAGGATAGAATGTTCTGTAGATATCTGCCAGATCCATTTGATTCATAATTTCTGTTAGTTACACTGTGTCCCTGTTTAGTTTCTGTTTCCATGATCTGTCCATTGGTGAATGTGGTGTGTTGAAGTCTCCCACTATTATTGTATGAGGTGCAATGTGTGCTTTGAGATTTACTAAAGTTTCTTTAATGAATGTGGCTGCCTTTGTATTTGGAGCATAGATATTCAGGATTGATAGTTCCTCTTGGAGGATTTTACCTTTGATGAGTATGAAGTGTCCCTCCCTGTCTTTTTTAATGACTTTGGGTTGGAAGTCAATCTTGTCAGATATTAGAATGGCTACTCCAGCTTGTTTTTTCATACCATTTGCTTGGAAGATTGTTTTCCAGCCTTTCATTCTGAGGTAGTGTCTATCTTTTTCTCTGAGATGAGTTTCCTGTAAGCAGCAAAATGTTGGGTCTTGTTTGTGTAGCCAGTTTGTTAGTCTATGTCTTTTTATCGGGGAGTTGAGTCCATTGATATTAAGAGATATTAAGGAAAAGTAATTGTTGTTTCCTGTTATTTTTGTTGTTAAAGTTGGCATTCTGTTCTTGTGGCTGTCTTCTTTTAGGTTTGTTGAGGGATTACCTTCTTGTTGTTTCTAGGGCGTGGTTCCTGTCTTTGTATTGTTTTTTTTCTGTTATTATCCTTTGAAGGGCTGGATTCGTGGAGAGATAATGTGTGAATTTGGTTTTGTCATGGAATACTTTGGTTTCTCCATCAATGTTAATTGAGAGTTTGGCTGGGTATAGTAGCCTGGGCTGGAGTTTGTCTTCTTTTAGTGTCTGTATAACATCCGTCCAGGATCTTCTGGCTTTCATAGTCTCTGGTGAGAAATCTGGTGTAATTCTGATAGGCTTGCCTTTATATGTTACTTGGCCTTTTTCTCTTACTGCTTTTAGTATTCTGTCTTTATTTAGAGCATTTGTTGTTCTGATTATTATGTGTGGGGAGGTATTTCTTTTCTGGTCCAGTCTATTTGGAGTTCTGTAGGCTTCTTGTATGTTCATGGGCATCTCTTTCTTTAGGTTTGGGAAGTTTTCTTCTATAATTTTGTTGAAGATGTTTGCTGGTCCTTTGAGTTGAAAATCTTCATTCTCATCCACTCCTATTATCCGTAGGTTTGGTCTTCTCATTGTGTCCTGTATTTCTTGGATGTTTTGAGTTAGGATCTTTTTGCATTTTACATTTTCCTTGATTGTTGTGCTGATGTTCTCTATGAAATCTTCTGCACCTGAGATTCTCTCTTCCATCTCTTGTATTCTGTTGCTGATGCTCGTATCTATGGTTCCAGATTTCTTTCCTAGGGTTTCTATCTCCAGTGTTGCCTCATTTTGGGTTTTCTTTATTGTGTCTACTTCCCTTTTTAGGTCTAGTATGGTTTTGTTCATTTCCATCATCTGTTTGGACGTGTTTTCCTGTTTTTCATTAAGGACTTCTACCTGTTTGATTAGGTTATCCTGTTTTTCTTTAAGGATTTTTAACTCTTTAGCAGTGTTCTCCTGCAATTCTTTAAGGGATTTTTGTGCTTCCTCTTTACTGTCTTCTACCTGTTTACCAGTTTTCCTTTGTATTTCTTTAAGTGTGTTATTAAAGTCCTTCTTGAAGTCCTCTACCATCATCATGAGATATGCTTTTAGATCCGTGTCTAGCTTTTCTGGTGTGTTGGGGTGCCCTGTACTGGGTGAAGTGGGAGTGCTGGGTTCTGATGATGGTGAGTGGTCTTGGTTTCTGTTAGTAAGATTATTACGTTTACCTTTCGCCATCTGGTAATCTCTGGGGTTAGTTGTTGTCGTTGTCACTGTTTAAAGATTGGAGCAGAAGCTGTGTTCCACTCACCAGCAGTCTCAAAATCCTGTGGTGGGGGTCGTGGGTAGCTGGCACGTGTCAGCCGACCCTGCGCTCTAGCTACCCCGGTGCTGGTCCAGCCGGAAGAGCGGTAATTCTTGACAATTAAAATAAAGTATATACTGAGGTACTTTACTGTTTAAATATTTGTTTCTGTCATCATTGTCTTTGATATATTATATCTTTTCAGAGAACTGCCTTCTCTCAAGGGTCCAACTTCAGAGTATGATATAGCAGGAAGAGTTGCAAATAAGACTTATTTTTTGTACCCATGAAAACAATATGTGCCCTGACCCCTGAATCTCTGGCAGAGGGACTAACTCCTGGTTTCCCAGATCCTCACGTTCATTGATCAACAGTGAAAACAGACCATTCACCATAGACTTGGGGCTCATCTGGATTCTCCTTGTTGTTGTTGAGAAAGGATTTCATTGGGAACAGCTGCCTCATATTTCTATGACCAGGATAGGAAGATGCTGGACTTCTATGATAGATTTCTACCCAGAATACTCTGTGTGTGCAGCTGTTCAGGGTGAGGTAGAACTGGTGAAGTCTAGGGAAGGCATAGTAATGCCTAAAAGTCCCTGAAACTCTCATGTTAAACCTCTTGATTCACATTCAGTGATTACTATAAGCAGGGTCCTCCAGGCTCTAGGGAAGGGTCTTCAGTGGTGAGCATACATTAAAAGAGATAGTTCCATCAATTATGCTGAAGTCATGAAAAGCCAATTCACCGTCACCAGAGACAATGCCAAGAAAACCTCTACCTGAAAGTTTACAGACTGAGGACACAGCCATGTATGAATGTGTAGGATATACAGTGAATGGATGTTGGTGTGAGCTCAGACACAACCATCCCTGCAGACTGATCTGGAAAAGAAGGGAGTGTTGAGACCTCAGAGGGTTCTGAGTCACACAAGAGCCTTTTGAAAGAGGCATACAGGGATGTACTCCTCTGTGTTTGTGCTGCCTACCCATATCACACTTAAAGATTCTGTCGACAGGTATAGTGTATAGTAATCCTTGAAGTATCCAAATTTTTATTTGAAAAATCTACTTTGCATTGTGATATACATTTTCATTAACATATTATACTCTGTCCTACTAATGCATTATCCATTTTCTCTGCTTTGCTCTTTCTCTACCTCTGTCTTTGTCCACATTCCTCCCTCTTTCACTTTGTGTGTGAATGTAAGAGTACTTGTGTACATTTTGACATGTTATAACTTTCTCTAAAAATCTACACATTTTTAAGACAGCTTCAATTATTAGTCATGTACCACACCACTGGCTAGACTAATTTTCCAGTGAGCTTCAGTGATAATATTCCCACTGAACACCTCCATGGAGAGAATACTGGTTTCATGCCACACTCAGCTCTTTTTGTAGTCATGGAGACCTAAGGTCAGAGATTATATCCAATGTAAGAGTTCTTCTGTGGCAAGGACTTGAACCACTGTGATATTTTAAATATACATCATATTGTTTTTCAGTTTCATTTGAGATCTTACCTTATCAAAATGCAGACCATCACAAAGGGCAAGTGATTCTTTGTTATTACCAGCATCAGATCATGAAGAAGCAAATGAACTTTAAGATTGTAAAACCTAAATAGAGGTCTGCACAAAATGAAGTATAAATCCAGTGGACCCTGTGCCCTCCCTTTGACTCCATGAGCACTACACTATCCACATATACTCATAATTAAAAACAAAGTATTTAAATTTTTCTCCCTCAATGCTACTAGTTAGCCCAGTGGTTGAACTAGTTATCTCAATGGTTGAGTTCTTATGTACTATATATGAGATCTTGATTCAAATAGAAATATTTCAAAAATATATTCCTTCTCTTGATTTATAAAGATTGTATTTGAAACATCAGTACTTCCTGTCAAATGTTAGGACAATGTTTGTCTCCAACAAGAGATAAGTCTCATAATTCTTTTCATTTCTAAGACTTCTCTGAGATTTGAATTAGTAGGATAAAACTTAGCATATAGATGAAGGAGTTGAGAGTTGGTGTCCACATGAGCAGACATATTCCAGACCTCCAGCCTCTAATTGACTTCTTCATCTTATTCATTGCTTGTGGGCAGCGTAGGTTGCATAATCAACAAAGAATGGATATTAAATCCATTAAGATACAGAAGAGAGGGAAGATAGAAATCAGGAATAAAGGGAAGAAAGAAACAAAGAAACATGAGACCAGGAGAGGCCAGAAGGGTTATTAGGAATGAATGGAAGAAGAGGGAAGTTAATGGGGACAAGCCTATATAATCACAATATATTATACATAATCATGATATTGTCCACTTTAAGTAGCATAGGTAACAGAGACTGAAAAACTGTTCTAAATAAAACAGGATATTAGTATGCATGTATGTGTCTTTGTGTAGTTTGCCTGCTGTGCATGTCTTTCTGTATGTCTACAACAGGGTGTTTATGTTTGTTTGGGTGATGCATATTTTCTCATAATATGTAAATATTTACATGGCAGAGTTTACCACAGCATCCTATGACCACATAGCTCAGTTCATGGATCAAGTGCCCAGGGAAGCTGGGCGTGAGGTATTGCCTTCAGGATTGGGCATCTCTTCCATGGAAGAAGCCTCTGCAGACAGTATAGCTCCCCTTCCTACATAACATTCACAGTGAGTTTCAGAACAGCCTTATCAGAGGCTGATTAATCACTTCAGCTCGTGCCTTCCCCATTCGAATGTGTGGCAAAGACCGTGTTGCTCGTGGGCTCAGTCCACTCTTATTTTTTATTTTCATTCAAGTGGTGCTGATCAGTAAATAATGAGATTCCTCCATATGCTGTGGGTCATTTTCACAGCACAACTGAGGATGTAGTGCAGACCAGACTCAGAAGAGGAGTCAGCAATTGAGCAATTGATATGAAATTGCTTCCTGCTTTTCTTATTCATCTCTCTCTCTCTCTCTCTCTCTCTCTCTCTCTCTCTCTCTCTCTCTCTCTCTCTCTCTCTCTCTCTGTGTGTGTGTGTGTGTGTGTGTGTGTGTGTGTGTGTGTGTGTGTGATTTTCCACCCTACTTCTCCCTTCTTTACACTCACACTCAGAACACTGATACTTTACACTTTCTGTTTTCTGTAGTCACAAATGCTGGATGACAATGAAAAACCTTGGAGTGGCTAATGCTCATTTTAGGATTGGATAAACCAAAGTTAGTCATCTAAGCATTATTTTCTTTGGAAAAGGTGAAGTTTCGAGGATAGAACAGCTATACATAAAGCTGAATAGTAGAATCCTTGCCTACCCATACAATATCTTGAGTTCAAGGACCAAAACCAATAAACAATTAAATACATTTATAGGTATTTTACACAGGAAAATATCATTTCTCACATTCACAGACTGAATGAAACAGTTGAATGGCAGGAGAGGAAATGGCAGTCCCTAGAGTATAGATGGAAAGTGGTGCAGAAGGAACAAGTCTAGAGGGAGTCATAATAGCTCTGCGTTTGATTTCCATAACAACCAGTTCAGTCAAGGACTGTGGCATCCATAAAACAGTTCTAAATAACCAAAAACCATGAGTGCCAGGCAGAGAATGGGCAATGCTTGCATGAATGGCAATGCTACATGCTGAGACCAGATGTGCAGATGTGTATGCTTGCACATAGCATACACAAGGAGGCCACAAGATGATTCTGCACATAGAATGCAATTGATTTCTACCTGACTTTTTGCAACAGGGTCTCATAGTAAACCTAGAGTTCACAGATTCAGATACAATTATTACATGGAAAGTACCAGAGATTAGCTGGCCACCAAATCTAATTGCTTGGAGTATAAAAAGAAACCATGTCACCCAGTTTCTTAAATAAGTGCTGAGGGTCAAAATAAGATCCTTACTCAGGGAGAAGGGCACCATACACCTGGGATATCTCTTCAGCACTGGATCTTAGTGTGGCAGTATTTTCATGTCCAATTACTTTAAAATATTAGTGCAGCAGGAGGTCTGTGATTGAACAGGGAAACGGGAGGTAGAGGTAAGAGTTGCAGAGAGAAAGAAAGCAATTCAAGAGAGGGAAGGGAAGCGAGATGGACAATGTACAGGATCCTTCAGAACAAACATGGCTCAAATAGCCACAGCTAGATATGTTATTATAGGGATAAAAAAATTGGGGTGACTCGCCTAACCTAGGTGGGCAACTTGCATCATTATCAATGGGCACAGAAGTTATTATGTGGGCATCTCGTGAATTAAGAATTTATTGATACATTAATAGGACTGGTTAAGAGTCTATAGTTTTGATTTACTGTGTTACTGGAATGTGGAACCACAAACTATGGGGTTTTATGGCTGAGAAGAAACTGGCAGCTCCAGAAAAACCAAACCAGAAATGGGAACACAGTTATCAGTAACTGACGGCCTACCTGTTGGGGCTAGCTAGAGACAGAGCCATAGGGACTGTGCCTGGCATGAGAGGGAACTAGTAGCACTGAGGCAGCAAACTGAATCATGTAGGGAAAACAACCTTTGGTCTCTATCACCCCTGATGGTGCTGGTCTAGAGGTAGAGGCCCAGAGAAAGCACTGGGGCAGAGAGTTTGCTGGCAGTAGTTTAGGAAGCCTGCCAGTCCTTTATAATATTTCTCACAACATCTTATCACTACACATAGTACACACTAATGAAATATTATAATCTATGAAACATATATGTACAGTGTATAATAATTTTAAAAGAAAGGCTCAATTATAGATTTTTAAGCCATTCTGTGTCTATATGAATGAATGTTATGAGGCCAATCACTTAAATGTCTGTAAAACTCTGCCAGTTGTGGATTTTGGCAATGTAGTAACAATTTGAAATTTTGGTTCCTTTACAAAACACAGAAATCTTAGAAGAATTTGTCTTCTGTTTAATCCCAGGTTGTAGTGACCTGAGGCTACTGCAGACCATCTACAGCAGCTGATGGGGGGTTGTCTCATGTTCTAGCAGAGCTTTGATTTTGCCACCTCCAGATAGTTTTTGTGATTGTCTGACATTTGGAATTCGGGAACTGAAATGTTAGCACCCTAAGAGGTTGGATTGGTTGTTGCTGGTCACTCAGGACAGTGGTTGTGGTTTGTTAGTAGTCATGGTTAAACAGGAAACAAATCTTTTTTTATTGGATATTTTCTTTATTTACATTTCAAATGTTATCCCCTTTCCATGCTTTCCCTTTAAAAATCCCCTATCTCCTCCTCCCTCCCTGCTGCTCCCCAACAAACCATCTTGCACTTCCTGGCCCTGGCATTCCCCTGCAGTGGTGCATAGAACCTTCACAGGACCAAGGGCCTTTCTTCCCATTGATGACTGACTAGGAGATCCTGTGCCACATATGCATCTAGAGACAGGAGTCCCACCATGTACACTGTATGGTCCTCTCCTTTGCATCTTTACAACATTTTGCCCTTGAGTTGCAAAGGAGCAATAAAGGTTCAGCAATCACCACTGTAGCTGTACTTTTAAAATTTCCACCTTGGTTCTTCCTATTGACTAATCATTTTTTAAATAAAAAAAAAATCAGGAAACTATTCAAAACAAAAAACAAAAACAGATTCAGGGATCTCTATGTCTCTCTTCTCTGTACCCTGTGTGTCCTCTATCTAGTGATAGAAAGTGAAATCAAGGAGATAAAGCATGGGACAAAGACGAACACACAAAGGAACAGAGACTGGCTACAAGTGGCAGCCAACATGGAGCTGGGAATAATTTAAATAGACATAGAGAAATGTCATGGCATGAAGCAGTGACTTTTTCTGTTCACAATGCCTGCAAAAACTTTATGGTGCCTACTACTGCTGAGATATGCAGGTTTTGGTTGCATAGAGAATTTTTTATTTGTTTTTAAAATTTTCTTCTTTGTATATTATGTATTTTTAAACAATGGTTGAAAGAATAGCTGAGCAGTTGGAAAATTTGTGAGTGGAAACCAAGGGCCTGAGAAACAAATAAATAAAAATTTTGAAATGGTAAAAGAAAGGATTCATTCTATTTTCTCTTTTCTGAAAAGGTTGCAAAGTTGGATGTGCAACTGGAGAGGTTATGGGTGGACATGGAACACCTTGAGAAGGAAGGAACAGAAAACAAGAAAGAATGAAATGGCTCAGCCCCAAATACTGAGCAAGAGATTGAGAGTCACATACGGGAGAAAAGAAGAAAATAAACAGCACTGGGGCGCATTTGGGTCAGAGAAAACCTGAAAATGCCAGAGGCCAATGTTATGAAAGTGACACTTATGAAAGGAAGGGTTACTCTCAATCCATCAGTCATGTGAGAGTTAGAGAATGGGCAGTCTGGAGTTACAAGATCACAATTAGCCTTCCCAGTATTTATACAGCATATTCCTGATAATGAGATGAAGCAAAGTTTTGACAAGATAGCATTGTATCCTATAGCAATATATATATCAGAGTCATGTTGCAGTAAATCTCCAACACAATTAAGCCCGGGCAATGAAAATACAACTCAATTAATATGAATACATGCTCTGCCCCTAGATTGGGCAGATCTACCACTCCACTACCATATAAGAGATCCCTTATAACTTGTGGTTTCTCCAGGCCAGGTGCTTCTGCCCTACTTTCCTTCCTCCTCCTCCTATGTCATCCTCTCACTCACTCTTTCTCTCCCAACACTTTCAGCTGCACCTTCCCCTCTTCATCCCCCAATCAGTGGCTCTAGCCTTTATTTATAAATTAAGGTGGGAAGAGGGTTCTAGGAAATTACCTGAGTGCTGACTCATTCCTTGTTCATAACCCCTCACAAGAGAACAGAATTAATATCAAATATGATTAGCCCCAGGGCTATCTGCAAAAAAGGCATCATAAAGAGGTCATGATTTCATATGGGATGTACAGGATTTATGTGAAAAAACGTTTAAATACATGGGTTTACTCAAACTATAGACTCATACCCCCCAAGATAGGAAGAGACTGATAACATTTGTACTGGAGGCTGGTCTGCTGTGGCAGCCATTATCATAGTGGAGGGAAGAAGCCTCAAAAAGTGAAATAGAGGAAGGGGAACCAATACAGTAAACCAACAGTTACTATTTAAAGGGCAGAATTCTGATGTCCTAAGGAGGGCACTCCAAAATACCAATGGACTTATCCTTAAATTTATTGCTTAACAAGCCTACACTGATCTCTGTGGCCCATAACTAAGGAGAAATTACAGGCACTTTAACAGCTGATATGAGAACAGCTGGAGGCTCAGTATACAGAAGAGTTCACAAGCCTATGGAACTCCCCTGTATTTTTTTATGGTGAGGAAATCTGGAAAATGGAAAATGTGAAAGATTTAAGATCAGTTATTAGAGTAATTCATCCAATGGGTCTCTTGCAGCCTGGAATTCCTTTATTTTGTTTATAACAACAATCAGGCTCCAAAAATTATATATATATATATATATATATATATGGATTTAATGGTTGCAGCAAATTCTAATGAATTGGTTCCAACAACCCTACACACATAATATATTCATACAGATTTGATAGATGGTGCTAAGTTTTAAAAACCTTATTTTTCTCCCATGGCTAATATATACACCAGAATATTCTCCAAAATTAAAATGTGATTACATTGTATTTTTCTTTTACTGAATGACTATTAAAAGATACAACATTCTCAAATACATTTAAATATATTATGTAGTGCAGGTAAAAAAAAAAACAAATTAACCCAAGAACCATTGTATATTCATTACTAAGCAACTTTATAGGTTCACAAAGTGTGGGTAAACAAGGTAATTTTTTCAATCAGATTGTTTTGCTGGCAGACAGCAATTCAGAGTTACAATGAGGGGATTAATTATTTTATTGTTCATCAAAAAATTAATCTTACAAAAAATATTAATAGAATAACAAATTTATACTTTTGTATAAAAACAATCAGTCATTTCTACTTTAACAAACAGAACTCACATCTACTCATTAATCATTTTCTTAAGTCATATTAGGAAGCTGAGAGTTAAAATGGGCATAAGAAAGCCATTAGCTTATTCACCAGCCCAGTTTCAAAAAGAGTCAAATCAGCTAGTGCTTCAAGTATTCTTGTTCCTTGACCTTAAAAAAATCCCTAGCTTAACTATTAAAAGTTTTTTTTCAAAACTTCTAATTGTTTCCTCTTAGATAAATGTTTGTGCTAAACACTGGGACACATCCCATGAGTTCTGAAGCAGTGTGTTTTTCTTCATGCATGGCCCTTTGTAGGGCTGTGGATGTAGGGGAAAAGGGGGGAGGGAGAGAGCCTGAGTCCAGCCACAGTTCCTGTGCTCTGACCAGGCAGACAAAGCAGGACTACTGGATTCTTTCCACTAGGCCCTGAGTGGGCATCTGGCTGTGTGAAGCCACTGACCCCACATGGTAGGGGGTGGACAAGAGACAGCAGCCCCTGGTACCAGGAGCCCCAGGGCTACAATCTCGGCCTGGATATACAAGAAGTGGGCAGAGGGAGAGAGGCTCCCACACAGGTGAGAGTCCTTAGTCTGGACTGTGGCTGGAGTACAGGAAGGCCTTCTGATTGGATATTAGGCAAAGCTCTTAAGGGAAAGACTATCCTATCATCCAAGAACAATGAGCTTTAAGGAAGAAAGACAGTCTATGGTTTTATAGATTTAGGGTAGAAAGGCAGGGGAAAAGGAGAGAATGTGGAAAGAGAGAGACTGGGCATGGCCAAGAGGAGGGTAGGGGTAAAGAGATAGAGACGGGGAAGGCTAGAGAGTAAGAGGTGAGAGAGAGAGAGAGAGAGAGAGAGAGAGAGAGAGAGAGAGAGAGAGAGAGAGAGAGAGAGAGAAGTGGAGCCAAACAGCCCCTTTTCTATTGAGCTTGTTATCTCACAATTGCTAGGTAACTGGGGAGGAGTTTAGCCTGAAGGTCAGAAGCTTAGGACATTGTGTATGTGACTACTAGCCACAGCTTCTCCTGTGGGGGCTGTGGGAGCGGTAATTTCGACAAGAGACAGGGTTCCAGGAGACATGAGGGAACACTTTCTGTCCCATGTAGGTGGGAACGTCCACCACCTGGTTTTACTGGGGTTCAGAACTCAACTCCACTGGAGACCAGCCTATGTGTGCATAGCCCATTGCCCTATAGCCCTTGACAGTCTACAGAGTTCCAGGACTGGTAGGGATCCAAAATAGCTATGATTACACAGAGAAACAGTGGCTTGAAAATAAAACTTCCAAAACAAATATAAATAAATAAATAAATACCCAAATTGTAGCAAGTGAACTTGTACCACATCCATCAATACTTGCACAGGATAGCTGTCTCCATAACGTTAAGATCTACTTCTATTAATGTCATTAAGAAGAAAAGATTTTGCACAAAACAAACAAAACAAGAAACCCAAAAGGTGAGAACTCCAATTGTAAGTAATAGACCCACAGTCCCTGAGGCCTGACTGTGCAGGTCCTCACGTTTGGTAATCAACACAGAATACAGACCACTCCTCATGGACCCTGGGCTCTGCTTGGTTTTCCTTGTCCTTATTTTAAAAGGTAATTCACAGAAATAAGATCCTGCCTGTTTTTGTACATGAGAAATAGAAAAATTGGTTTTCTTTCCTTTATTTTATTTGTTTTGTTAGTGACAGTTTCCAAATCAGCATTCTCTGCTTTGAGGTGTCCAGTGTGAGGTGAAGCTGGTGGAGTCTGGGGGAGGCTTAGTGCAGCCTGGTGGGTCCCTGAAACTGTCCTGTGCAGCCTCTGGATTCACTGTCAGTGACTACTGAATGACCTGTGTCTTTCCTGCTCCAAAGAAGGGGCTGGAGAGGGTGGCAATAATTTTTCATGGTAGAGGTAGCACCTATTATCCATGAAGGGCTGATTTCCATCTACAGAGATGATGCCAAAACATACTTTACCTGAAAATAAACAGTCTGATGTCTGAGTACACAGCCATGTATACATATATTCCTAAGGTTGAGTAATGGACTTAAACTGATTCCATCACAACTTGCATGAGATGGATATTCCCCAGTGTTAAGACCTGTCTCCATCAGAAGACAAAGTTTATGCACAACAAAACAAGAAACCCAAAAGCAGAGGACTCCAATTACAATAGACCCAGACCCACAGTCTTAGAAGATGGACTGTACAGTTGGACCCAACCCTGTACTTCTCTTCCATGGGATTTATATTACCAAGGAAGAGAGAAAAGCTGTACAATATCTGTTCTCTATAGTGGTCAACACCTCCAAGCACAGGTTACCCATATTCATGCCTGCCTTCTGCCACACTTCCTGCCATAATGTAGACTACTTCAGCCTCTTTTGTACTCCAGTTAACAAAACTCAAGACTAGCTGCATGTTACTGCTTATTCTGAAGTATTATGAACAGGTGACCTCCCATCCTTCACCAACGCAATAATCATATTTAGGAATTTGAGGTTTTATGAGATATAAGCTCAGGGGAGAGAAAGAAAGAAAACTACATAGAGATATAGACTGACATAAATCAAGACTTGCATAACCTAGTCCCCAAGTACCATGCCCCTAAGTGGCAGGGAGTGTCTTCTGAGCCTAGTGAGATGAGATCGAAATCAGAACTCCTGGGTCTTTTTAGATAAACACGTGAGATCAATGGATTAAATTCCTTGGCTGGTCTTCCTTGCAATCCAGTTTCCAAACAAGATAACAATAGATCTGGCTCCTCAGACACCACAAGAATAGTCTTAAATAGTTCTTTAAGTAGAATGTCTGATCACTAAGAGCCCAATTCCATCCTAAATACTCTTCTGAATTATACACAGAAAAAACTGCACATAGGGCATGGGGCACTGATCTCCCTGCACTACATGAGTGGGGGCTCATTTACTAAATGTTCCCATGTTCCTTCCTAGCTCTGCACAGAGCAAATCCTACAACTTCCTGCTTATCTACAATGTGAACTCCAGACAGTACCAGAAAAACGTTCCTTATGTTCCTCTCCAGGTGCTCCAACAAGCAGAATACAAATTTCTGTCACCAGGAGGGAAAACTGGAAACCTTGCTCATTGCTTCCTTTTATCCTCTCAGGTACCTCCCCCAATGCAAAGCAGCCCTCAGGCAGAGGATAAAAACCACACAAAGATGGGAAGCCCCATCCTCTTCTCATAGAGCCTCCATCAGACCATGGCTATCCTGGTGCTACTCCTCTGCCTGGTGACACTCCCAAGCTGTAAGTGTTTCAGGGTTTCAGATGAGAGACTAAGACATGTCAGCTAGGAGATGTGTGACTAATGGTGATGTTGCTCGTCCCTAGGTGTCCTGTCCGAGGTGCAGCTGAAGGAGTCAGGACCTGGCCTGGTGCAGCCCTCACAGAGCCTGTCCATCACCTGCACAGTCTCTGGTTTCTCATTAACTAGCTATGGTGTACACTGGGTTCGCCAACCTCCAGGAAAGGGTCTGGAGTGGCTGGGAGTAATATGGGCTAGTGGAAGCACAAATTATAATTCAGCTCTCAAATCCAGACTGATCATCAGCAAAGACAACTCCAAGAGCCAAGTTTTCTTAAAAATAAACAGTCTGCAATCTGATGACACAGCTATGTACTACTGTGCCAAACACACAGTGAGGGAAGCCCAGTGTGAGCCTGCACAAATACTTCTCTCCACGGATGCTCACAACCAGCAGGGGGAGCTGAGGACCCAAAGGGACTTCCCAGGATCTCTCCTGGAATCTAGGGAGCTCTGGCATTTGTCTATCAGCACATGTTTCAGTGTTAGAGTTCTGAGTTTTCCTTTCAGCCACAGAGATTCTTAAGAACCCACTCTTCAGTGTCATTCTACTAAATTTGTTCACACAGTGGAAAAGTTTTAAAATGATTCTATAATCTAATAGGGTTAAACATAAACAAATTATTGAGTTGATATTTACAAAAAACATCCCTCGAAGTGGACAACTGTGTAGGTGTTGAAAACCAGGGGGATTTGGGAATAGATTATTTCTCTCCCGACTGTAGTTTTAGTAACTTTCAGCCATTTACTGTATTTTTTGTTTGTTTGTTTGTTTTGTTAATTTATTTTTTATTAGGTATTTTCCTCATTTACATTTTCAATGCTATCCCAAAAGTCCCCCATACCCACCCACCCAATTCCCTACCCACCCACTCCCCCTTTTTGGCCCTGGGGTTCCCCTGTACTGGGGCATTTAAAGTTTGCAAGTCCAATGGGCCTCTCTTTGCATGAAGGCCGACTAGGCCATCTTTTGATACATATGCAGCTAGAGACAAGAGCTCCGGGGTACTGGTTAGTTCATATTGTTGTTCCACCTATAGGGTTGCAGTTCCCTTTAGCTCCTTGGGTAATTTCTCTAGCTCCTCCATTGGGGGCCGTGTGACCCATCCAATAGCTGACTGTGATCATCCACTTCTGTGTTTGCTAGGCCCCAGCATAGTCTCACAAGAGACAGCTATATCTGGGTCCTTTCAGCAAAATCTTGCTAGTGTATGCAATGGTGTCAGCGTTATAGCCAGAAGCTGGAAAGAACCCAGATGCCCCTCAACAGAGGAATGGATACAGAAAATGTGGTACATTTACACAATGGAGTACTACTCAGCTATTAAAAAAATTAATTTATGAAATTCCTAGGCAAATGGATGGACCTGGAGGGCATCATCCTGAGTGAGGTAACCCAACCACAAAGGAACTCGCACAATATGTACTCATTGATAAGTGGATATTAGCCCAGAAACTTAGGATAACCAAGATATAAGATACAATTTGCTAAACGCATGAAATTCAAGAAGAACGAAGACCAAAGTGTGGACACTTTGCCCCTTCTTAGAAATGGGAACAAAACACCCATGGAAGGAGTTACAGAGACAAAATTTGGAGCTGTGACGAAAGGATGGACCATCTAGTGATTGCCATATGTAGGGATCCATCCCATAATCAGCTTCCAAACGCTGACACCATTGCATTTACTGTATTTAATTGATGTTTAAAGTTAATTGTATTCATCTTCCCTAACATGAAGTTTTCAAACACATGTCCACAATTTAATGATGACACAGTTATCATTATGAATGATAACTCATAAGATCTCTCTCCATATATGAAACACATAATATGCTGTTATTAGCTATAGCCAAAAAACATACATATCATTATTGAAATAATCCTACTCATCTAACTGAATAGTCTTCTAATTCTACACTCTCTATGCTAAGATCAGCCTGCCCTAATTTTACTTCTGTTCAGATCATTGCTTTCTGTTTCATTTGATAAGATGGTGTATGGTTGTCACTGAAAATGAGTCCTCCAGATTCACACTGATTAATGTGATTTTAAGTCCTTTGAGCACAGAGCAGCAGCAATAATAAGATGGAATGTCATCATTGTTACTCCAGGTGCTGCAGAAATAGCTCAGTGGTTAATAGAGAATATTGAACTTTGAGGGGTCCAGATTAAATTCCTGATAACCCACAATGTGCACATCATAACCATGTGTACCTACAGGAAACTCAGTATGAATGTGGCCTCCATGAGCACTACACTGCTCCCACAAACACATATACACGTAATTAAAGATAAATATTTTAGAAAAATTGCTAATCTAATGCTAGGAAGCAGTCAAAAAGAGAGTTCTTCTGCCATGTCCGTATGTGTAGCAGATTTAAATGTTAAAAAAAATCAAGAATACATTCCTAGATCCACGTTAAAAATTTCCCATGGGTAGCCCAGACAGTGGCAAATTCTAAGCTTTTATCTAGAAACACAATTTTGTGTGGTGATATTTAATTACACATTTTTACCAGGACACATGACATTATGGAAATAAACCATGTTCTATGCACATGCTCTTAGGAAAACTAAATGGAGTGTGGTGAAATCTTAACCAAAGAAAATGTGAATATGAAATATTTTTCCAACTCTGCAACTTAAAACGGTGTCTTTCATGTCTTATATCTGCTATGAGGACTTTCTTCTGCCCATGTCCACCTCCAGAGCATGCTACAGCAGGAATCCATACAAATATTACTTCTCTGCACCCATGAAAACCATCTCTGTCCTGACCCTGAAGCTCTCAGAGGAGCCCAGACCTGGATTCCCAGGTCCTCACATCCAGTAATCAGCACTGAATACAGACCACTCCTCATGGACTTTGGGCTCAGCTTGGCTTTCCTTGTCCTTATTTTAAAAAGTGATTCATAAAAATAAGATTCTGTCTGTTGTGCACACCTGAGAAACAGAATTTTTTTTTTGTTTCTCTATTTTGATTTGTTTTGTTAGTGACAGTTTCTGACTCATAATTCTCTCTATGAAGGTGCCCAGTGGGAGGTGAAGCTGCTGGAGTCTAGGAGAGGTTTAGTGCAGCCTGGAAGGTCCACAATACTCTCCTGTACAGCCTCAGATTCACTGTCAGTGACTACTGGCTGGCCTGAGTTTGCCAGGCTCCAAAGAAGGGGCTGGAATGGGGGGGGGGGTTGCATTAATTTTTCATGGTGGTGGTAGCACCTCCTATGCAGACACCTTGAAAAAGTGGGTTGGACCTAATATATTCAGAATCAATATTTAGAGATTCTAATCCTTGAAGACGTCACTTTTGACCAAGTATATATGCAACATGTTACTGTGGTTTGAGTATGCTTGGTCCATGGAAAGGGAAACTATCAGAAGATTTTAGGAGTACCTGTGGCTTGTTGTAAGGAGGATATCACTGTAGGGGTAGGCTCTGTGGTCCTATGTTCAAGCTCTACCCAGAGCAGAATAGAGCCCTCTCCTGCCTGCAAGTGGAAAGAGTTTCTCTTCCTGGCTGTCTTCAATTCAAGTTGTAGAATATCAAATCTTCTAACACTATGACTGTGAGCATGTTGCCATGCTTTTCACCATAGTAATAGACTGAACCTCTGAAACGTTAAGCCAGTCTCTAATAAATGTATTCTTTAATAAGACTGAACTTGGTTATGGTATTCATTCACAAGAGTAAAATAGAAACATGGACAAGATTCTAACTTTATAACTACAGGACCATCTCTATGTCCTTGGTGTTGTACATAAATTATTGAACAAATGCTATTGACAAGTGGTATAACAAATTCCACCCCCTTCTTAAAATCTGCTGATCTGTAGCCATACAGATTAGATTCCTTTTCTGCATGCATTTCCCTTACTTGCTGAGACATTTTGGGGACATGCTCAGAATCCCTGAACTTCCTGTTGCCAAAAAAAAAAAAAAAAAACCAAAAAGCCAAAAAACCTCCATTTGAAGACAGTTCTCTTTCCAAATTCATCATAAGTACTGATCCATATATCCAGGTATATCATGTAGTTTTAAAAAACAAACCAATCAATGCTAAACTGGGCAACTACCTACACCATTGGTTTATATCTGTTCATAACCAGGTCCATAGCCAGAGAATAAGACTGCATGTTTCTCCTAGGACACACATCCCCAACAAATGCTCGCTCTGCCTCTCCGAAGTTCCAAGATCGTTGATCTCTGGGTCCACCAGGAACCTTAAGGGTGCACTCTCGCCAGCCTGTACACTACTGTGCTAACTTCTCACCTGGAGCTTGGTCCTTGCTCAATCTTCCCTTTCCAAAGCCTCGCCCAATTCCTCCCAGCCTTTGTTCTTTCCGTCAGGCCACCTAAGTCATCCTGAGTGGAAAACAACACAAAATCTTAATTTAAAATCAACAGATGACACATATACTGGGCACAGAATCAATCACTCTATACTCCTCAACTATTTTATGCTGGAAATCTTCCAACATAGAAGCTACCACCAGGTCTAAGAGTTACTCATCTACATGTTGCTTCCTCTCACTCCCAGCCTAACCATAAAAGGGCTGTTTCTTCCTCCCATGTCCCCTCTTTCTCTCTGAGACCCAAAAGCTCTACATCCTCCTCTTTGCCCACCAACTGGCTTCTTGCCATCTTTATTATCTAATCAATTAATTAGGGGAAAATTCCCCTACTTACAGGACATGTTGTATCAGTCCAAGAAAATAGTAAATCTAAAAAATTCCATACAAAATACATGCAAGAAATCCAACATACCATGAAAAGACCTAATCTAAGAATAGTAGAAATGGAAGTTGAATTGGCTCAGTTCGTAAAACTAGAAAATGTTTTCAACTATTTTACCTAACAGCGAAGACATGGATCTGATGATGCCACCTCCTATAGCCAGATAAAACTGACAGTGGAAGGATAAGGACACCAATCCACCCACAAAACTTTTGACCCTAAATCAGTTCTGTCTAAAAGAAATGCAGGGACAGAAATAACCTGTCATACCTGAGACGCATGCAATTGGCATACACCACTCACTGACATTATTAATGATGTTCCATTATGCTTACAGGCTTTTCTCTAGCATTACTATTCTTGGAGAGACTTTACACAGTATCTTATTGAAACAAATGCAGATACCCAGAACCAAACATTGGATGGAGATTGGGATCCTTAGAGAAGAGTTGGGGGGCTGATTGACAGACCTCAAAGGGATAGCAACCCCACAGGAAGACAAACAGGATCAATAAACCTGGACCCATGGGAGAACTCAGAGACTGATCACCAAACAAAAATCACAGATGGCCTGAATTGATTCCTCTGGCACACATGTAGCAGAGGTCTGCCTTGTCCTTCAGTAGGTGAAGATGAGCCTAATGCTTCAGAGACTTTATATATCAGCATGCAGCAACACCCAGGCACTTCCCACTATCTCAGAGGTGAAGGGGCAGAGATGTGCAGAAGGAACCTGATATGAGACAACTTGGAAGAAGCAACATTTGGGACAGAAAGAAAGGAAGGAAGAAAGAAAGAAAGAAAGAAAGGAAGGAAGGAAGGAAGGAAGGAAGGAAGGAAGGAAGGAAGGAAGGAAGGAAGGAAGGAAGGAAAAAAAGAAAGAAAGAAAAACAGAAAGAGAAGGAAAGAGATGAAGAAAGTAAACAATCAAACAAACAAACAAACAAACAAAAAGGAATAGAGAGGAAAGGGTGAAAATAGCCTTGGAAGGTTCAGGGATTCAAGGGACATGCCTAAGCATGGTAAAAACAATGTACATAATGGCAGCAAGTCAATAGCTAACACTGAATTAAATAGAAAGAACCTTGAACCAATTCCACTAAAGTCAGTGACAAAGTTCCCCAATCTCACCCTATTTATTCAATAATGTACTTAAAGTTCTAACTAGGGCTGTAAGACAACTAGAGGAAATTGGGAGGATACAAATTAGAAAGAAAAATTCAAAGTACTGTAATTGGTGGATGATAGGATAATATACATAAGTGACCTTAAAATTCTTCCAGAGAACTCTGACAACTGATAAGTACCTTCAGCAAAGTGGCTAGAAACAAAATTGCTTCATAGAATTCAGGAGCCCTCCTTTATAGAAAAGATAAAGTGGCTGAGAAACAAATTAGGAAAATCAAATTCTTTGCAGTAACCAAAAATAATATAAAATCTAGCAAGTGAAAGATGTGTGTGACAGGAACTTCAAGTCCCTGAAGAAAGAAATCAAAGAACTCAGAAGATGGAAAGAACTCTAATGCTCATGGATAATCAGAAATAACATAATGAATATGCCAAACTTAAAAAAATCAATCTACAGATTCAGTGCATTTTCCATTAAAATTCCAACCCAATTTATTACATGCTATAAAAAAGCAAATTTCAACTTCATATAGAAAAACAAAAAACTGAGGATAGCTAAAACAATCCTGAAGAATGAAAGAACTTCAGGAGAGATCACCATCCCTGACCTCAAATGGTACTTTAGAGCAATAGTAATAAAAACTGCATGGTATTTGCATAGAAAGAGATATTATGATCAATGGAATTGAATCAAATACTCTGAAATAATACCACACATTTATGGACACTGGATTTTTTGACAGAGAATCTAATAATCATAATAAAAATTATAATAAAAAGAATGCATTCCCCAACAAATGGTGCCAATCTAAATGCAAATAGATCCATATCTATATCCTGCAGGAAATTCCAATCAAAGTGAATGGCAGACTTCAGTCTAATAATGGTTTAACTAAATCTAATTGAATAAAAATTGGAGAATAGTTTGAACTCATTGATACAGGAGACAATTCCCTGAACAGAACTGCAATGGCTCAGGCTCTAGGATCATAAATTGGTAGATAGGATCTCATGAAACTGAAAATTTTCTATAAAGCAAAGGCCATAGTCAATGGCAGGCTACAAATTGGAAAAAGATCTTCACCAGCCCCAAATACCATTAAAGGACAATATCCAAAGTATATAAAGAACTCAAGAAGGTATCCTCCACAAAACCAAATAACTCAATTAAAACTGGACTACAGAGCTAACCAGAGAATTCTCAACAGAGGAATCACAAATGACTGTGAATCACTTAAAGAAAAATTCAATATTTGTAGTCACCAGCAAAATGCAAATCAAAACTACCCTGAGATTCTACATTATACCAATCAGAATGGTGAAGATAAAAATTCCAATGACAGCGCATGTTGGTGAGGATGTGGACACTTTTCCATTGCTGGTGAGATTACAAAATGGTGCAACCATTCTGGAAATCAATCTGGCAGTTCATCTGAAAATTGTAAATAGTTCTACCTGAAGATCCAGCCATACCACTCCTGGGCATATACATAAAATGTGCTCCACATTACCACTAGGAGATATGTGCCACTATGTTCATACCAGCCTTGTTTATAGCCAAAAGCTGGAAACAACCCAGATGTGCCTCAAACAAAGATTGTATACAGAAAATGTGGGTTCCTTTACACAATGGTATTATGCGCAGCAATTAAAAAGTGAGAACATCATAACATTATGAACTAACCAGTACCCCAGAGCTCTTGACTCTAGCTGCATATGTATCAAAAGATGGCCTAGTTGGCCATCACTGGAAAAAGAGGCCCATTGGGCATGCAAACTTTATATGCCCCAGTACAGGGGAACGCCAGGGCCAAAAAAATGGGAAAGGGTGGGTAGGGAAGTAGGGGGGAGGGTATGCGGGACTTTTGGGATAGCAGTGGAAATGTAATTGAGGAAAAGATGTAATAAAAAAAGAAAAATAAATAAAAATTAAAATCCATAGTGAGGTAACACACCCAAAATGAACTGCATGGGATGTACTCACTGGTAAGTGGATATTAGACAAAAAGTATAGAATACCAATGATAAAACCCACAGACCATAATGAGTTTAATAAGATGGAAAGCCCAAGTACAAATTAGAAGGAGGGACAAAATAATCAGGGAGGGAGGGGGAGAGAGAGATATTTGGGAGGACATGGGAGAGGAAGGGAGAAAGGCAGAAAGGATTAGGTATGGGTGAACACTGGAAAGCAGCCCAGAGGTCCAGGAAAATGAATGTAAGTATTCAGGTGAATGGAGGTGGGAGGCAGGGGGAAGCTCTGCAAAGTCCAAGAGACCTGGGATGTGAGAGGCTTCCCAGATGATATTCTTAGCCTTAATGCATAACAGTTGTAGATAGACCCTGAAGAGATTACTTCCAACACATGCAGAAGGCCCTAAGTGGTTGGATGTAGTCCCCCAACTTTCCTTCAAAATTGTCAATACAAAAATTGTCATAGCAATTAGGACAATGCAAATCAAAATGCCCTGAGATTATATCTTATATCTGACACAATGGTTAAGATCAAAACCTCAAGTGATGGCTTGTGCTGGCAAAGACTCAGAGAAGGAAAAGTCTCCCCATGGCTTGTGGGAATGCAAACTCTTACAACCTCTTTGGAAGTATATTTGATTGTTAGCTGGTATAAAATGGCAAAAAAATGGTTGAAGGGGGACTAAAAAAGGAAGAAAAGGGAGAACTTTAGGTTGTAAAACTCATAAGTTTGCTGCAAATAAAAACATGTTTCCACTGCAAACCCTGAATCCCAGATAGAAGAGGACCTGAAATTCTTCAAATACAAAGAATCTCTAAACCTTGAGTACATTCTATCACAAATAAGTAAAAATCAGAAAATACCTAGTGCTCCTGTCACAGAGAATGAGTTCTGCAACCAACACCTCATAGGTGTGACTCTCTACAAAACACATATTATTGAAAAAACCATATTATGCCCAGACTTTGGAAAGACTGAGCTCATATCTAAAAATACAGTTATGTGTGGTTCTATTTAATGACACATTTACACTAAGGAATCATGACAGTATGGAAACAAAGCTTGTTCTGTGCACATGCACAGAGGGAAACTAAACAGAGTATGGTGAATCCCTAACCAAAATGGAAAAAATGAAACTACAATATGTTTCGAATGCTGTAACTGAAATCTGTGTTTTTGATGCCTTATATCTGGTGTGATCAGTAACTTCAGCCTAGGTCCCACCCCAGAGCATGGTATAGCAGGAAGACATGCAAATAAGTCTTCTCTGTGCCCATGAAAAACACTTCCACCCTGACAGTGCAGCTCTGACAGAGGAAGCCCTGGATTTGATTCCCAGTTCCTCACATTCAGTTATCAGCACTGAACACGGACCCCTCACCATGAACCTCGGGTTCAGCTTGATTTTCCTTGTCCTAATTTTAAAAGGTAATTTATTGAGAAGAGATGACATCTGTTGTATGCATATGTGAAACAGAAAAACTGTTATTTTGTTATTGACAGTTTTCCAACCAGTATTCTCTGTTTGAAGGTGTCCAGTGTGAAGTGAAGCTGGTGGAGTCTGGGGGAGGCTTAGTGAAGCCTGGACAGTCCCTGAAACTCTCCTGTGCAGCCTCTGGATTCACTTTCAGTGACTATGGCATGTCTTGGGTTCGCCAGACTCCAGAGAAGAGGCTGGAGTGGGTCGCAGCCATTAGTAGTGGTGGTGATTACACCTACTATCCAGACAGTGTGAAGGGGCGATTCACCGTCTCCAGAGACAATGCCAAAAACACCCTGTACCTGCAAATGAGCAGTCTGAGGTCTGAGGACACGGCCATGTACTACTGTGCAAGAGGCACAGTGAGTGAATATTACTGTGAGCTCAAACTAAAAACTCCTGCAGCGCATCCAGGACCACCAGGGGGCGCGGAGAGCACACAGAGCTGTGAATTACAGAGAGTTACTGCTTGTGCAATTGTCTCCATCCTCCATCCCATCTTCAAAATATTCGACCCAAACCTGATCCTGTCTAAAGGTAATTCAAGGACAAAATGGAGCAGAGACTGAAGGAATATTTGACCTGTGACTATTCCAAATTTGGATCTATCTCATGGGCAGGCACCAAACCCTGACACTGTCACTGATTGTGCATGCAGATACGAGCACCACATGGCTGACCTCTGAAAGGCCCTATAAGCGGCTCACTGAGACAGACGCAAATACAGTGTGGATTAAGTTTGAAGACTGCTATGGAAGAGTTAGAGGAAGGAATGAAAGATCTGAAGGGGATAACAACCCCAGAGGAAGACCAACAGTGCCAATTAACCTGGATGCCTGGAAACTCCCAGAGACTAAGCCACCAGCTAAAAATCATATTCAGGCTGTTCTGAGACCCCAGGCGCCTATGTCTAAAAGAACTTCCTTGTCTGCCCTCAGTGGGAGATGATGAGCCTAAAGCTGTAGAGACTTAATGCCCCAGGGATGGAAAGTACAATGTTGAGTTTCTCAGAAAAGTGAAGAGAATGGTGGTTGGAGGAATAAATCTGGGAAGTGGGACTTGTTGGGGACAACATATCGGTTCTAAATTGATGAAACAACTATCTAATCAATAAAAAGAATCCTAGGGGTAATGGAGGGCTGGACTCCTCTGTGCCTAGTTTGTAACTCTACAGGGATCCTCTTTAAGAGTATATGGTGCACATAGAGTATATGTGTGTGACACTAATCTGGAGGTAAATTTTTCTGAAATAGCTTCATAGCAGTCTTATTTATAATAGCCAGAAGCTGTAAAGAACCCAGATGTTCCTCAAGAGAAGAATGGATACAGAAAATGTGGTACATTTACACATTGGAGGACTACTCAGCAATTAAAACAACAAAATAAAACTCTTAGGCGAATGGATGGATCTGGAGGATATCATCCTGAGTGGGGTAACCCAGTCACAAAAAAACTCATTGATATGTACTCACTGAGAAGTGGATATTAGCCCAGAAAATTTGTCCCGAGCTATCTTTCTCTCCGGCAAGAACACACTCATACAACCAGATTCTTCTGCAGCAAGCTTTATTGCTTCTTAAGGAGGGAAGACCCAGACCCCGGAAAATGGTGCTGCTTATATAGCCCTCAGCATGGTGTTTCAGCACCTGATGTGGCATGTCAGCTCCTGATTTGTTGCTCGCCCATCACCTAATTACTATGCTCCGATATGGGCAGTGACTAGGTGTGAGTTCACTCTCGCACTTGTGCACAAGGCTTGTTTACAAAGACAAAGTTTGAAGCTGAGATGAAAGGATGGACAATCCAGAGACTGCCCCGCCCCGGGATCCATCGTATAATCAGCCAACAAATGCAGACAATATTGCATATGCTAGCAAGATTTTTCTAAAAGGACCCTGATATATCTGTCTCCTGTGAGGCTATGCCAGTGCCTGGCAAATACAGAAGTGGATGCTCACATTCATCTATTGGAAGGAACACAGGGCCCCCAATGGAGAGGCTAGAGAAAGTATCCAAGGAGCTGAAGGTGTCTGCAACCCTATATGAGGAACAGCAATTTAAACTAACCAGTAACCCCTGAACTCATGTCTCTATCTGCATATGTAGCAGAAGATAACCTAGTCTACCATCATTGGGAAGAGAGGCCCATTGATATTGCAAACTGTATATGCCCCAGTACAGGGGAATGTCAGGCCAAGAACTGGGAGAAGGTAGGTAGGGGAGCAGGGCAGGGAAGGGTATAGGGGACTTTCAGGGTAGCATTTGAAATGTAAATGAAAAAATATCTAATAATAAATTGAAAAAAGAACTAACAAACATGTTGATCCTGATTTCAGAGATAATAAATAAATAAACATCAAATTATGCTCTAAACATGTGGAAATGGTTTTCTGTTATGAACTTATTGGCTCTCTAAAAAGTGTTAATTAACATCTACCCTTTGAGATAAGTCAGTGGAAAAGGTTAATACTCTGAAATACTAGATCTGAAAGTATGACCCCTAAATTGCATGCAGAGAGTAAATCTGAATTCCAAGGAGATTCATGCCTTGTGAATCCATCCCAATCTGATCTCAATCTTCAAACATGTTTGTGCATAATTTACATCTTAAGCAGTTGCTGGAAATTAAAAGACATAAACTAAAATTCTTTCTACCTAATGTGTCAGAATAGAATATGTGGACTGAAGTCTAAATGTGCATAGAATGGCATTGTTACCATGGTTCAAATAAACACCAGTAGCATGGGTGATGCTTAATTTGAAAAAACTCTGACCAGAGCCCAGATGTAGATTCTGACTGAAAGAACATAGTGTCTCACATTTGAGCTAGAGAAGTGATATTCAGAGAAGCCACATGAGGAAGATTTGGAAGCCAGATTGATGAGATGACTAGAATCCTGGATCTGACCACACAATAGTAAGATGAACAGCTCCGCACAATGCTAAAGATAAAGCATCCAGTGTCATGTTACACAGGACCAAGCTGAGGATCAGTCTGTTGGTGAAATACAATGAACAGGAAGTCGGTTGGACTATATACATACATACATATATATATATATATATATATATATATATATATATATAACAACATTTAAACTTTTGACCAAGAACATTTGAAATGGGTTATTGAGGTTTGTGGTGGTTTGAATATGATTGGCGTATAGAAAGTGGCACTCCTTAGAAGTATGATCATTTTGTAGTATGTGTAGTCTTGATAGTGGAATTATATCACTATATGGTGTTGTGAGAGTTGAGTTCCTATGTTCAAGTTCTGCTGAGAACAGAATAAAGTCTGCTCCTGGATATCTGAATCATGTGCAGAGGCCCAAAGACAAACATTGGGTAAACTGCAGGGTCTCTTATGGATGAGTTGGCTGAAGGATTGAAGGCCTTAAAATGGATATGAACTTTGCTGGAAAAATCAACAGATTCATCTAACCTAGGCTCTAGAAGTCTTTCAAAGGTTGAATCACCCTACAAAGAGCACACATTGGCTACACCTAGGCCACTGGTAGATATTTAGCAGATGTGCAGCTTAGACTCTATGTGGATTGAACCAACTGGAGCAGGTGTTGTCCCTAAAGTTATTGCTTGTCTGTAGAATATATTCCCAATAGAATTGCCTTGTCTGGCCTTAATGGGAGAGGATGTGTCCCAACCTGGAGAGACTTGATATGCCAGGATTGGGAGATTATCAAGGGTCTCTCACCATCTTAAACGTCATTGGTATGAAAGGAGAAGGCAGGGCCAGGTTTTTCCCATGCCTAGTTTCCAGCATCATCTACCATCAGTATTGAGGGACAGGTGTAGCAATAGGGGGGAAAGCAGTATGAGAAAGCTGCCTATAGTGGTGTTGGCACAGGGTGGGTATTGTGAGGGGGTATGGAATCCTCCTCCTCCTCAGGAGGGTATAGCAGGTGCTTGCCCTCCTTGGGGACAGTAGTGCTGTGGCAATGGAGAGGTCAGTACTGGCATATTCCTGACAATGTTCATTGTGTATTGTGACCATTTACTCAGGGAAGGAAGATTTAAGACTTGCTATGATAGCCTGACAAATCTAAACAGACAAGAGACAGGAGGTAACTACTGAGTTACTTTCTTGCTTGCTAGTGAAGAAGAACACTATAATCCACAAATTTGGGTCACACATGTTCTTGGGTGAGATTCTAGGTGCCAGAATTTCAGCCAAATTCCTAAGTCCCTCAAGGTCTGAGAGTTTAGTCTTTAGGCCTCTCCTAACAAAATCGTATTTGGGGTTCCTTAACATAAAATTGTAGATTCTCCATATCTTTGCCAGCAAAACAGGTTGAATTTGGACAGACAAGCAAAACTATCAAAAACAAGGCAGACTATGTGTGGGATCCAAATGTCTTGTGCTTAGAGGGGAAGTTCTGCAGTTTATTAGGCTGTGGCCTTATGCCCACAAGATGTCTTCAGATAGGAAAGGGCCATTGGGTGCCAATCCTTTGTTCTTCTGTTTCTTGGGCTGTCAGTTTTTATGTGGAGAAGACATGAACCAATTCCAAAGTCATGTACCCTACAAGAACTGACATACACAGACAGACAGAGAATAACAAAGGAGCCCTCTCATTCACCTACGGGGGTCTTATAACTTAGAACAGAAAGGGGCCAACTTATCAAGAATCGACCAAAAGGGGGTCACTTTGACCACACCACAATACAGGAAGAATATCAATGAAGGAAGAACAATGAAAGGCCAAATCAAGGTGGTTGGCACATGACAAAAACCAGGGCTCATACAACAATAGATGTGAGCAAAAAGAAGCATTGGAATCATAACGGGGTACATAGGGGTCCTTCTTACCCCTGTTCAAGTGCCAGATATTGTTTTAGCCTTAGGCTCCCTGAGTTTATCTTTACAAGTAGTGGATAAGAAGACACAAAATCGATGACACAGATTCTGGGAGCCAGATGTGAAGAAAAAGCAGACTCATATTTTGCTATAGTAAAGAATGCCTTTATACCTTCTGCCCATAACACCTCTGCCCATATATGCTCATCTCCACATGGCTGCCACCATCTACTTGCTGCCAAGGTCACACACTCTTTGTTCTTCTCTGAGTCTCAGGCAGGTATTGTGTTAGTAAATGCAAAAGTGCCTGCATGATTCATTACAGGCTAATAGGCAAGACATGCTAACTTGCTCCTCCTACATATTATAAATCCATCACTGTGATAGCAGGTCATGTCCAGAAGACAGTATTTAACAACACTCCTCCCTGTGTTCCACCTCTCATGGTCTTTCTGCCACCTCTTTCTCAGTGTTCTCTGAACCTACATGAAATGTGAACAAAACTGAAAAAAAAATCTCTGTGTCAAATACCTAATAAGGATTGGGAAGGAAAATACCTGCCCATGTCTGTGAGCAGGGAAATGCTGGTGCTTTAACAAGAAAAGTGTGGTGTGGTGAGAGAAAGTGATGAGAAGAAGGGAAGCATGAGAATTGGGGGGAAAATCCACATTCTACTGAAAATGCTATGTTGATGGCAAGATAATGTGTCTTGTTACAATAATTAATTGAGTGCCTAAGTTATTCTCAGTATATAAAAGTGGAGGATTGAAACTGGACTTAAACACACACACACACAAGAGTAGATGAAAAGAAATAGTCAGGAGGTGCCCAGTGAATAAAGAAAAGAAAATGGTACAGTTAGTGGGGATCATAGAATGAACTGGAGGATACAAATGAGTTTCCTGTAAATATGTCTTCATAGTAATCTCTGTTCAATAATCACACAATGACAAAATACGCCTCATTTACAAGCCCTGATGAGCTGAGGAAAGCATCTCTCTGAAATGAATAAAATTCAGAAGTGTCCTAAGTGTCCCTCTCATAGGAAAGGGGTGTTGCTAAATTTTCCAGGAAGCAGAGACTATGTCAAAGAACAAAATCAAGGAGAAGCCATGTCCAGACCACAAAGTAGGAAATACTGAGCTCCTGTATGGAAACACAACTATGTGTCCTGCTTTTTTTTAATACTATACTGAGGAGACATGACATTATAGAAACACAGCATGTTCTTTGCATATGCAGAGCCAGGAACTAGATGAAGTGTGGTAATTCTTAACAATAAACAGGTATACACAGAAGAAGTTTACTGTTTCAATTATTGTAACTGCCATCGTGGTCTTTGATAATTTATATCTTCTCTGAGCACTGCCCTCTCCCAAGGTTCCAAATTCAGAGTATCCTATAGCAGGAAGAGTTGCAAATAACACTTATTTTTTGTAACCATGAAAACAATATGTGCCCTGACCCTTGAATCTCTGGCAGAGGAGCCAAGTCCTGGATTCCCAGATCCTCACATTAATTGATCAGCAGTGAAAACAGACCATTCACCATGGACTTGGTTCTCATCTGGATTCTCCATGTTGTTGAGAAAGGATTTCATTGGGAAGAGCTGCATCATATTTCTATGACCAGGATAGGAAGAAGCTGGACTTCTATGATAGATTTTTACCCAGAATACTCTGTGTTGCAGGTGTCCAGGGTGCGGTAGAGCTGGTGGAGTCTAGGAAAGGCATAGTTATGCCTAAAAGTACCTGAAACTCTCATGATAAACCTCTGGATTCAGATTCAATGATTACTACATAAGCAGGGTCCTCCAGCCTCTAGGGAAGGGTCTTCAGTGCTGACCATACATTAATAGAGATAGTTCCATCAACTGTGCTGAAGCCATGAAAAGCCAATTCACCGTCAGCAGAGACAATGCCAAGAACAACATCTACCTGGATATTTGCAAACTGAGGACACAGCCATGTATTATTTTGCAGGATATAAAGTGAGTGGATGTTAGTGTGAGCTCAGACACAACCATCCCTGCAGACTGATCAGGAAAAGAAGAGAGTGTTGAGACCTCAGAGGGTTCTGAGTCACACAAGAGCCTTTTGAAAGAGGCATACAGGGATGTACTCCTCTGTGTTTGTGCTGCCTACCCATATCAAACTTAAAGATTCTGTCAACAGGTATAGTGTGTAGTAATCCTTGAAGTATCCAAATTTTTATTGAAAAATCAACTTTGCATTGTGATATAATTTCATTAACATATTATACTCTGTCCTACTGATGCATTATCCATTTTCTCTGCTTTGCTCTTTCTCCTCCTTCACTACCTCTGTCTTTGTCCCCATTCCTCCCTCCTTCACTTTGTGTGTGTATGTAGGAGTACTTATGTACAGTTTAACATGTGTTAACTTTCTCTAAAAATATACACATTTTTTAAGACAGCTTCATTTATTAGTCGTGTACCGCACCACTGGCTAGACCTATTTTCCAGTGAGCCTCAGTGATAATATTCCCACTGAACACCTCCATGAAGAGAATACTGATTTCATGCCACACTCACTCAGCTCTTTTTGTAGTCATGAAGACCTAAGGTCAGAGATTATATCCAATGTAAGAGTTCTTCTGTGCAAGGACTTGAACCACAGTGATATTTTAAATATACATCACATTGTTTTTCAGTTTCATTTGAGCTCTTCCCTTATCAAAATGCAGACCATCACAAAAGACAAGTGATTCTTTGTCATTACCAGCATCAGATCATGAAGAAGCAAAGGAACCTTGAGATTGTAAACCCTAAATAGAGGTCAGCTCAAAATTAAGTATAAGTCCAGTGGACTTGGTGCCTTCTGTTAGACTCCATCCTATCCACATATAATCAGATACACATTAATAAAAACAAAGTTTTCAAAAATTTCTCCCTCAATGCTACTAGTTAGCCCAATGGTTGATCTAGTTAGCCCAATGGTTGAGTTCTTGTGTACTATATATGAGATCTTGATTCAAATAGAAATATTTCAAAAATATATTCCTCCTCTTAATTTATAAAGATTGTATTTGAAACATCATTGCTTCCTGTAAAACGTTAGGACAATGTTTGTCTCAAACAAGACATAAGTCTCATAATTCTTTTCATTTCTAAAACTTCCCTGCCATTTGAATCAGTAGGATAAAACTTAGCATATAGATCAAGGAGATGAGAGTTGGTATCCTCCTGAGCAGACATATTTCTGCCCTCTCACCTCTAATTGGGCTTCTTCATCTTAGTCAATGCATGTTGGAAGATTAGGTTGCATAATTACCAAAGAATGTATATTAAACCCAATATGATAAAGAAGAGAGAGAAGATAGAAATCATAAAAAAGGAAGGAAGGAAAAAGAGGCATGAGACAAGGAGAGGCCAGAAGGGTTATTAGGAATTAGAGGAAGAAGAGAGAAGAGCAGCTAATGGGAAGAAACCTATATAATCACAATATATTATACATAATCATGTATTGCTCATTTTAAGTAGCATAGGTAACATGGACTGAAAAACTGTTATGAATAACACAGGATATTAATATACATGTATGTATCTGTCCTTGTATTGTGTCTTTGTGTAGTTTGCCTGCTGTGCATGTCTTTCTGTATGTCTACATCAGGGTATTTATGTTTGTTTGGGTGATGCATATTTTCTCATAATATGTAAATGGTTTATATGGCAGAGTTTGCCACAGCATCCTATGACCACATAGCTCATTTCAGTGGTCAAGTGACCAGGGAAGCTGGGAGTGAGGTATTGCCTTCAAGGTTGGGCATCTCTTCCATTGAAGAAGTCTCTGCAGACAGTATAGCTCCCATTCCTACCTAACATTCACTGTGAGATTCAGAACACTGTTATCAGAGGCTGATAACTCACTTCAGCTCCTGCCTTCCTCATTTCAATGTGTGGCGAAGACTGTGTTGCTCATGGGCACAGTCCACTCTTATTTTTTTTTATTTTCTTTCAACTGGTGTTGATCAGTTTATAAATGAGATTCCTACATATGCAGTGGGTCATTTTCACAGCACAACTGAGGATGTAGTGCAGACCAAACTCAGAAGAGGAGTCAGCAATTGATATGAAATTGCTTCCTCCTTTTCTTATCCCCACCCTCTGTGTGTGTGTGTGTGTGTGTGTTCTTGTTTGATTTTCCTCCCTACTTCTACCTTCTTTACAGTGACACTCAGAACACTGATAATTACACTTCCTTTTTTTGTAGTCACAAATGCTGGATGTCAAGGAAAAATCTTGGAGTGGCTAATGCACATTTTAGGATTGGGTAAACCAAAGTTAGTCATCAAAGCATTATTATCTTTGGAAATGGTGAAGTTTAGAAGATAGAAGAGCTATACATAAAGCTGAATAGTAGAATCCTTGCCTATCCATACAATATCTTGAGTTCAAGGACCAAAACCAATAAACAATTAAATACATTTATAGGTATTTTACACAGGAAAATATGACTTCGCACATTCTCAGACTGAATGAAGCAGTTGCATGGCTGCAGAGGAAATGGCAGTCCCTAGAGTATAAATCATAGATGGAAAGTGGTGCAGAAGGAACAACTCTAGAGGGAGTCGTATTAGCTCATCGTTTGAGTTCTATAACAACCAGTTCAGTCAAGGACTGTGGCACCCATTAAACAGTTCTAAATAACTAAAAACCATGAGTGCCAGGTAGAGAAAGGGCAATGCTTGCATGAATGGAAATGCTACATGCTGAGACCAGACCTGAAGATGTGTATTCTTGCACATGCTGGTGAAGGCCACAAGATGATTCTGCACATTGAATGAGATTGATTTCTACCTGACTTTTTGCAACAGGGTCTCACACATTCAGATACAATTATTAGTTGGAAAGTACCAGAGAGCCGCTGATCACCACTTCTCATTCCTTGGAGTACCTAAAAAAACCACCTCACCCAGTTTTGCAAATAAATGCTGAGGGTCAAAATGAGATCCTTACTCAGGGAGAAAGGCTCCATACACCTGGGATATCTCTTCAGCACTGGATCTTAGTGTGGCAGTATTTTCCCTGTGTAATTACTTTAAAATAGTGCAGCAGGTGGTCTATGATTGGACAGGGAAAAGGGAGGTGGAGGTAACGGTTGCAGAGAGAGAGAAAGCAACTCAAGAGAGGGAAGGGAAGAGAGATCAACAATGCACAGGATGATTTGGACCCAGCTTAGCTTCGAATGGCCACAGCTAGATAAGTTATTATAGGGATAATCAATTGGGGTGACTAGTCTAATCTAGCTGGGCCACTTGTATCGTTATCAATCGGCACAGAGATTATTATGTGAGCATCTTGTGAAGTAAGAATTTATTGATACATAAATCTGACTGGTTAAGAGTTTTTAGTTTTGATTTACTGGGTTACTGGAGTGTGGAACCACCAACTATGTGGTTTTATGGCTGAGAAGGAACTGGCGGCTCCAGAAAGAAGTGAACCGGAAATGGGAACACAGCTATCAGTCACTGCCTGCCTGCCTGACTGCCGGGACTAGCTAGAGACAGAGACATAGGGACTGGGCCTGTCATGAGAGATTACTGGAGGCACTGGGACAGCGAACTGAATCATGTGGGGAACACAGCCAATGTCCACAGTCAGCTGCTGATTATGCTGATCTAGAGGCAGAGGCCCAGAGACAGCACTGGGGCAGAGAGTTTACTGGCAGTAGCTTAGGAAGCCTGCCATTCTTTTATAATATTTCTCACAACATCTTATCACTACACAGAGTATATACTAATGAAAATCTTTGTAATTGTAATCTTTGAAACATATATGTAGAGTTATAATAATTTTAAAAGAAATGCACAAGTATAGCTTTTCAAGCCATTCTGTGTCTATATGAATGAATGTCATGAGGCCAATCACTTAAATCTCTGTAAAACTCTGCCAGTTGTGGGTTTTGGCAATGTAGTAACAATTTTGAAATATTGATTCCTTTACACAACACAGAAATGTTAGAAGAATTTGTCTTCACTTTAATCCCAGGTGTGTTGACCAGAGGCTACTGCAGACCATCTACAGCAGCTGATGGGGGATTTTCTCATGTTCTACCAGAGCTTTGATTTAGCCAGCTCCAGATAGATTTTGTGATTTTCTGATATTTGGAATTCAGGAACTGAAATGTTAGGGCCCTAAGAGGTTGGATTGGTTGTTGCTGGTCATTCAGGACAGTGGTTGTGGTTTGTTAGTAGTCATGGTTAAACAGGAAACATTTTTTATTGAATATTTTCTTTATTTACATTTCAAATGTTATCCCCTTTCCAAGTTTTCCCTTTAAAAATCCCCTATCTCCTCCTCCCTCCCTGCTGCTCTCCAACTCACCCACTTCCACTTCTTGACCATGGCATTCCCTTGTAGTGGTGCATAGAACCTTCACAGGACAAAGGGTGTCTCATCACATTGATGACTGACTAGGCCATTCTCTGGTGCATATGTAGCTAGAGACTCGAGTACCACTCGAGTAAACTGTATGGTCCTCTCCTTTGCATCTTTACAATACTTTGCCTTTGAGTTGCAAAGGAGCAATAAGTTTTCAACAATCACCAATGCAACTGTATTTTAAATTTTTCCACCTTTGTTCTTCCTATTGGATGAGCATTTTTTTAAATCTAAAACAAAAAACAAAAATCAAAAAACAAACAAAAACAGGAAACAATTCAAAACAAAACAAGCAAAACAAAACAGATTCAGGGATCTCTACCTCTCTCTTCCCTGTACCCTCTGTGTCCTCTATCTTGTGATAGAAATTGAAATTAAAGACATAAAGCAAGGGACAATGAAAAACACACAAAGGAGTAGAGACTGGCTACAAGTGGCAGCCAACATGGAGCTGGGCAGAATTTAAATAGACATAGAGAAACATCATGGCATGAAGCAGTGACTTTTTCTGTTCACAATGCCTGCAAAAACTTTATGGTGCCTACTACTGCTGAGATATGCAGGTTTTGGTTCAAGAGAGGATTTTCTGTTTTGTTTGTTTTTAAATTTTTCTTCTTTGTATATTCTGTATTTTTTAGCAATGGTTGAAAGAATAGCTAAGCAGTTGGAAAATTTGTGAGGAGAAACCAAGGGCCTGAGAAACAAATAAATCAAAATTTTGAAATGGTAAAAGAAAGGATTCATTCTATTTTCTCTTTTCTGAAAAGGTTGCAGAGTTGAATGTGCAACAGGAGAGGTTATGGGTGGATGTGGAAGACCTTGTGAAGGAAGGAAGATAGGAAGAGAAAGAACGAAATGGCTCAGCCCCAAATAATGAGCAAGAGAGTGAGAGTCACGTACAGGAGAAAAGAAGAAAATAAACAGTGCTGTGGGTCATTTGGGTCAGAGAAAACCTGAAAATGCTGGAGGTCAATGTGATGAAAGAGACACTTATGAAAGTAAGGGTTAAACTCAATCCATCAGTCATGACAGAGTTAGAGAATGGGCAGTCTGGAGTTACAAGATCACGATTAGCCTTCCAAGTGTTCATACAGAATATTCCTGATAATGAGATGAAGCAAAGTTTTGACAAGATAGGATCGTATCCTATAGCGATATATAGATCAGAGGCATGTTGCAGTAAATCTCCAACACAATTAAGCCCAGGCAATGAAAATACAACTCAATTAATATGAATACATGCTCTGCCCCTAGACTGGGCAGATCTACCACTCCACTACCATACAAGAGATCCCTTAAACTTGTGGTTTCTCCAGGCCAGGTGCTTCTGCTCTACTTTCCTTCCTCCTCCTCCTATGTCATCCTCTCTCTCTCTCTCTCTCTCTCCCAACACTTTCAGCTGCACCTTCCCCTCTTCATCCCCCAATCAGTGGCTCTGGCCTTTATTTATAAATTAAGGTGGGAAGAGGGTTATAGGAAATTACCTGAGTGCTGACTCTCATTCCTTGTTCATAACCCCTCACAAGAGAACAGAATTAATATCAAATATGATTAGCCCCAGGGCTATCTGCAAAAAAGGCATCATAAAGAGGTCATGATTTCATATGGGATGTACTGGATTTATGTGAAAAAACGTTTAAATACATGGGTTTACTCAAACTATAGACTCATACCCCCAAGATGGGAAGAGACTGATAACATTTGTACTGGAGGCTGGTCTGCTGTGGCAGCCATTAACATAGTGGAGGGAAGAAGCCTCAAAGAGTGAAATAGAGGAAGGGGAACTAATACAGTAAACCAACAGTTACTATTTAAAGGGCAGAATTCTGATGTCCTAAGGAGGGCACTCCAAAATACCAATGGACTTATCCTTAAATTCATTGCTTAACAAGCCTACACTGATCTCTGTGGCCCATAACTAAGGAGAAATTACAGGCACTTTAACAGCTGATATGAGAACAGCTGGAGGCTCAGTATACAGAAGAATCTACAAGCCTATGGAACTCCCCTGTATTTTTTATGGTGAGGAAATCTGGAAAATATAAAATGTTGAAAGATTTAAGATCAGTTATTAGAGTAATTCATCCAATGGGTCTCTTGCAGCCTGGAATTCCTTTACATTGTTTATAACAACAATATATGGATTTGATGGTTGCTGCAATTTCTAATGAGTTGGTTCCAACAACCCTACACACACAATACATTCAAACAAATTTGATAGATGGAGCTAAGAGACAAAAACATTATTTTTCTCACATGGCATATATATATACACCACCAAAAATCTCCAAAATTAAAATGTGATTACATTGTATTTTTCTTTTACTGAATGACTATAAAAAGATACAACATTCTCCAATTCATTTACATGAAAATATATTATGTAGTGCCGGTAAAGAAAACAAATTAACCCAAGAACGGGTGTATATTCAAAATAAGCAACTTTTTAGATTCACAAAGTGTGGGTAAGCAAGGTAATTTTTTCAATCAGTTTTTTTTTACTGGCAGGCAGCAATTCAGAGTTACAATGAGCGAATTGATTATTTTATTGTTTATCTTAAAATTAATCTAACAAAAATATTAATAGAATAACAAATTTATACTTTTGTATAAAAACAATCAGTCATTTCTACTTAAACAAAACTCACATCTACTTATCAATCATTTTATTAAGTCATATTAGAAAGCTGAGTGCTAAAATGGGTATTAGAAAACCCATTACCTTATTCACCAGCCCATCTTCAAAAAAAGAGTCATATCAGTTGGTGCCCCAAGTGTTCTTGTTCCTTGACCTTAAAAAAAAGTCCTAGCTTAACTATTAAAAGTTTTTTTTTTCCAAAACTTCTAATTGATCCCTTAGATAAATGTTTGTACTAACCACTGGGACACCTCCCATGAGTTCTGAAGCAGTGTGTTATTCCTCATGCATGGCCCTTTGTAGGGCTGTGGGTGTAGGGGAAGTGGGGGGAGGGAAAGAGCCTGTGTCTGGCCAGAAATCATGTGCTCTGGGCTGCAGACACGGGAGGAGTGTAAGACACTTTCCACTTGGCCCTGGGTGGGCATCTGGCTGTGTGAAGCCACTGACCACATACAGTGGGGGGTGGCCAAGGGGTAGCCCCTGGTACCAGGGGCCCCAGGGCGACAGACTATTGGCCCTGGATATACCAGAATAAGGCAGAGGGAGAAAGGCTCCCATACGGGCAAGAGTCCTTAGTCTGGTCAGTGGCTGGAGCATATGAAGGTCTTCTGATGGGAGATTAGGCACAGCCAGTTAGGAGAAAGCCAATCCCATCATCCAAGCACAATAGGCTTTGATGAACAGAGACAGTCAATGGTTTTAGAACTTTATTGTAGAAAGGTAGGGAGAAGGAGAGAATGTGGAAAGAGAAAGAGAGACTAGCCATGGCCAAGAGGAGGGACGGGGGAAAGAGAGAGAAACAGAAAAGGTTACAGAGTAAGGAGAGAGAGAGAGAGAGAGAGAGAGAGAGAGAGAGAGAGAGAGAGAGAGAGAGAGAAGAACAAAGTGGGGACAAGCATCCCCTTTTATTGTGAGCTTGTTATCTTGAAGTTGCTAGGTAACTGTGGAGGAGAGTTTGGCCTGAAGTTCACAAGCTTGGAACATTGTGTATGTGACTACTAGATACAACTTCTCCTATGGGGGCTGTGGGAGCAGTAACTTCAACAGGAGACAGACATCCAAGAGCCATGAGGGAACACCTTCCATCCTATGTAGGTGGGAACGTCCACCACCCGGTTTTACTTGGGTTCAGACCTCAACTCAACTGGAGACCAGCCTATCTGTGCATAGCCCATTGCCCTACAGCCCTTGACAGTCTACAGAATCCCAGGACTGGTAGAGATCCAAAATATCTAGGATTACTCAGGGAAACACTGGATTGAAAATAAAATTTCCAAAACAAATAATAAATAAATAAATAAATAAATACCCAAATTGGAGCAAGTGAACTTGCACTAAATCCATCAAACCTTGCACAGGGTGGCTGTCTCCCTAACCTTAAGATCTACTTCTATTAATGTCATTCAGAAGACAAAGATTATGCACAAAACAACAACAACAAAAAAAACAATAATCCCAACAGGTAAAGACTGCAACTATAACTAATAGACCCACAGTCCCTGAGGCCTGACTGTGCAGGTCCTCACATTCAGGAATCAGCACTGAATACCGACCACTCCTCATGGACTCTGGGCTCAGCTTTGCTTTCCTTGTCCTAATTTTAAAAGGTAATTCATAAAGATAAGATTCTGTCTGTTGTGTGCACATGAGAAACAGAAAATTTTTTTGTTTCTCTACTTTGTTTTGTTTTGTTGGTGACAGTTTTTGCCTCAGAATTCTCTGTCTGAAGGTGCCCAATGTGAGGTGAAACTGGTAGAGTCTAGGGGAGGCTTACTGTAGCCTGGAATGTCCTTGATACTCTCCTTAGCAGCCTCCAGATGCACTGTCAGTGACTACTGGTTGGCTTGGGTTTGCCAGGCTCCAAAGAAGGGCCTGGAGTGGGGGTGTGGCATTAGTTTTTCATGGTGGTGGTAGCACCTCCTAGGCAGACACCTTGAAGAAATGGGTTGGACCTAACTTATTCAGAATCAATATTTAGAGATTCTAATCCTTGAAGACGTCACTTTTGACCAAGTATATATGAAAGATGTTATGGAAGTTTGAGGTGGTTTGAGTATGCTTGGTCCATGGATAGGAAAACTATTAGAGTATTTTAGGAGGAACTGTGGCTTGTTGTAGAAGGACATCACTGTAGGGGTAGGCTCTGTGGTCCTATGTTCAAGCTCTACCCAGTGCAGAATAGAGCCCTCTCCTGCCTGCAAGAGGAAAGACTTTCTCTTCCTGACTGCCTTCAATTCAAGTTGTAGAAAATCAACTCTTATAACACTATGACTGAGAGCATGCTGCCATGCTTCCCACCATAACAATAGACTGAACCTCCCAAACTTTAAGCTAGCCTCTAATAAATGTATTCTTTAATAAGACTGAACTCGGCTATGGTGTCCTTTAACAACAGTAAAATAGAAACATAGACAAGGTTCTAAGTCTCTACAGGACCACCTCTATGTCCTTGGTGTTGTATGTAATTATTGAACAAATGCTATAGACAAGTTGTATGGCCAAAAATCCACCCACTTCTTAAAATCTGCTGATCTGTAGCCATACAGATTAGATTCCTTTTCTGCACTCATTTCCCTTACTTGCTGAGACATTTTGGGGACATGCTCAGATTCCCTGAACTTCCTGCTGTCAAAAAAAAAACAATACAAACAAACAAACAAACAAACAAAAACCCTCCAATTTGAATAGAATTGGTAGTAAGCTGTGGGAAAGGAGTAAGAATAGAAATAGGCAGGAAGAAATTCTGGTGACTAACTGGAAGTCTGGGATGGAAAATTATATGCAAAGTCAAAGGACATAACTGTATCTGAAATTCCTAACAGAGGGAATATCGAAGTGGAGTGGCCACCTCCTATAGGCTGGCAAGACTTCCAGAGGAGGGAGGTGAAAAAATAACTCACTCTTGTCTACAAGATGTGCAGTGATAAAGATGGAGTAGAGACTGATAACACAGCCAAATATTTAAGGTCCCAACTTGAGATCCATCTCATGGGTGAGAGTCAGTTCTGACACTATTATTGATACTCTGCTATGCTGGAAGTCAGGAACCTTAGCAAAGTTGTCTGCCAAGGGTCTTCATCCAAAAATGATATATACAGATGCAGAGACACACAGCCGAACAAAAGGCAGAGCCCAGGGAGTCTCATGGAAAATAGGGCATACAGATGATTAGTTCATAGGGGTCAAAGACAGCACAAGAAGACCCAAAGGGTCAACTAACCTGGGACCATGGGAACTCACAGAGCCTGAGTTTCAACCAGGGAACAGGCAGGAGCTAGAACAAGGACCCCTACATATTTGTAGCAAATGTGTATCGTGAGCTCTGGTGGGTCCCCTAACAAGTAGAGTGAGGACTGGCGAAATCTCTGCTCCCTGACATTGGATCCTGTCCTGACAGGTTGAGCCACAGTCAGAGAGGGTGTGCCTAGTCCTTCTGACATTATATATCCCAAGGTGTGGTCATACCCAAGGGAACTCCCCTTCTCTAAGAAGAAAAGAAGGGGCAATTGGTGAAGAGATTTGTAAGACTGGAAATGTAAAGAGAGAGGGCTATGATCAGGAGGTAAAGTGAAAAAGATTAATGAATAAAACTTAAAGCAAAAAAAATAAATAAATAGTGCATATGAGGGTGCTCCTCTGAAGTAGAACAGAACAAATTGTATTGAAATGCCTTTGAAATTCTCTCCTCTTAGACATATCCTGTGCTTATATTCCATACGAAAAACTTAAGTGCTCCAACACAGCAGACACATTTTTCTTCTAAACAACCACTCATTTTGATCACGTGTCTGAGATGTGATTCTGCAGAATAGCATAGAGATTAGGGAAAAGAAAAGAGAGAAATAATGTTCTCTTAGGCAGACATCTTTCTGGCCTCCATCCTCTGACTGTATCCTTTCTTTAGGTCAGTGTATATGGACAGAAGATGTTGCATAAAGCCAATATCTTGAGTAACCAGAGAAATAGAAATTGAATTCTACATGATAGGTTGCCTCATAACCAAAAAAAAAAAAAAATGAGAGCAACTGATGAAAAAAGAATGAAAAGAAATGTTATGCAGTTGGGGAGAAAGAGGACCCTGTTCCCTTTCAACATGAACATGGTACTATATGACACTGGCAAATAATGTGCAGGATCTCAGAGAAATTCACATGGTGACCACATGAGTGAGCGATCTCTTCTCTGCATGTATAGTGATGTCAGGAAGTGACATTTTCTTTGAAAATAGATATTTGCATTTCGATGTACACTTCCTGATTCTACAATTGCACTGCACATCACTGCTGGGTTCCCTGTGAGAGAGACTGGGGCATAAAGACACATAAAGGCACCCTCACTGAATGGTGCTTGAAGCTTGCTCATATCTATGATCCTTCTCCTATGTGTGAACAGTGTGGAACTTGTCCTTGAGTTAAAGTAGGGGCAGGTGTTATGTCTCTCAGATTGTTAAAACAAATTGACTGAGGTACTGTGGGCATCCAAGAATGTCTATTTGCTAGCATGTGTCCTACTGACTTTTCATGTGAGCAAACACCCATTAAACTGCTGTACTATAAAACAGAAAACATTTATTGCTTCCCAAAGTTCTTGTCAATATGCCCTCATGTGATTATGTGAGTCTATATGGGGCACAAATACTGACAATCTTTATGTTTTCTGAATCAGTTCACCTGGCCTTTCTTCTGACCTTTAAAAGTTTGACCAAAGTTTTCCAATGGAAGCAGACCCTCCTTGCTTCTTGTTTTCTAAGTTCAAGATTGATTGTTTCCAGGCTTTGTGATCACAGGGTTGAGAATAGATTGTAGGGAGACTCTTTGTATCCAACTGATTTGAAATTCATCAGTCATTCCTTTTACAGAGGAGCACTAAGCCTAACTATTTATATCATATTTACCAGAATCATCCTTATGCACTTTTTCTGAGGATTCATTTACTTAAATTACCCAGCCATTCAGTAGGTATTATTTTTCTTCCTTTTTAGGAATTGTATATGCTACATGTATATAATTAAATATGATAACATTTGTAAGCTATTTTCATTTTCAATTCACACCCATATCTTCTCCAAAGTAACCTCTCTCAACTTCATGGCATTTCTAAGTCAAGTCAATGCATCCCAGAGGGGTGTGTGTGTGTGTGTGTGTGTGTGTGTGTGTGTGTGTGTGTGTGTGTGTACACAAGGACTGCAGGATAGAAAACCTGCCAGTGACCACCCTGTACTTCTCCACATCCTCTTGTTTGATGTTCTCTGAGCCTTGGAGGAATTTAAATGGGACTGGAAAATGTCATGTCAGACAATATAAAAAAGGCTTGAAAGGGGACAAAAAAATATGCCAGTTCCTGTCATATGCAGAATATTCATGTGAGTCAGGGCTCTGGCTTCTGTTGTACAGCTTTGGAAACAAGAATAGGAACCCTAGGCAGAAGACACATCTTAAGTGTGGAGCAAGGAGCACTGGTGAAGTGAAAACAAGAGTGAGGTGTGCTGAGAGGAAGCAGATGAAGAAGAAGGAAACAAGAGACCTGGTTAAATAGGAAATGGTCATTTTAAAACTTAACTAGAAGCCCTGGTGATACAGATTATGATAATGATGGGAAATGAAAACTAGTCTAACACAATATAGAGACAGTCATGTGTTACCTGGTATAAAATGGTGAAAAGAAAATGGTAGAAGGAGGACTAAACAGGAGAACTTTAGGATGCAAAACTTAAGTTTGCTGCAAATAGAAATATGTTTCCATTACAAACCCTGAGTCTTAGACAGATGGGGACATGAAATTCTTTTGTTGTTGTTGTTGTTTGTTTGTTTGTTTGTTTGTTTGTTTGTTTGTTTGTTTGTTTTTTAGGACAGGGTTTCTCAGTGTAGCTCTGGCTGTCCTAGAACTCACTCTGTAGACCAGGCTGGCCTGGACCTCAGAAATTAGCCTGCCTCTGCCTCCCAAGTGCTGGGATTAACTGAAATTCTTTAGGTACAAAGAATCTCTAAACCCTGAGGACATTCTATCACAAATAAGTAAAATTCAGAAAATACCGAGTGCTCTTGTCACAGAGAATGAGGTCTGCTACCATCAGCTCATAGGTGTGATCCTCTACAAAACCCATATTATTGAAAAGCCATATTGTGCCCAGACATTGGAAAGCCTGAGCTCATATCTAGAAATACAGTTATGTGTGGTACTATTTAATATTACATTTACACTAAGGAAAACTGATAGTATGGAAACAAAACCTGTTCTGTGCACATGCACAGAGGGAAACTAAACAGAGTATGGTGAATCTTTAACAAAAAAAAAAAGGAAACTGCAATATGTTTCAAATGCTGTAACTGAAATCTGTGTTTTTGATGCCTTATATCTGGTATCATCAGTGGCATCAGCCTAGGTCCAACCCCAGAGCATGATATAGCAGGAAGACATGCAAATAGGTCTTCTCTGTGCCCATGAAAAACACCTCCGCCCTGACCCTGCAGCTCTGACAGAGGAGGCCAGTCCTGGATTTGATTCCCAGTTCCTCACATTCAGTGATCAGCACTGAACACAGACCCCTCACCATGAACTTCGGGCTCAGCTTGATTTTCCTTGTCCTAACTTTAAAAGGTAAATTATTGAGAAGAGATGACATCTATTGTATGCACATGAGAAACAGAAAAATTATTTGTTTTGTAAGTGACAGTTTTCCAACCAGTATTCTCTGTTTGCAGGTGTCCAGTGTGAAGTGAAGCTGGTGGAGTCTGGGGGAGGCTTAGTGAAGCCTGGAGGGTCCCTGAAACTCTCCTGTGCAGCCTCTGGATTCACTTTCAGTAACTATTACATGTCTTGGGTTCGCCAGACTCCGGAGAAGAGGCTGGAGTGGGTCGCAACCATTAGTAGTGGTGGTAGCACCTACTATCCAGACAGTGTAAAGGGGCGATTCACCATCTCCAGAGACAATGCCAAGAACACCCTGTACCTGCAAATGAGCAGTCTGAAGTCTGAGGACACGGCCATGTATTACTGTGCAAGAGACACAGTGAGTGAATGTTACTGTGAGTTCAAACTAAAACCTCCTGCAGAGCACCCAGGACCAGCAGGGGGCGTGGAGAGCACATGGAGCTCTGATTCACAGAAGAGTTACAGCCTGAACAATTAGATCCAACATTCAACCCACAGTCAAAATATTCGATCCAAAATTGTTCCTGTCTAAAGGTAATTCAACGACAAAATGGACCAGAGACTGAAGAAATGGCTGAACTGTGACCATCCAACATTGGATCTATCTCATAGGCAGGCACCAAACCTTGACATTTGTCACTGACTCTATATTGTGCTTGCAGACAGGAGCATAGCATGGCTGACCTCTAAGAGGCTCTACAAGCACCTGACTGAGACATTTGTAAATACAGTGTACAACTGGATTAAGTTTGAAGACTGCTATAGAAGAGTTAGAGGAAGGAATGAAAACTCTGAAGGGGATAACAACCCCAGAGGAAGACCAACAGTGCCAATTAACCTGGATGCCTGGGAACTCCCAGAGACTAAGCCACAAACCAAAAATCATGCAGGCTAGTCTGAGACCCCTGGCACCCATGTCTCAAGGAACTGCCTTTTCTTGCCTCAGTGGGAGAAGATGAGCCTAAAGCTTTAAAGACTTGACGCCCCAGGGATGGGCAATACAAAGTTGAGTTTCTTGGGAAAGTGAAGAGGATGGTGGGAGTAGGAATAAATCTGGGAAGTGGGACTGGTTTGGGACAACATATTGGTCCTAATTTTATGAAATAATTATCTAATCGATAAAAAGAGCCCTTGGAAGTAATAGAGGGCTGGACTCCTCTGTGCATAGTTTGTAACTCTACAGGGATCCTCTTTAAAAGTGTACGGAGTATATGTATATGTGTGTGACACTAATCCAGGGGTAAATGTTTCTGTAAGAACTTTATGAATAAACTTTATTAATAGCATCAAAAAGTATAGGTTGTAGCAACCCTTGACTTGTACGAATGCTTATACCACTTTCTATTTTCCTTATTTATATCTGTTTTGCATTTGTTTATTTATTTATTTATTACTTATTTATTTATGATTTCACTATGTCTTTCTGTAGCTCTGTATGTGTTTATTTGTCTCTTTATTGCTCTGTCTGTCTCTTTCTCTCTGTCTACTATTGTATCTCTCTGTGTCTCTTTGTCTCCGATCGTGCGTGTGTGTGTGTGTGTGTGTGTGTGTGTGTGTGTGTGCATATTGAAATGAGATATCTTCTTCTATCAGTCTACACAATGACTTTGAAATAAAATCCATCACTGGGCTTGGATATCACTATCTTGCTAGAATGGTTGCCCAAAGAGTCCTAACCATCACACTGTTTCTACATCTAATAGCTAGGCTTATTGATTTACTACCAAAACTACCCCATCTTTAGTTATGGATATTAAACACAGATCCTCATCATGTGTTAAGAACTTGAAGCACAGAGCTATATATACAGACCCACTAAATAAATATAAGATAAACTCTGGGTTGAACAAAACTCAGAGTATCACACAAGGCAGAAGTGAATCTCTCTGAGGAACAGGATCACATCCCAAAGAACCAAAGAACCCTTGAGACTGTGGAACCCTTAGAGTCAGGGCTGACACTCAGTAAGATTTCCTTCATAGAGCATGATGTGGGATTCCAGTAGAAATCAGTCAGGACCTGTGACCTATGAACCAGATGACTTTCAGTCTCTCCATCATCCTCACACAAACCATATGCAACAGCTCAGCACTGACTCACCTGTGATACTGGTGACAAAATGTGTGTAAAGTCTCAGAACTGAGACATGAGGCCAATGTAGCTACCAACACTCAGTGAGCTTCATTTTGCTGCAAACTGCTCCAAAACCACTCAAAGGGTAACATCTCCATTTTCTCTCTGTGTACTAGTGATGCCTTGGTAGATATAGTTCCCCAATAATTTAATAGGACAAATCATTTTTCCTTTTAACACATTAATCCCCTTTCCTTCCCCCAAGCTTCTAAAATTTGTCTTTAACACTGATGTCTGAGAGATGTGGCATAACAGATGTTTGGCTTATTCTGAATTGTTCCTCATCAAAAGAAATCAGTTGTGGCACTTTGAACCTAAATATAACAATATTTCACAAAGGCATTCTGGGAATATATGGATGTGGTTGCTACAAAGAATAGGAGGATCTATGCCCATACCACCCTGAATGAGCCAGATACTATCGAAAAGAGTAGGAGGGTGGGACATGGTGGTGCATGCCTTTAGTCCCAGTACTCTGGAAGAAGAGGCAGGCAGATTTCTAACTTCCAGGCCAGGCTGGACTACAAAGTGAGTTCCAGGACAGCCAGGGCTATACAGAGAATCCCTGTCTGGAAAAACAAAACAAAACAAAAAGAGTAGGAGGGTATTAGATGCCAGGTGGTTATGGCCAATCAATCAGACCACAATGCAACCTGAGAAAAGGTCTAAGTTTGTCAGATTGTCCTGGAGATGTGTTGCCTGTGATAATGGCATAGCTGGAACTGCAATACATTGGTTAACTGATAGTTCTGGAGAAGAAAAGGAATAGTCTCTGTTTTCCTAGGTTCACCAAGTTGGCAGTGAGCTAGAAGATGCTACTAGAGACCAGCACAGGTGCTTTTACAGAGATATTTTACATTGTCTGTCCTGCTCTGCCATCATCAGGTCCATCCCCCTTTGTGAGGACACTGTTTCTGCAAGGAAGATAAGGCTTTAAAGCCCACAAGAACTCCTCAGCCACAACTGCACTAGTGAATGAATGGATAACTGGAAACTGTGGTCAGGAGAGACTGATGATGCCTGAGACTGACAATTTTTTTATTTCATCTCAATTTACAACACAACTTGATTAATAATTTCTAAGATTTTTTTGAACATTGATGTCTTCTCAGAGCCTAACACCAAAGTTCTCATAATTTCTGTACATTTGTAAAATAGATGTGCTTATGTGTATTGCAATGCAGAAAAAGGAGACTTGGGAACCATGGAGCACAGGGTGGAAGACTGCAGAACTAAAGCAAATGAAGAGAGAAGTCATGTGCAATTAAATCCCTGAATTTCCATAGGAGCTACAGCAATAGGGCAGACCTGTCTACAACATATAGAACATTAACAAGGCCCCATCTCACTTCCTTGAATATGTCCCTTTTAATTTCATTCACTGACCAAAGGAGTGCTAGGATGTGGGTTTTTCACAAATGTTTAATTCACTGTTATTTCTCAGTGGTCACCTCACTCCAAAAAAGGTCACATTTCATAATTTCCTATGAGCATACATAGGAAACCTCAACATGGTCTCATGTCATGAGAGCCTTTAAAATTATATATTCAATTATTTGAAGAACTAAAGCAAGTGAAGAGAGAAGTCATGTGCAATTAAATCCCTGAATTTCCATAGGAGCTACAGCAATAGGGCAGACCTGTCTACAACATATAGAACATTAACAAGGCCCCATCTCACTTCCTTGAATATATCCCCTTTAATTTCATTCACTGACCAAAGGAGTGCTAGGATGTGGGTTTTTCACAAATGTTTAATTCACTGTTATTTCTCAGTGGTCACCTCACTCCAAACAAGGTCACATTTCATAATTTCCTATGAGCATACATAGGAAACCTCAACATGGTCTCATGTCATGAGAGCCTTTAAAATTATATATTCAACCTAAGTGAGTATGCCAAGAGTCTGACTTACTTGCTTTCAGTTCTGTGAGGAGCTAAATACAGAATGTTTTTATTGTCTCATAATGTTCTGTGCACACCCATGGATGCCTAGCCAAGGATAGAAATATGTATCTGATAAGGAAGGAAGTTCCTGCAGTGGACACACTCTGAGATCACCTCCTGCCAAATTATACCCAAGTTTTCTACAAGGTCTTGAAAATACTAGGTCAAATATGTTGTGATCCAGATATGAAACTGTGTGCAGCAATTCAGAAATATGGTGGTCAGGACCACTGGGATGTAACACTGTAGTTCCAGCCATCATTAATCTCACATCATTTCTGTGGTTTCAAGAAATTGTACACATGTTTGGAACACCATCTCCACTTTGTATGCTTATCCTTATGCATCAGTCTTTGCCTGTAATTTCCCACCCTGCATAAGTTCCTGTCTTGATTTCTTTTTCTAATGAACAGCAATACAGAAGTGTTGACCAAATAAACACTTTCACCCCAAGTTGCTTTGCCATAGTGCTCCAACACAGCAGTAGTAACCCCCAGTAAGGCCACTGGTTCCCCTGGAACTCTTCTATGTAGACCTTTTGATGATGTTCCAGACTTGGAGCTTTTATCTGACTGTTGTCCTGGTTAGTTCATGTCCACCAATAGAATATAGTTCTCAATTTCAATAACCATATGAAGTTACCTGTTTATAGGATCTTCTTAAAGCAGAAATCTATATAAAATGTCTGCTTCCTTTAAGAAAAATATGTGTGCTTGGGGATAAATGGAGGAAAGGGTGGAGGATATTGAGTAATGGAAGTCTAGCTAATACAGGAAGGTCACAGATTTGAATGACTCTAAGCATTTTTGTTTCATCATCAATGCGGAATTTCAAGTTGAGGTAGGAGTCCTTGATGCACAGGTGACCCAAGGGACCCCAGCCTCTGTTTCTTACTCTGCTCCAGTCTCACTTCTCAGCACAGTTTACTGAGTGACAATCTTTAAGATAGTCATTCAGGATACAGTTATCACAGTCTTCAGACTCTCTTCATAGAAACAGTAAATCAGTCAGAGTCCAGTGTACCATTAATAGGCCCGTGCAATAGGAGTTTACTTCATCTGTGGAAAGAAACCATCATGGCCTATTCAAGGCCTCATTGGATGACTACTGTAGAAAGGGTCCCCAGAGCATTGCTGGGATGAAAACTCTGGCAAGATGATTAGGGCATTCTCCATCTGACAGGACAATTTTATCAAGTGTTGCTTCCATAGAGAGTACTCTCCACATATTCGGTATTCCCAATTTATCAAGACAGTTCTTTACTCTGTGTCTTAAGCATAAAATCTATTCTCTGTAGAATTTTCAGTCCTAAAAGTTAACCATGATGTTGGTCCTTATTTCAGAGATAATATATAAATAAGCATTAAATTATACCCTAAACATGTGGAGATAGTTTTCTGTTGTGAATATATTGGCTCTCTAAAAAGTGTTAACATCTACACTTTAAGATAAGTAGGTGGAAAAGGTTAATACTCTGAAATAGTAGATCTGAGAAGATGACCACTATATTGCATGCAAAGAATAAGCTGAATTCCAAGGAAATTCATGCCTTGTGAATCCATCACATTCTGATCTCAATATTAAAATATGATTAGTATTACAAGTAATTTATACCTTAACCAGTTGCTGGAAATTAAAAGGACATAAGCTAAACTTTAAAATACTTTCTATTTAATGTGTCAGAATAGAATATGTGGACTGAAGTCTAAATGTGCATAGAATGACATTGTTACCATGATGGTTCAAATAAATACCAGTAGCACAGTTGATGCTTAACTTGAAAAAAAAACTGTGACTAGAGCCCAGATGTTGATACTCTGAAAGAATCTAGTGTCTCTCATCTGAGTTAGAAAAGTGTTATTCTGAGAAGTAGTGTTGGATATGGAATCCATCTTAATGGATCAGCAACATGAGGAAGATTTGGAAGCCAGATTCATAAGATGACTAGAATCCTGGATCTGAACACACAATAGTAAGATGAACATCTCCACACAATGCTAAAGATAAAATATCCAGGAATCAACATTTAAATTTCTTTCTTTTTTTGTTGGTTTTTCGAGACAGGGTTTCTCTTTGCAGTCCTGGCTGTCCTGGAACTCACTCTGTAGACCAGGCTGGCCTGGAACTCAGAAATCCACCTGGCTCTGCCTCCCAAGTGCTGAGGTTAAAGTCATGCACCAATACTGCCCGGCTTAAATTCCTAGTTTTTAAAGACTTCACTTTTGATCAAGAACATTTGAAATGGTTTATTGAGGTTTGTGGTGGTTTGAATATGCTTGGCCTATAGAAAATGGCACTCTTTGGAACTATGGTCTTTTTGTAGTATGCATAGCCTTGATGGAGGAAGTACATCACTATATAGTGTTGTGAAAGTTGAGATCCTATGTTCAAGTTCTGCCAAGAACAAAAGAGAGTCCCCTCCTAGATATCTGAAACAGTTGCAGAGACCCAAAACCAAAAATTGGGTATATCTCAGGGTCTCTTATGAAGGAGTTGGCTGAAGGATTGAAGGCCTTAAAGGAGAAAGGAACTTCACAGGAAAGCCAAAAGATTCATCTAACCTAGACTCTAGGGGTCTTCCAAAGGCTGAGTCACCATACAAAAAGAACACAATGGTTAGACCTAGGCACCTGGTACATATGTGGCAGATGTGCTGTTTAGACTCTATGTGGATTCCCCAACAACTGGAGCAGGTGTTGTCCCTAAAGCTGATGCTTGTCTGTAGAATATATTTCCCAACAGAATTGCCTTGTATGCCCTCAGTGGGAGAGGATGTGTCTAATTCTGAAGAGACTTAATATGCCAGGATTTGGAGATTATTAAGGGTCTCCCACCATCTGAAAGGTCAATAGTATGACAAGCAGATGTTCCCCGTCTCTGGTTTCCAGCATCTTGCACCACCAGGATTGAGGGGAAGGTGTAGCAATTTGGGGGGCAAGCAGTATGAGAAAGCTGACTTTAGTAGTGTTGGCACAGGGCGTGTATTGTGACGGCATGGAGGTGAATCCTGTTCCTCCTCAGGAGGGTATAGCAGGTGCTTGCCCTCCTTTGGGACAGTAGTGCTGTGGCAATGGACAGGTCAGTACTGGCCTGTTCCTGACAAGGTTTACTGTGTGCTGTGACCATTTACTCAGGGGAGGAAGATTTAAGACTTGCTATGATAGCCTGATGAATCTGGACAAACAAGAGACAGGAGGTAACACCTGAGTTACTATTGAAGAAAAGCACTATTATACACAAATTGGAGTCCAACATGTTCTTGGGTGAGATCCAAGGTGCCAGAATTTTAGCCACCTTCCAAAGTCCCTCAAGGAATGTCACTTTAGTCTTTAGGAGGCCTTTAGAGCCTAAAGGCCTCTCCTAACCAAATCATATTTAAGATTCCTTAACATAAAAGAGTAGATCCTCCATATCTCTGCCAACAAAACAGGTTGAATTTGACAGACAGGCAAAACTATCACAAACAACACAGACTATGTGTGGGATCCAAATGTCTTGTGCTTAGAGGAGTTCTACAATTCATTAGGCTGTGGCCCTATGCCCACAAGATGTCTTCAGATGGGAAAGGGACATTGGGTGCCAATTCTTGGTTCTTCTGTTTCATGGGCTGTCAGTTTTTATGTGGAGAAGACATGAACCAAATTCAAAGTCATGAACCCTACACAGACAGACAGAGAATAGCAAATGAGCCCTCTCATTCACCTACAGGGGTCTTATAACATAGAACAGAAAGTGGCCAACTTACCAAGAATCTGCCAAAAGGGAGTCACTTAGACCACACCACAATGCAGGAAGGATATCAATGAAGGAAGAACAAAGGAAAGGCCAAATCAAGGTGATCGGCACATGACAAAACCAGGTCTCATAAAACAGTAGAAGCATTGGAAACATATCAGGGTACAAGGGGTCCCTTTTACCCCTGTTCAATTGCCAGATGTTATTCTAGCCTTAGGCTCCCTGAGTTGGTCTTTAGGGGTAGTGGGTAAGAAGACACAAAATCAATGACACAGATCTTTGAGCCAGATGAGAAGTCAAAGGAGACTCATTTATTGCTATAGAAAAGAATGCCTTTATACCTTCTGCCCATAACACCTCTGCCCATATATGCTCATCTCCACATGGCTGCCACCATCTAATTGGCTGCCAAGGTCACACACTGTCTCTGTTCTTCTCTGAGTCTCAGGCAGGTTTTGTGTTAGAAATGGCAATAGTGCCTGCTGTGCATGCGTGAATCATTACAGGCTGCTAGGCAGAACATGCTCACTTGCTTCTCCTACATATTATAAATCCATCACTGTGATAGCAGGTCATGTCCAGAAGACAGTATTTAACTACACTCCTCCCTGTGCTCCACCCCTCATGGTCTTTCTACCTCCTCTTTCTTAGTGTTCTCTGAACCTACATGAAACGTGAACAAAACCGAAAGAAATCTTGTGTCAAATAAATAATGTGGATTGGGAAGGAAAAACACTGCCCATTACTGTGGGCAGGTAAATGCTGGCGATTTAACAAGAAAAATATAGCGTGGTGAGAGAATGTGATGAAAAGAATGGAAGAATGAGAACTGAGAGAAAAAATCCAAACTCTACTGAAAATGCTATGTTGATGGCAAGATATTGTGTCTTGTTACAAAAATTAATTGAGTGCCTACGTTATTCTCAGTATATAAAAGTGGAGGAATGAACCTAGGATTAAAACACACACACACACACACACACACACACACACTCACACGAATAGAAGAAAAGAAATAGTCATGAGGTGCCTAGTGAAATAAATGAAGAAAATGGTGGAGTTAATGGGGAATCACAGAAAGAACTGGAGGATGCACACAAATGGGTTTCCTGTAAATATGTCTTCATAGTAATCTCTGCTCAATAATCAGACAGTAACAAAGTATGCCTCATTTACAAGCCCTGGTGACCTGAGAAAAGCATCTTTCTGAAATGGATAAAGTTTAGAAATGTCCTAAGTATCCCTATCACAGGAAAGTGGTGTTGCTATTGTTTCCAGGAAGCACAGACTTTGTCAAAATCCACATCAAGGAGAAGCCATGTCCAAAGCACAGACTGGGAAAGACTGAGCTCCCATATGGAAACACAACTATGTGTCTTGCTTTTGTTTTCACATTATACTGAGGGCACATGACATCTTAGAAACACAGCATATTCTTTGCATATGCAGAGAGAGGAACTAGATGATGTGTGGTAATTCTTAACAATAAAAAAGTATATACAGAGGTATTTTACTGTTTAAATATTTATAACAGTCTTCATTGTCTTTGATATATTATATCTTCTCAGAGCACTGCCTTCTCTCAAGGGTCCAACTTCAGAGTACGATATAGCAAGAAGAGGTGCAAATAAGACGCATTTTCATACCCAAGTCCTGGATTTTCAGATTCTCCCATTCATTGATCAGCAGGGAACACAGACCATTCACCATGGACTTGGGGCTCATCTGGATTCTCCTTGTTGTTGTTGAGAAAGGATTTCATTGGGAAGAGCTGCCTCATATTTCTATGACCAGGATAGGAAGATGCTGGACTTCTATGATAGATTTCTACCCAGAATACTCTGTGTTTGCAGGTGTTCAGAGTGAGGAAGAACTGGTGAAGTCTAGGGAAGGCATAGTGATGCCTAAAAGTCCCTGAAACTCTCATGTTAAACCTCTGGATTCACATCCAGTGATTACTATATAAGCAGGGTCCTCCAGGCTCTAGGGAAGGGTCTTCAGTGGTCAGCATACATTAATAGAGATATTTCCATCAACTGTGCTGAAGCCATGAAAAGCCAATTCACTGTCACCAGAGACAATGCCAAGAAAACCTCTACCTGGAAATTTGCAGACTGAGGACACAGCCATGTATGAATGTGTAGGATATACAGTGAATGGATGTTGATGTGAGCTGAGACACAACCATCCCTGAAGACTGATCAGGACAAGAACGGAGAGTTGAGACCTCAGAGAGTTCTGAGTCACACAAGAGCCTGTTGAAAGAGGCATAGAGGGATGTACTCCTCTGTTTCTGCTGCCTACCCATATCACACTTAAAGATTCTGTCGACACGTATAGTGTGTAGTAATCCTTGAAGCATCCAAATTTTTATTTGAAAAATCAACTTTGCATTGTGATATATATTTTCATTAACATATTATACTCTGTCCTACTGCTGCATCATCCATTTTATCTGCTTTGCCCTTTCTCCCCCTTCACTACCTCTGTCTTTGTCCCCATTCCTCCCTCCTTCACTTTGTGTGTGTATGGAGGTGTACTTGTGTACATTTTGACATGTGATAACTTTCTCTAAAAATCTGCAAATTTTTAAAGACACATTTAATTATTAGTTGTGTATCACACCACTGGCTAAACTAATTGTCCAGTGAGCCTCCTCCATGTTCCCAGTAAACACCTCCATGTAGAGAATACTGGTTTCATGCCACACTCAGCTCCTTTTGTAGTCATGGAGACCTAATGTCAGAGATTATATCCCATGTAAGAGTTCTTCTGTGGCAAGGACTTGAACCACAGTGATATTTTTAAATATACATCACATTGTTTATCAGTTTGAAGTGAGCCCTTACCTTATTAAAATGCAGACCATCACAAAGGGCATGTGATTCTTTTTCATTACCAGCATCAGATCATGAAGAAGGGAAGGAACCTTGAGATTGTAAACCCTAAATGGAGGTCAGCTCAAAATGAAGTATAAGTCCGGTGGACTTGGTGCCCTGCCTTTGACTCCATGAGCACTACACTATCCACATATAATCCTATACACATAATTAAAATCAATGTTTTTAAAAATTTCTCCCTCAATGCTATTAATTATCCCAATGGTTGAGTTCTTGTGTACTATAAATGAGATCTAAATTCAAATAGAAATATTTCAAAAATATATTCCTCCACTTGATTTCTAAAGATTGTATTTGAAACATCACTGCTTCCTGTCAAATGTTAGGACAAGTTTTGTCTCAAACAAGACATAAGTCTCATAATTCTTTTCATTTCTAAAACTTTTCTGAGATTTGAATTAGTAGACTAAAACTAAGCATATAGATGAAGGAGTTGAGAGTTGGTGTCCTCATGAGCAGACATATTCCAGCCCACCGTCCTCTACTTGGACTTCTTCATTTTAGTCAATGCTTGTGGGTAGAGTAGGTTGCATAATCACCAAAGAATGGATATTAAACCCAATATGATAAAGAAGAGAGGGAAGATAGAAATCAGGAAAAAAGAGAAAGAAGGAACAAAGAGACATGAGACAAGGCGAGGCCAAAAGGATTATTAGGAACGAAAGGAAGAAGAGGGAAGTTAATGGGGATGAACCTATATAATCACAATATATTATACATAATCATGATATTTTTCATTTTTTCTCTTTTTTAATTGGGTATTTATTTCATTTACATTTCCAATGTTATCTCAAAAGTCCCCCACATGCTCCCCCACCCACTCCACCACCCACACACTCCCACTTCTTGGCCCTAGCGTTCCCCTGTACTGAGGCATATAAAGTTTGCATGACCAATGGGCCTCTGTTTCCACTGATGGCCGACTAGGCCATTTTCTGATTCATATGCAGCTAGAGACACGAGCTCCAAGAGGGTACTGGTTAGTTCATAATGTTGTTCCACCTATAGGATTGCAGATCCCTTTAACTCCTAGGGTACTTTCTCTAGCTCCTCCATTGGGGGCCCTGTGATCCATCCAATAGCTGACTGTGAGCATCCACTTTTGTGTTTCCTAGGCCCCGGCATAGTCTCACAAGAGACAGCTCTATCTAGGTACTTTCAGCAAAATCTTGCTGGTGTATGCAATGGTGTCAGCATTTGGAGGATGATTATGGGATGGACCCCAGATATGGAAAAATCTAGATGGTGCATCCTTTTGCAACAATAATATTTAATGGTGGAGATAGCACCTGCTATCCAGACGCAATGAAGGGCCAATTCACCATTTCTAGAGATGATGCCAAAAAAACACTTTACCTGAAAATAAACAACCTGAGGTCTGAGTACACAGCCATATATATATATATATATATATATATATATATATATATATATATATGAGTATATATCACTATGGGTATATATATATATATATATATATATATATATATATATATATACATATATATGTATGTATATGTATATGTATGTATATGTATACTCCTAAGGTTGAGTAAGTGGACTTAAACTAATTCCATCACAACTTGCATGGGAAGGATATTCCCCAGTGTTAAGAGCTGTCTCTATCACTGTCAATCAGAAAACAAAGTTTATGCACAACAAAAAAAGAAACCCAAAAGCAGAGGACTCCAATTACAAGTAATAGACCCAGACCCACAGGCTCTGAAGACTGACTGTACAGTTGGATCCAGTCCTGTACTTCTCTTCCCTGGGATTTTTATTACCAAGGAACTGAGGAAAGATCTACAATATCTGTTCTCTATAATGGTCAACACCTCAAAGCACAGGTTACCCACATTCATGCCTGCCTTCTGCTACACTTCTTGCCAAAACGTAGACTACTTCAGCCTACTTTGTACTCCACTAATGAGATTCAAGACTAGCTGCACGTTACTGTTTATTCTGAATTATTATGTACAGGTGACCCATCCTTCACCAACCTTCACCAACATAATTATCATATTTAGGAATTTGAGGTTTTACGAGATATAGGCTCAGGGGAGAGAAAGAAAGCAAACTACATAGAGATATAGACTGACATAAATCAAGACTTGCATAAGCTAGTCCCCAAGTCCCATGTCCCTAAGTGGCAAGGAGTATCTTCTATGCCTAGTGAGATGAGGTACAAATCTGACTCTTAGGTATTTTTAGATAAACATGTGAGATCAATGGACTAAATGCCTTGGTTGGTCTTCCTTGCAATCCATTTTCTATACAAGATAACAATGGATCTGGCCACAGACACCATGAGAATAGTCTCAAATAGTTCTTTAAGTAGAATGTCTGATCACTAAGAGCCCAATTCCATCCTAAATACTCTTCTGGATTATACACAAATAAAAACTGCACATAGGGCATGGGGCACTGATCTCCCTGCACTACATGAATGGGGGCTCATTTACTAAATGTTCCCATGTTTCTTCCTAGTGCTCCACAGTGTAATTCCTACAACTTCCTGCTTATCTACAATGTGAACTCCAGACAGTACCAGAAAAACGTTCCTTATGTTCCTCTCCAGGTGCTCCAGCAAGCACAGGGCAAATTTCTGTCACCAGGAGGGCAAACTGCAAACCTTGCTCATTGCTTCCTTTTATCCTCTCAGGATCCTCCCCAATGCAAAGCAACCCTCAGGCAGAGGATAAAAGCCCACACAAAGATGAGAAGCCCCATCCTCTTCTCATCCCCTCCATCAGAGCATGGCTGTCCTGGTGCTGCTCCTCTGCCTGGTGACATTCCCAAGCTGTAAGTGTTTCAGGGTTTCAGAAGAGGGACTAAGACATGTCAGCTAGGAGATGTGTGACTAATGGTGATGTTTCTTGTCCCCAGGTATTCTGTCCCAGGTGCAGCTGAAGGAGTCAGAACCTGGCCTGGTGGCGCCCTCACAGAGCCTGTCCATCACATGCACTGTCTCTGGGTTCTCATTAACCAGCTATGATATAAACTGGGTTCGCCAGCCACCAGGAAAGGGTCTGGAGTGGCTGGGAGTAATATGGCCTGATGGAAGCACAAATTATAATTCAGCTCTCAAATCCAGACTGAGCATCAGCAAGGACAACTCCAAGAGCCAAGTTTTCTTAAAAATGAACAGTCTGCAAACTGATGACACAGCCATGTACTATTGTGCCAGAAACACAGTGAGGGAAGCCCAGTGTGAGCCTGCACAAATACTTCTCTGAAGGGATGCTCATAAACAGCAGGGGGCGCTGAGGACCCAAAGGGACTTCCCAGGATCTCTTCTGGAATCTAGGAAGTTCTGGCCTGTGTCTATCAGCATATGTTTCAATGTTAGAGTTGTGAGTTTTTCTTCCAGCCACAGAGATTGTTTAGAGACCATTCTTCAGTGTCATTCTACTAAATTTTTTCACACAGTGAAAGGATTTGTTAAATGATTCTATAATCTCATAGGGTCAAATAAAAACAAATAATTGAGTGGATAACTACAAAAAAAAAAAAATCCCTCAAAGTGGACAACTGTGTATGTGTGGAAAACCAGGGGGATTTGGGAATAGATTATTTCTCTCTGACTGTAGTTTTAGTCACCTTTCAGCCATTTACTGTATTTAATTTATGTTTAAAGTTAATTGTATTTATCTGACCTAACATGAAGATTTCAAACACATGTCCACAATTTAATGATGACACAGTCATCATTATGAATGATAACTCATAAGATCTCTCTCCACATATGAAAAACAAAATATGCTGTTTTTATCTATAGCCAATAAACATACATATTATTATGTAAATAATTCTTTCCTTCTAACTGAATAGTTTTCTCACTCTACACTATCTATGCTGCGATCAGCCTGCCCTAATTTTACCTTTGCTCAGATCATTGCTTTCTCTTTCACTTGATAAGATGGTGCCTGTTTGTTCCTGAAAATGTGTCCTCCAGATTCACACTGATTAATGTGATTTTCAGTCCTTTGAGCACAGAGCCACAGTAAATATGAGATGGAATGTCATCATTGTTACTCCAGGTGCTGCAGAAATAGCTCAGTGGTTAAGAGAGAATATTGAACTTTGAGGGATCCAATTTAATTCCTGATATCCCCAATGTGCACCTCATAACCACATGTACATGCAGGAAACTCACTATAAATGTGTCCTCAGTGAGCACCACACTGCTCCCACAAACACATATACACATAATTAAAGATAAATATTTTAGAAAAATTGCTAATCTTAATGCCAGGAAGTAGTCAAAAAGAGAGTTCTTCTGCCATGTCCGTATGTGTAGCAGATTTAAATGTTAAAAATTCAAGAATACATTTCTTGATCAATGTTAAAAATTTGCCATGAGTAGCACAGATGGTGGGAAATGCTAAGCTTTTATCTAGAAACACAATTTTGTGTGGTGATATTTAATTACACATTTTTACCAGGACACATGACATTATGGAAATAAACCATGTTCTATGCACATGCTTTCAGGAAAACTAAATGGAGTGTGGTGAAATCTTAACCAAAGAAAATGTGAATATGAAATATTTTTCCAACTCTGCAACTTAAAACGGTGTCTTTCATGTCTTATATCTGCTATGAGGACTTTCTTCTGCCCATGTCCAACTCCAGAGCATGCTACAGCAGGAATCCATACAAATATTACTTCTCTGCACCCATGAAAACCAGCTCTGTCCTGACCCTGAAGCTCTCAGAGGAGCCCAAACCTGGATTCCCAGGTCCTGATATCGAGTAATCAGCACTGAACACAGACCACTCACCATGGACTTTGGAATTAGCTTGGTTTTCATTGTCCTTATTTTAAAAGGGAATTCATAAAGATAAGATTCTGTCTATTGACATGAGAAACAGAAAAATTGTTTTGTTTCTCTATTTTGTTTTGTTTTGTTAGTGACAGTTTCCATCTCAGGATTCTCTGTTTGAAGGTGCCCAGTGTGAGGTGAAGCTGGTGGAGTCTAGGGGAGGTTTAGTGCAGCCTGGAAGGTCCATGATACTGTCCTTTGCAGCCTCTGGATTCAATGTCAGTGACTACTGGTAGGCATGGGTTTTGCAGGCTCCAAAGAAGGGGCTGGAGTGGGTGGGGGGAGTGGGAATAATTTTTCATGGTGGTATAGCACCTCCTATGCTGACACCTTAAAGAAGTGGGTAGGACCTAACATATTCAGAATCAATATTTAGAGATTCTAATCCTTAAAGACATATATACCTTGACTAAGTATATATGCAACATGTTATGTAGGTTTGTGGTGGTTTGGGTATGCTTGGTCCATGAAAAGGGAAGCTATTAGGGGATTTTAGGAGAAAATTGTGGCTTGTTATAGGGAGGACATCACCGTAGGTGTAGGCTCTGTGGTCCTGTGTTCAAGCTCTACCCAGTGCAGAATAGAGCCCTCTCCTGCCTGCAAGTGAAAAGATTTTCTCTTCCTGGCTGCCTTCAATTCAAGTTGTAGAATATTGACTCTTCTAACACTAAGACAGCGAGCATGCTGCCATGCTTCCCACCATAATAATAGACTGAACCTCTGAAACTTTAAGCCTGCCTCTAATAACTGTATTCTTTAATAAGACTGAACTTGGCTATGGTGTCTTTTCACAACAGAAAGATAGAAACATAGACAGGTTTCTAACTCTCTGTACTAGAGGACCATCTCAATGTCCCTGGTGTTGTATGTAAATTATTGAACAAGCTACAGACAAGTTGTATGGCCAAAAATCCACCCCATTCTTCAAATCTACAATCTGGAGCCATATAAATTATATTCCTTTTCTGCATTCATTCCCCTTACTTGCTGAGACATTTTGGGGACATGCTCAGAATCCCTGAACTTCCTGCTGAAAAAAAATCTCCAATTTGAAGACAGTTCTCTTCCAAAATTCATAATTACTGATCCATATATACAGGTATATCATGTAGTTTAAAAAACAAACCAATCAATGCCAAACTGGGTAAGTGCCTACATCATTGGTTTATGTCTGTACATAACCTGGTGCATAGCCAGAGACCAAGACTACATGTTTCTCCTAGGCCACACCTCTCCCACAAATGCTGGCTCTGCCTCTCCAGAGGCCCAAGATCATTGATCTCTGGGTCCCCCAGGAACCCTAAGGGTGCACTCTCTCCAGTCTGTACACTATTGTGCTAACTTCTACCTTGAAGCTTGATCCTTTCTCAATCTTCCCTTTTCAAAGCCTGGACAAATTCCTCCCAGCCTTTGTTCTTTCTGTCAGGCCACCTAAGTCAGTTATAATGGAAAACAACACAAAATTTTAATTTAAAATCAACAGATGACACAAGTGCTGGGCACAGAATCAATCACTGTACACTCATCAACTATTTTATGATGGAAATTTTCCAACATAGAAGCTAACACCAGATCTAAGAGTTACTCATCTACATGTTGCTTCCTCTCATTCCCAGCCTAACCATAAAAGGGCCATTTCTTCCTCCCATGTCCCCTCTTTCTCCCTCAGACTCAGAAGCTCCACCTCCTCCTCTTTGTCCAGCAATTGGCTTCTTGTCGTCTTTATTGTCATATCAATTAATTAGGGGGAAATCCCTACATACAGGAAACTTGATGAATAAGTCAAAAAAATTCCTTAACAAATACATGCAAGAAATCCAAAATACCATGAAAGACCTAATCTAAGAATACTAGGAACTGAAGGTGAGGTGTCCCAGCTCTGAAGTATAGAAAAGGGTTTCAACTATTTTACCTAACAGTGAAGATATGAATCTGATGAGGCCACATCCTATAGCCAGGCAAGACTGACGGTGGAGGGATAAGGACACCAATCCACCCACAAAACTTTTGACTGTAAATCAGTTTTGTCTAAAAGCAATGCAGGGGCACAAATGGAGCAGAGACTGAGGGAATGGTCAAACAATAACGTATCATACTTGAGACCAATCCAATTGGCATACAGCAGTCACTGACATTATTAATAATTTTAAATTTTGCTTACAGGCATTTCTCTAGCATTACTATTCTTGGAGAGACTTTACACAGCATCTTATGGAAACAGATGCAGACACCCAGAACCAAACATTGGATGGAGATTGGGATCCTTAAAGAAGAGTTGGGAGGATAATTGAGAGACCTCAAAGGGATAGCAACCCCATAGAAAGACCAACAGGGTCAATAAACCTGGACCTATGGGAGATCTCAGAGACTGATCACCAAACAAAAATCACAGATGGCCTGGTTTGATTCCCTTGGCACACAGTAGCAGAGGTCTGCCTTGTCCTTCAGTAGGTGAAGATGAGCCTAAGATTTCAGAGACATGATATATCAGCATGCAGCAACACCCAGGTGCGTCCCACTATCTCAGAGGTGAAGGGGTGGAGATGGGCAGAAGGGCCCTGAAAGGGGACAACTGGATAGAGGCAATATTTGGGACAGAAAGAAAGGAAGAGAGATAAAGATAAAGAGAGAGATGAAGGAAGTAAAGAAACAAACCAAGAGGAAGAGAGAGAAGAGGGTAAAAATAGCCTTGGAGAGATCAGGGATTCAAAGGGACATGCCTAAGCATAGTAAAACAATGCACATAATGGCAGCAAGTCAATAGCTAACACTGAATTAAATAGAAAAAAACTTAAAGCAATTCCACTAAAGTCAAAGACAGAGTTGCCCAATCTCATCCTATTTATTCAATAAAAATGTACTTAAAGGTCTAGCTAGGGCTGTAAGACAACTCGAGGAGATCGGAGGATACAAATTAGAAAGAAAAATTCAAAGAATTGTAATTGGTAGATGATAGGATACTATACATGAGTGACCTCAAAATACTTCCAGAGAACTCTGAAAGCTGATAAGTACCTTCAGCAAAGTGGCTAGAAACAAAATTACTTCATAGAATTCAGGAGCTGTCCTTTATAGAAAAGATAAAGTGGCCGAGAAAGAAATTAGGAAAATCACATTCTTCACAATATCCAAAAATAAAATGAAATAGCTTGGTGTGACTCTAAGCTAGCAAGTGAAAGATGTGTGTGACAAGAGCTTCAAGTCCCTGAAGGAAAAAATCAAAGAACTCAGAAGATGCAAAGAACTCTAATGCTCATGGATAGGTAGAATTAACATAGTGAAAATACCAAAATTAACAAATCAATCTACAAATTCAGTGCAATTCCCATTAAATATCCAACCCAATTTATTACATTCTGGAAAAAGCAAATCTCAACTTCATACAGAAAAACAAGAAACTGATGGTAGCTAAAACAATCCTGAACAATGAAAAAAATTCAGGAGAGTTCACCATCCCCTACCTCAAGCTGTACTGTAGGGCAATAGTTATTAAAACTGCATGGTATTTGTATAGAAACAGATATGATGATCAATGGATTTGAATTGAATACACTGAAATAATACCACACACTTATGGACACTTGATTTTTGACAAAGAACCCAATAATCATAATAATAATCATAATAAAAAGAATGCATGCCCTAACAAATTGTGCTGATCGAAATGCAAATAGATTCATATCTATCATCCTGCATGAAATTCAAATCAAAGTGAATGGCAGACTTCAACCTAATACTGGATTAACTACATCTAACTGAACAAAAAGTGGAGAATAATTTTGAACTCATTGATACAGGATTCAATTTCCTTAACAGAACCACAAAGGCTCAGGCTCTAGGATCATAAATTGGTAGATAGGATCTCATGAAACTGAAAAACTTCTGTAAGGCAAAGGGCATAGACAATAAAACAAATGGCAACCTACAGATTGGAAAAAAACTTCACTATCCCTAAATCCCATTGAAGGCTAATATCCAAAGTATATAAAGAACTCAAGAAGTTATCCTCCATAAAAGCAAATAACTCAATTAAAAATGGACTACAGAGCTAACCAGAGAATTCTCAACAGAGGACTCACCAATGACTATGAATCACTTAAAGAAACATTCAATATTTGTAGTGACCAGAGAAATGCAAAACAAAACTACCCTGAGATTCTACTTTATACCAATCAGAATGGTGAAGATAAAATTTCAAATGACAGCACATGTTGGTGAGGATGTGGACACTTTTCCATTGCTGGTGAGATTACAAAATGGTGCAGCCATTCTGGAAATCAATCTGGCAGTTCATCTGAAAATTGTAAATAGTTCTACCTGAAGATACAGCCATACCACTCCTGGGAATACACATAAAATGTGCTCCACCATACCACTAGGAGATATGTGCCACTATGTCCATAGCAGCCTTATTGTTAATAGCCAAAAGATGGATACAATCCTGATGTGCCTCAAACAAAAATTGTATATAGAAAATGTGGGTTCCTTTACACAATGGTATTCTACTCAGCAATTAAAAAGTGAGAACATCATAAAGTTTTCTGGCAAACGGATCAAATGAAAAAGTATAATCCTGAGTGAGGTAACACACCCAAAATGACCTGCATGGGATGTACTCACTGGTAGTTGGATATTAGACTAAAAGTATAGAATACTAATGATAAAACCCACAGACCATAAGGACTTTAATCAGATGGAAAGCCCACGTTTGAATTCTTCAATCCAATATATAAGGATGGACAAAATAATCAGGGAGGCAGAGGGAGAGAGAGACATTTGGTGGAAATGGGAGAGGAAGGGAGAAAGGATCAGGTATGGGTGAACACTGGAAAGCAACCCAGAGGTCCAGGTTAATGAATGTAAGTATTCAGCTGAATGGAGGTGGGAGGTAGGGGGAACCTCTGGAAAGTCCAACACACCTGGGATGTGAGAGGCTTCCCAGATGATAATCTTAGCCTTCATGTCTAAAAGTGGTAGATAGACCCTGAAGAGATCACTTCCAATAGATGCAGAAGGCCCTAAGGTGTTGGATGGAGTCCCCCAACTTACCTTCAAAATTGTCAATACTCATAGCAATTAGGACAATGCAAATCAAAATACCCTGAGATTATATCTAATATCTGTCACAATGGTTAAGATCAAAACCTCAAGTGATGGCTTGTGCTGGCAAAGATTCAGAGAAGGAAAAGTCTCCCCATGGCTTGTGGGAGTGCAAACTCTTACAACCTCTTTGGAAGTATATTTGATTGTTACCTGGTATAAAATGGCAAAAAAAAGGTTGAAGGGGGACTAAAAAAGGAAGAAAAGGGAGAACTTTGGGATGCAAAACAAGAAAGTTTGCTACAAAAAGAAATATGTTTCCACTGCAAACCCTGAGTCTCAGACAGAAGGGGACCTGAAATTCTTCAGATATAAAGAATCTCTAAACCCCGAGGACATTCTATCACAAATAAGTAAAATTCAGAAAATTCTGAGTGCTCCATCACAGAGAATGAGTTCTGCTACGAAGAGCTCATAGGTGTGACCCTCTACAAAACCCATATTACTGAAAAGCCATATTGTGCACAGCCTTTGGCAACACTGAGGTCATATCTAGAAATACAGTTTTGTGTGGTTCTATTTAATTACACATTTACACTAAGGAATCATGACAGTATGGAAACAAAGCTTGTTCTGTGAACATTCACAGAGTGAAACTATAAAAAAAAGTTTGGTGAATCCCTAACCAAAAGGAAGAAAATGAAACTACAGTATGTTTCAAATGCTGTAACTGAAATCTGTTTTTTGATGCCTTATATCTGGTATCATCAGTGACTTCAGACTAGGTCCAACTCCAGAGCATGATATAGCAGGAAGACATGCAAATAAGTCTTCTCTCTGCCCATGAAAAACACCTCAGCCCTAACCCTGCAGCTCTGACAGAGGAGGCCAGTCCTAGATTTGATTCCCAGTTTGTCACATTCACTGATGAGCACTGAACACGGACCCCTCACCATGAACTTTGGGCTCAGCTTGATTTTCCTTGTCCTAATTTTAAAAGGTAATTTATTGAGAAGAGATGACATCTGTTGTATGCACATGAGACAGAGAAAAATTGTTGTTTGTTTTGTTAGTGACAGTTTTTCAACCAGTATTCTCTGTTTGCAGGTGTCCAGTGTGAAGTGAAGCTGGTGGAGTCTGGGGGAGGCTTAGTGAAGCCTGGACAGTCCCTGAAACTCTCCTGTGCAGCCTCTGGATTCACTTTCAGTGACTATTACATGTCTTGGGTTCGCCAGACTCCGGAGAAGAGGCTGGAGTGGGTTGCATCCATTAGTTATGGTGGTGATAGCACCTACTATCCAGACACTGTAAAGGGGCGATTCACCATCTCCAGAGACAATGCCAAGAACGCCCTGTACCTGCAAATGAGCAATCTGAAGTCTGAGGATATGGCCTTGTATTACTGTGCAAGAGACACAGTGAGTGAATGTTACTGTGAGCTCAAACTAAAATCTCCTGCAGAGCACCCAAGACCAGCAGGGGGCATGGAGAGCACACAGAGCTGTGAATGACAGAGAGTTACAGCCTTCACAATTGTCTCCATCCTCCAGCCCATCTTTCTGTGTCTTTCTGTAGACCTGTATGTGTTTATTTGTCTCTTTATTGTTCTGTTTCTGTCTCTTTCTCTCTGTCTATCTACTATTGTATCTCTCTCTGTCAGTTTGTCTCCGATTGTGTGTGTGTATGTGTGTGTGTGTGTGTGTGTGTGTGTGTGTGTGTGTGTGTGTATTAAAAGAAGATATCTTCTTCTATCAGTGTACACAATGACTTTGAGATAAAGTCCATCACTGGGCTTGGATATCAGTATCTTGCTGGAGCGGTTGGCCAAAGAGTCCCAATCATCACACTGTTTCTACATCTAATAGGTGGGCTTATTGATTGACTACCAAAACTACCCCATCTTTAGTTATGGATATTAAACACAGATCCTCATGGTGTGATAAGAACTTGAAGCACAGAGCTATATATACAGCCCCACTAAAAATGACTTAAATGTAAGATAAACTCTGGCTTGAACAAAACTCAGACCATGACACGAGGCAGAAGTGAATCTCTCTGAGGACCAGGATCACATCCCAAAGAACCAAAGAACCCTTGAGACTCTGGAACCCTAGAGTCAGGGCTGACACTCAGTAAGATTTCCTTCATAGAGCATGATGTGGGACTCAAGAAGAAATCAGGCAGGGCCTGTGACCCATGAACCAAATGACTTCCAGTCTCTCCATCATCCTCACACAAATCATATACAACAGCTCAGCACTGACTCACCTATGATGCTGTTGACAAAATGTGTGTAAAGCCTCAGAACTGAGACATGAGGCCAATGTAGCTACTGACACTCAGTGAGCTTCATTTTGCTGCAAACTGCTCCAAAACCACTCAAAGGGTAACATCGGCTTTTTCTATCTCTGTACATGTTATGACTTGGTAGATATAGTTCCCCAATAATTTAATAGGACAAATCATTTTTCCTTTTAACACATTAATCCCCTTTGCTTCCCCCAAGTTTCTAAAAATTTTTCTTTAACACTGATGTCTGAGAGATATGGCATAACAGATAGTTAGCTTATTCTGAGTTGTTCCTTATCAAAAGAAATCAGCTGTGGCACTTAGAACCTAAATATAACAATATTTCACAAAGGCATTCTGGGAATAAATGGATGGTGTTGGTGCTACAAAAGAATAGGAGGATCTATGGCCATACCACCCTGGATGAACCAGATACTATATAAAAGAGTAGGAGGGCCGGGCATGGTGACGCAAGCCTTTAATCCCAGCAATTGGGAGGCAGAGGCAGGAGGATTTCTGAGTTTGAGGCCAGCCTGGACTACAAAGTGAGCTCCAGGACACCCAGGGCTATACAGAGAAACCCTGTCTCAAAAAACAAAACAAAACAAAACAAAACAAAACAAGAAGAGTATGAAGGTATTAGATGCCAGATGATAATGGCCATTCAATCAAACCACAATGTGTCCTGAGAAAAGGTCTAAGTTTGTCAGATTACCCTGGAGATGTGTTGCTTGTGGTAATGGCATAGCTGAAACTGCAATACATTGGTTTCCTGTGAGTTCTGGAGAAATAAAAGGAATAGTCTCTGTTTTCCTGGGTTCACCAAGATGGTCGAGAGCTACAAGATACTACTGGGAACCATCACAGGTGTTCTACAGAATTATTCTACATTCTCTGTCCTGATCTGCCATCATCAGGTCCATCCACCTATGTGAGGACACTGTTTCTGCAAGGAAGATGAGTCTTTAACACCCACTAGAACTCCACAGCCACAACTGCACTAGTGAATGAATGGATAACTGGAAACTGTGGTCCAGAGAGACTGATGATCCCTGAGACTGACAATTTTTCTATTTCATCTCTATTTCCAACACAACTTGATTAATAATTTCTAAGAATTTTTTTTTTGGTAATTGATGTCTTCTCAGAACCAAACACCAAAGTTCTCATAATTTCTGTACATTTGTAAAATAGATGTGCTTATACAGAAAAAGGAGACTTGGGAACCATGGAGCACAGGGTGGAAGACTGTAGAACTAAAGCAAATGAAGAGGGGAGTCACATAATTAAATCCCTGAATTTCCATAAGAGATACAGCAATAAGGCTGACCTGTCTACAATATATAAAACATCACCAAGGCCCCATCTCACTTCCTTGAATATGTCCCCTTTAATTCCTTTCACTGCCCAAAGGAGTGCTAGGATGTTAGTTCTTCACAAATGTTTGATTCACTGTTATTTTCCAGTGGTCACCTCACTCCAATAGGGATCACTTTTCAAAATTTCCTATAAGCATACATAGGAAGCCTCAACATGGTCTCATCTCATAAGAGCCTTTAAAATTATATACTAAACCTAAGTGAGTACGCCAAGAGTCTGACTTACGTGCTTTCAGCTCTGTGAGGAGCTAAATACAGAATGTTTTTATTGTCTCATAATGTTCTGTGCATACACCCATGGAGGCCTAGCCAAGGATAGAAACATGTATCTGATAAGGAAGGATGCTCCTGCAGTGGCCACACTCTGAGATCACCTTTTGCCAAATTGTACCAGAGTGTTTTACATAGTCTTGAAAACACTAGGTCAAATATGTTGTCATCCAGATATGAAAACTGTGTGCAACAATTCAGAAATACAGTGGTCAGGATCACTGGGATGTAACACTGTAGTTCCAGCCCACATTAATCTCACATCTTTTCTGTGGCTTCAATTAATAGCACACATGTTTGGAACACCTTCTCCACTTTGTATGCTTATCCTGTGCATCAGACTTTGCCTGTAATTGCCTACCCTGAATAAGTTCTTGTCTTTATTTTTTTTCAAATGAACAGCAATACAGAAGGTTGGCCAAATAAACATTTTCAGCCCAAGTTGCTTTGCCATAGAGCTTCATCACAGCAGTGGTAACCCCCCAGTAAGGCCACTGGTTCCCCTGCAACTCTTCTATGTAGACATTTTGATGATGTTCCAGACTTAGAGCCTTTATCTGACTGTTGTCCTTGTTACTTCATGCCCACCAATAGAATATTGTTCTCATTTTCAATAATCATATGAAGTTAACAGTTTATAGGATCTTCCAAAAAAGAAAACTATATAAAATGTCTGCATTCTTTACAAAAAATATGTGTCCTTGGAGGTAAATGGAGGAAAGGGTGGAGGATGTTGAGTAATGGAAGTCTGGCTAATGCAGGAAGGTCACAGATTTGAATGACTCTAAGCATTTTTGTTTCATCATCAGTGAGGTACTTCAAGTTGAGGCAGGAGTCCGTGATGCACAGGTGACCCAAAGGACCCCAGCCTCTGTTTCTTGCTTTGCTCCAGTCTCACTGCTCAGCGCAGTTTACTGCATGACAATCTTTAAGATAGTCATTCAGGATACAGTTATCACAGTCTTCAGACTCTCTTCATAGAAACAATATAATGAGTCAGAATCCCGTGTGCCATTAATAGGCCTGTGCAATAGGACTTTAATTCATCTGTGCAAAGAAACCACCATGGCCTAATCAAGGCCTCATTTGATGATTACTGTAGAAAGTGTCCCCAGAGCATTGCTGGGATGAAAACTCTGGCAAGATGATTAGGGCATTCTCCATCTGACAGGACAATTCTGTCAAGTGTTGCTTCCATATAGAGAGTACTCTCCACATCTTCACTATTTCCCAATTTATCAAGACAGTTCTTTACTCTGTGTCTTACTCATAAAATCTTTTTTTCTGTAGAATTTTCTGTACTAAAAACTAACAATGATGTTGGTCCTGAATTCAGAGATAATAAACAAATAAACATCAAATTATGTTTATATACATATAGTATATGTATATAAACATGAGGAGATGGTTTTCTTTTATGAATTTATTGGCTCTCTAAAAAGTGTTAATTAAGCCAGGCATCCTGGCACATGCTTTTAATCCCCGCACATGGGAGGCAGAGGAAGGTGAATTTCTGAGTTTGAGACCAGCCTGATCTACAGAGTGATTTCCAGGTCATCCAGGGCTACCCAAAGAAACCCTGTCTCGAAAAATAAACAAAAAACGGTGTTAATTAACATCGACACTTTAAGATAATTTGGTGGCAAAGGTTAATAGTCTGAAATATTAGATCTTAAAGTATGACCCCTAAATTGCATGCAGAGAAAAAAGCTGAATTCCAAGAAGATTCATGCTTTGTGAATCTATCACAATCTAACTCAAAATTAAAACATGATTATGATTACAAGTAGTTTACTTCTTAAGCAGTTGCTGGAAATTAAAAGGTCATGAGGTAAACTTTAAAATTCTTTCTATTTAATGTGTCAGAATAGAATATGTGGACTGAAGTCTAAACGTGCATAGAATGGCATTGTTACCATGGTTCAAATAAACACCAGTAGCACGGGTGATGCTTAATTTGAAAAAACTGTGACCAGAGCCCAGATGTTGATACTGACTGAAAGAACCTAGTGTCTCACATTTGAGCTAGAGAAGTGTTATTCAGAGAAGCCACATGAGGAAGATTTGGAAGCCAGATTGATGAGATTACTAGAATCCTGGATCTGAACACACAATAGTAAGATGAACAGCTCCACACAAGGCTAAAGAAAGAGCGTCCAGGATCATGTTACACAGGACCCAGCTGAGGATCAGTCTTTGGTGAAATACAATGAACAGGAAGTCGGTGGAATATATATATGTCTGGGGGGGTGTATGAACCAACATATAAATTCCTAATTCTTTTTTAGTTTGGTTTTTTCGAGACAGGGTTTCTCTGTGTAGCCCTGGCTGTCCTGGAACTCACTCTGTAGACCAGGCTGGCCTCAAACTCAGAAATCCACCAGCCTCTACCTCCCCAGTGCTGGGATTAAAGGCATTCACCACCACCGCCCAGTTTAATTTCCTAATTCTTAAGGACTTCACTTTGACCAAGAACATTTGAAATGGGTTATTGAGGTTTGTGGTGGTTTGAATGTGTTTGGCCTATAGGAAGTGACACTCTCTGGAAGTATGGTCTTTTTGTAGTCTGTGTAGCCTTGATGGAGGAAGTGCATCACTATATGATGTTATGAAAGTTGAGATCCTGTGTTCAAGATCTGCCGAGAACAAAAGAGATTCCCCTCCTGGGTATCTGAAACACATGGAGAGGCCCAAAGTCAAACATTGGGTGTACCTCAGGGTCTCTTATAGAAGAGTTGGCTGAAGGATTGAAGGCCTTAAAGGGGATAGACTCTCTGTGGATTCCCGAACAACTGGAGCAGGTGTTGTCCTTAAAGTTATTGCATGTCTGTAGAATACATTTCCCAACAGAATTGCCTTGCCTGGCCTCAGTGGGAGAAGATGTGTCCAATTCTGGAGAGACTTGATATGCCAGGATTGGGAGATTATTAAGGGTCTCCCACCATGTCAAAGGTCAAGAGTATGACAGGGGAGGGGTGGGCAGGTGTTCCCCATCTCTGGTTTCCAGCATCTTGCACCACCAGTATTGGGGGAGTAACAATCGGGGGGAGAGAGCAAGCAGTATGAGAAAGCTGACTTTAGTAGTGTTGGCACAAAGTGGGTATTGTGACGGGGTGTGGATATGAATCCTCCTCCTCCTCAGGAGGGTGTAGCAGGTGCTTGCCCTCCTTTGGGACAGTAGTGCTGTCACAATGGAGAGGACAGTACTGGCCTGTTCCTGTCAAAGTTTACTGTGTGCTGTGACCATTTACTAAGGGAGGAAGATTTAAGACTTGCTATGATAGCCTGATGAATCTGGACAAACAAGAAACAGGAAGTAACACCTCAGTTCCTCTTTTCACTTGCTATTGAAGAAGAGCACTATTATACACAAATTGGGGTGCAACATGTTCTTGGGTGAGATCCAAGGGGGATCAGAATTTGAGCCACTTTCCAAAGTCCTTCAAGGTCTGACAGTTTAGTCTTTAGGAATCCTAACCAAACCATATTTTGGGTTCCTTCACATAAAAGTGTACTGCCATATCCAGGGATCCATCCCATAATCAGCCTCCAAACACTGACACCATTGCATACACTAGCAAGATTTTGCTGAAAGGACCCAGATATAGCTGTCTCTTGTGAGACTATACCGGGGCCTAACAAACCCATAAGTGGATGCTCACAGTCAGCTATTGGATGGATCACAGGGCCCTCAATGGAGGAGCTAGAGAAAGTACCCAAGGAGCTAAATGGATCTGCAACCCTATTGGTGGAGCAAAATTATGAACTAACCAGTACCCCGGAGCTCTTGACTCTAGCTGCATATGTATCAAAAGATGGCCTAGTTGGCCATCACTGGAAAGAGATGCCCATCGGACTTGCAAACTGTATATGCCCCAGTACAGGGGAACACCAGGGCCAAAAAGTGGGAGAGGGTGGGTAGGGGAGTGGGGCGTGGAGGGTATGTGGGACTTTTGGGATAGTATTGGAAATGTAAATGTGGAAAATACCCAATAAAATATATTTTTAAAAGTGTAGGTTCCCCATATCTCTGCCAGCAAAACAGGTTGAATTTGGATAGACAAGCAAAACTATCACAAACAAGACAGGCTATGTGTGGGATCCAAATGTCTTGTACTTATAGGGGAAGTTCTACAATTCTTTAGGCTGTGGCCCTATGCCCACAAAATGTCTTCAGATGGGAAAGGGACATTGGGTGCCAATTCTTGGTTCTGCTGTTTCCTGGTGTGTCAGTTCTTATGTGGAGAAGACATGAACCAAATCCAAAAACATGACCCCTACAAGAACTGACATACACAGACAGACAAAAAATAACAAAGGAGCCCTCTCATTCACCAAAGGGAGTCTTATAACATAGAACAGAAAGGGGCCAACTTACCAAGATTCAGCCAAAAGGAGGGGGGGTCACTTAGACCACACCGCAATGCTGGAAGGATATGAAGGAAAGAAGAACAAAGGAAAGGCCAAGGTGGTCGGCACATGACAAAAACCAGGGCTCATAGAACAATAGAAGCATTGGAATCATATCAGAGTACATTCTGGTCACTCTTACCCCTGTTCAAGTCCCAGATGTTGTTTTAGCCTTAGGCTCCCTGAGTTGGTCTTTAGGGGTAGTGGGTAAGAAGACACAAAATCAATGACAGATTCTGAGAGCCAAATAAGAAGTCAAAGCAGACTCATTTTTTGTTATAGAAAAGAATAACTTTATAACTTCTGCTCATAACACCTCTCCCCATATATGCTCATCTCCACATGGCTGTCACCATCTAATTGGCTACCAAGGTCACACACTCTGCCTTTGTTCTTCTCTGAGTCTCATGCAGGTTTTGTGTTAGTAAATGCAAAAGTGCCTGCTGTGCATGCGTGAACCATTGCAGCTGCTAGGCAGAACATGATGATTCTGTCCTGGATTGTAAATCCATCACTGTGATAGCAGGTCATGTACAGAAGTCAGTATTTAACTACACTCCTCCCCATGATCCACCTCTCATGGTCTCTCTACCTCCTCTTTCTCAGTGTTCTCTGAGCCTACATAACACATGAACAAAACTGAAAAAAAAAATCTCTGTGTCAAATACATAATGTAGATTGGGAAGGAAAAAACGCACCCATGTGTGTGGCCAGGGAAATGCTGGTGCTTTAACAAGAAAATTGTGGTGTGGTGAGAGAAAGTGATGAGAAGAAGGGAAGCATGAGAACTGGTGGGGGGGGGAATCCCAAGTCTACTGAAAATGCTATGTTGATAGCAAGATATCGTGTCTTCTTACAAAAATTAATTGAGTGCCTAACTTATTCTCAGTATATAATACTAGAGGAATGAAACTAGACTTGAAAAAAAAAAAACACAAGAGTAAAAGAAAAAAAATAGTCATGAGGTGCATAGTGAATAAAGAGAAGAAAATGGTGGAGTTAATGGGGAATCACAGAAAGAACTGGAGGATGCACACAAATGGGTTTCCTGTAAATATGCCTTCATAGTAATCTCTGCTCAATAATCAGATGGTAACAAAGTATGCCTCATTTACAAACCCTGATGAGCTGAGGAAAGCATCCCTCCGAAATGGATAAAGTTCAGAAATGTCCTAAGTTTCCCTATCACAGGAAAGTGATGTTGCTAATGTTTCCAATCCACATCAAGGAAAAGCCATGTCCAGACCACAGATGGGGAAAGACTGAGCTCCTGTATGGAAACACAACTATGTGACCTGCTTTTATTTTCATATTATACTGAGGGGACATAACATTATAAAAAGACAGCATGTTCTTTGCATATGCAGAGAGAGGAACTAGATGATGTGTGGTAATTCTTAACAATAAAAAAGTATATACAGAGGTACTTTACTGTTTTAATATTTGTAACTGTCATCGTTGTCTTTGATATATTATATCTTCTCAGAGCACTGCCTTCTCTCAAGGGTCCAATTTCAGAGTATGCTATAGCAGGAAGAGTTGCAAATAAGACTTATTTTTTGTACCCATGAAAATAATATTGCCCTGGCCCCTGAATCTCTGGCAGAGGAGCCAAGTCCTGGATTCCCAGATCCTCACATTCATTGATCAGCAGTGAACACAGACCATTCACCATAGACTTGGGGCTCATCTGGATTCTCCTTGTTGTTGTTGAGAAAGGATTTCATTGGGAAGAGCTGCCTCATATTTCTATGACCAGGATAGGAAGATGCTGGACTTCTATGATAGATTTCTACCCAGAATACTCTGTGTTTTCAGGTGGTCCGGGTGAGGTAGAACTGGTCAAGTCTACGGAAGGCATAGTGATGCCTAAAAGTCCCTGAAACTCTCATGTTAAACCTCTGGATTCACATCCAGTGATTACTATATAAGCAGGGTCCTCCAGGCTCTAGGGAAGGGTCTTCAGTGGTCAGCATACATTAATAGAGATAGTTCCATCAACTGTGCTGAAGCCATGAAAAGCCAATTCACCATCACCAGAGACAATGCCAAGAACAACCTCTACCTGGAAATTTGCAGACTGAGGACACAACCATGTATAAATGTGTAGGATATACAGTGAATGGATGTTAGTGTGAGCTCAGACACAACAATCCTTGAAGAATGATCAGGACAAGAAGGGAGTGTTGAGACCTCAGAGACTTCTGAGTCACACAAGAGCCTGTTGAAAGAGGCATAGAGGGATGTACTCCTCTGTGTTTGTGCTGCCTACCCATATCACACTTAAAGATTCTCTCTATAGGTATAATATTTAGTAATCCTTGAAGTACCCAAGTTTTTATTTGAAAAATCTACTTTGCATTGATATATATTTTCATTAACATATTATACTCTGTCCTACTGATGCATTATCCATTTTCTCTGCTTTGCTTTTTTTCCCCCCTTCTCAACCTCTGTCTCACTCTTTCTTTGTCCACTCTTTGACTTTGTGTGTGTATGTAGGCATACTTGTGTACATTTTGACATGTGATAACTTTCTCTAAAAATCTACACATTTTTAAGACAGGTTAAATTAGTTGTATATCACACCACTGGCTAAACTAATTGTCCAGTGAGCCTCGGTGATCATATTCCCAGTGAACTCCTCCATGGAGAGAATACTGGTTCCATGCCACACTCAGCTCCTTTTGTAGTCATGGAGACCTAAGGTCAGAGATTATATCCCATGTAAGAGTTCTTCTGTGGCAAGGACTTGAACCACAGTGATATTTTTAAATATACATCACATTGTTTTTCAGTTTGAGGTGAGCTCTTACATTATCAATATGCAGACCAAAACAAAGGGCAAGTGATTCTTTGTCATTACCAGCATCAGATCATGAAGAAGCAAAGGAACCTTGAGATTGTAAACCCTAAATAGAGGTCAGCTCAAAATGAAGTATAAGTCCAGTGGACTTCATGCCCTGCCTTTGACTCCATCCTATCCACATATAATCATATACACTTAATTTAAAAGAAAGTAATTAAAACTTTAACCCTTAGTGCTACTAGTTAGCCCATAGGTTGAACTAGTTAGCCCAATGGTAGAATTCTTATTTACTATATATGAGATCTTGATTCAAATAAAAACATTTCAAAAACATATTCCTCCTCTTGATTTATAAAGATTGTATTTGAAACATCAGTACTTCATGTCAAATGTTAGAACCATGATTGTCTCAAACAAGAGATAAGTCTCATAATTCATTTCATTTCTAAAACTTCTCTGGGATTTGAATCACTAGGATAAAATTTAGCATATAGATGAAGGAGTTGAGAGTTGGTGTCCTCATGAGCAGACATATTTCTGCCCTCTCACCTCTAATTGGGCTTCTTCATCTTAGACAATGCATATGGGCAGAATAGGTTGCATAATTACCAAAGAATAGATATTAAACCCAATATGATAAAGAACAGAGGAAAGATAGAAATAAAAAAAGGGTAGGAAGGGGAAAAGGCATGAGAAAAGGAGAGGCCAGTGGGTTATTAGGAATGAGAGGAAGAAGAGAGAAGTTACTGGGGGCAAACCTATATAATCACAATATATTATACATAATCATGATATTGCTCATTTTAAGTAGCATATGTAACATAAACTGAAAAAACTGTTCTGAATAACAGGATATTAATATGCATGTATGTGTCCATTCTTCTATGTGTGTCTTTGTGTAATTTGTCTGCTGTGCATGTCTTTCTGTATGTCAACATCAGGGTGTTTATGTTTGTTTGGGTGATGCATATTTCATCATAATATGCAAATGGTTCACATGGCAGAGTTTTCCACAGCATCCTATGACCATGTAGCTCAGTTCAGGGGTCAAGTGCCCAGGAAAGCTGGGAGTGAGGTATTGCCTTCAGGATTGGGCATCTCTTCCACTGAAGAAGCCTCTGCGGACAGTATAGCTCTGCTTCCTACCTACCATTCACAGTGAGTTTCAGAACACCCTTATCAGAGGCTGATTACTCACTTCAGCTCCTGCCTTCCTCATTTCAATGTGTGGCAAAGACTGTGTAGCTCATAGGCACAGTCCACTCTTTTTTTTTTTTATTTTCATTCTTGTGGTGTTGATCAGTAAATAATGAGATTCCTGCATATGCAGTGGATCATTTTCACAGCACAACTGAGGATGTATTGGAGACCAGACTCAGAAGAGGAGTCAGCAATTGATATAAAATTCATTCCTCCTTTTCTCATTCCTCTCTCTCTCTCTCTCTCTCTCTCACTCACTCACTCTGTGTGTGTGTGTGTGTGTGTGTGTGTGTGTGTGTGTGTGTGTGATTTTCCTCCCTACTTCTCCCTTCTTTACACTGACACTCAGAACACTGATAATTTACACTTTCTATTTTCTGTCATCACAAATGCTGGATGACAATGAAAAACCTTGCAGTGGCTAATGCTCATTTTAGGATTGGATAAACCAAAGTTAGTCATCACGCATTATTTTCTTTGGAAAACATGAAGTTTAGAAGATAGAACAGCTATACATAAAGCTGAATAGTAGAATTCTTGCCTACCCATGCAATATCTTTTTTTTTTTTTTTAATATTTTTATTACATAATTTCCTCAATTACATTTCCAATACTATCCCAAAAGTCCCCCATAGCGCCCCCCACTTCCCTACCCACCCATTCCCATTCTTTTGGCCCTGGCATTCCCCTATATTGGGGCATATAAAGTTTGCAAGTCCAATGGGCCTCTCTTTCCATTGATGGCCGACTAGGCCATCTTTCGATACATATGCAGCTAGAGACAAGAGCTCCAGGGTTCCGGTTAGTACATCATGTTGTTCCAACAATAGGGTTGCAGATCCCTTTAGCTCCTTGGGTACTTTCTCTAGCTTCTCCATTGGGAGCCCTGTGATACATCCAATAGCTGACTGTGAACATCCACTCCTGTGTTTGCTAGGCCCCGGCATCGTCTCACAAGAGACAGCTATATTTGGGTCCTTTCAGCAAGATCTTGCTAGTGTATGCAATGGTGTCAGCGTTTAGAAGCTGATTATGGGACGGATCCCTGGATACAGCAGTCTCTAAATGGTCCATCCTTTCATCACAGCTACGAACTTTGTCTCTGTAGCTCCTTCCCTGGGTGTTTTGTTCCCAATTCTAAGAAGGTGCACAGTGTCCACACTTTGGTCTTCATTCTTCTTGAGTTTCATGCGTTTAGCAAATTGTATCTTATATCTTGGGTATCCTAAGTTTTGGGCTAATATCCACTTATCAATGAATACATATTGTGTGAGTTCTTTTGTGATTGTGTTACTTCACTCAAGATGATGCCCTCCAGGTCCATCCATTTGGCTAGGAATTTCATAAATTCATTCTTTTTAATAGCTGAGTAGTACTCCATTGTGTAGATGTACCATAATTTCTGTATCCATTCCTCTGTTGAGGGACATCTGGGTTCTTTCCAGCTTCTGGCTATTATAAATAGGGCTGCTATGAACATAGTGGAGCATGTGTCCTTTTTACCGGTTGGGACATCTTCTGGATATATGCCCAGGAGAGGTATTGCTGGATCCTCCGGTAGTACTATGTCCAATTTTCTGAGGAACCGCCAGACTGATTTCCAGAGTGGTTGTACAAGCTTGCAATCCCACCAACAATGGAGGAGTGTTCCTCTTTCTCCACATCCTCGCCAGCATCTGCTGTCACCTGAATTTTTGATCTTAGCCATTCTGACTGGTGTGAGGTGGAATCTCAGGGTTGTTTTGATTTGCATTTCCCTGATGATTAAGGATGTTGAACATTTTTTCAGGTGCTTCTCTGCCATTCGGTATTCCTCAGGTGAGAATTCTTTGTTCAGTTCTGAGCCCCATTTTTTAATGGGGTTATTTGACTTTCTGGAGTCCACCTTCTTGAGTTCTTTATATATATTGGATATTAGTCCCTTATCTGATTTAGGATAGGTGAAGATCCTTTCCCAATCTGTTGGTGGTTTTTTTGTCTTATTGATGGTGTCTTTAGCCTTGCAGAAGCTTTGTAGTTTCATGAGGTCCCACTTGTCAATTCTCGATCTTACAGCACAAGCCATTACTGTTCTATTCAGGAATTTTTCCCCTGTGCCCATATCTTCAAGGCTTTTCCCCACTTTCTCCTCTATAAGTTTCAGTGTCTCTGGTTTTATGTGAAGTTCCTTGATCCACTTAGACTTGACCTTAGTACAAGGAGATAGGAATGGATCGATTCGCATTCTTCTACATGTTAACAACCAGTTGTGCCAGCACCATTTGTTGAAAATGCTGTCTTTCTTCCACTGGATGTTTTTAGCTCCCTTGTCGAAGATCAAGTGACCATAGGTGTGTGGGTTCATTTCTGGGTCTTCAATTCTATTCCATTGGTCTATTTGTCTGTCACTATACCAGTACCATGCAGTTTTTATCACAATTGCTCTGTAGTAGAGCTTTAGGTCCGGCATGGTGATTCCACCAGAGGTTCTTTTATCCTTGAGAAGAGTTTTTGCTATCCTAGGTTTTTTGTTATTCCAGATGAATTTGCAGATTGCACTTTCTAATTCGTTGAAGAATTGATTTGGAATTTTGATGGGGATTGCATTGAATCTGTAGATTGCTTTTGGCAAGATAGCCATTTTTACAATGTTGATCCTGCCAATCCATGAGCATGGGAGATCTTTCCATCTTCTGAGATCTTCTATAATTTCTTTCTTCAGAGACTTGAAGTTTTTATTATACAGATCTTTCACTTCCTTAGTTAGAGTCACGCCAAGATATTTTATATTATTTGTGACTATTGAGAAGGGTGTTGTTTCCCTAATTTCTTTCTCAGCCTGTTTATTCTTTGTGTAGAGAAAGGCCATTGATTTGTTTGAGTTAATTTTATATCCAGCTACTTCACCGAAGCTGTTTATCAGGCTTAGGAGTTCTCTGGTGGAATTTTTAGGGTCACTTATATATACTATCATATCGTCTGCAAAAAGTGATATTTTGACTTCCTCTTTTCCAATTTGTATCCCTTTGATCTCCTTTTGTTGTCGAATTGCTCTGGCTAGGACTTCAAGTACAATGTTGAATAGGTATGGAGAAAGTGGACAGCCTTGTCTAGTCCCTGATTTTAGAGGGATTGCTTCAAGCTTCTCACCATTTACTTTGATGTTGGCTACTGGTTTGCTGTAGATTGCTTTTATCATGTTTAGGTATGGGCCTTGAATTCCTGATCTTTCCAAGACTTTTATCATGAATGGGTGTTGGATCTTGTCAAATGCTTTTTCCGCATCTAAGGAGATGACCATGTGGTTTTTATCTTTGAGTTTGTTTATATACTGGATTACGTTGATGGATTTCCGTATATTGAACCATCCCTGCATCCCTGGGATGAAACCTACTTGGTCAGGATGGATGATTGTTTTGATGTGTTCTTGGATTCGGTTAGCAAGAACTTTATTGAGGATTTTTGCATCAATATTCATAAGGGATATTGGTCTGAAGTTTTCTATCTTTGTTGGGTCTTTTTGTGGTTTAGGTATCAGAGTAATTGTGGCTTCATAGAATGAGTTGGGTAGAGTACCTTCTGTTTCTATTTTGTGGAATAGTTTGTGAAGAACTGGGATTAGATCTTCTTTGAAGGTCTGATAGAACTCTGCACTAAACCCATCTGGTCCTGGGCTTTTTTTAGTTGGGAGACTATTAATGACTGCTTCTATTTCTTTGGGGGATATAGGGCTGTTTAGATCATTAACCTGATCTTGATTCAACTTTGGTACCTGGTATCTGTCTAGGAACTTGTCCATTTCATCCAGGTTCTCCAGTTTTGTTGAGTATAGCCTTTGGTAGAAGGATCTGATGGTGTTTTGGATGTCTTCAGGATCTGTTGTTATGTCTCCTTTTTCATTTCTGATTTTGTTAATTAGGATGCTTTCCCTGTGCCCTCTAGTGAGTCTGGCTAAGGGTTTATCTATCTTGTTGATTTTCTCAAAGAACCAGCTCCTTGATTGGTTGATTCTTTGGATAGTTTTTCTTGTTTCCACTTGGTTGATTTCACCCCTGAGTTTGATTATTTCCTGCCGTCTACTCCTCTTGGGTGAATTTGCTTCCTTTTGTTCTAGTGCTTTTAGGTGTGTTGTCAAGCTGCTAATGTGTGCTCTCTCTAGTTTCCTTTTGGAGGCACTCAGAGCTATGAGTTTTCCTCTTAAAAATGCTTTCATTGCGTCCCATAAGTTTGGGTATGTTGTGGCTTCATTTTCATTGAACTCTAAAAAGTCCTTAATTTCTTTCTTTATTCCTTCCTTGACCAAGGTATCATTGAGAAGAGTGTTGTTCAGTTTCCACGTGAAGGTGGGCTTTCTATTATTTATTTTGTTATTGAAGATCAGCCTTAGTCCATGGTGATCTGATAGGATGCATGGGACAATTTCAATATTTTTATATCTGTTGAGGCCTGTTTTGTGACCAATTATGTGGTCAATTTTGGAGAAGGTACCATGAGGTGCTGAGAAGAAGGTATATCCTTTTGTTTTAGGATAGAATGTTCTGTAGATATCTGCCAGATCCATTTGATTCATAATTTCTCTTAGTTTCACTGTGTCCCTGTTTAGTTTCTGTTTCCATGATCTGTCTATTGGTGAAAGTGGTGTGTTGAAGTCTCCCACTATTATTGTATGAGGTGCAATGTGTGCTTTGAGATATACTAAAGTTTCTTTAATGAATGTGGCTGCCTTTGTATTTGGAGCATAGATATTCAGGATTGATAGTTCCTCTTGGAGGATTTTACCTTTGATGAGTATGAAGTGTCCCTCCCTGTCTTTTTTAATGACTTTGGGTTGGAAGTCAATCTTATCAGATATTAGAATGGCTACTCCAGCTTGTTTCTTCATGCCATTTGCTTGGAGAATTGTTTTCCAGCCTTTCATTCTGAGGTAGTGTCTATCCTTTTCTCTGAGATGAGTTTCCTGTAAGCAGCAAAATGTTGGGTCTTGTTTGTGTAGCCAGTTTGTTAGTCTATGTCTTTTTATCGGGGAGTTGAGTCCATTGATATTAAGAGATATTAAGGAAAAGAAATTGGTGTTTCCTGTTATTTTTGATGTTAAAGTTGGCATTTTGTTCTTGTGGCTGTCTTCTTTTAGGTTTGTTGAGGGATTACCTTCTTGTTGTTTCTAGGGCGTGGTTCCTGTCCTTGTATTGGTTTTTTTCTGTTATTATCCTTTGAAGGGCTGGATTCGTGGAGAGATAATGTGTGAATTTGGTTTTGTCGTGGAATACTTTGGTTTCTCCATCTATGTTAATTGAGAGTTTGGCTGGGTATAGTAGTCTGGGCTGGAATTTGTGTTCTTTTAGTGTCTGTATAACATCTGTCCAGGATCTTCTGGCTTTCATAGTCTCTGGTGAAAAATCTGGTGTAATTCTGATAGGCTTGCCTTTATATGTTACTTGGCCTTTTTCTCTTACTGCTTTTAGTATTCTATCTTTATTTAGAGCATTTGTTGCTCTGATTATTATGTGTCGGGAGGTATTTCTTTTCTGATCCAGTCTATTTGGAGTTCTGTAGGCTTCTTGTATGTTCATGGGCATCTCTTTCTTTAGATTTGGGAAGTTTTCTTCTATAATTTTGTTGAAGATGTTCGCTGGTCCTTTGAGTTGAAAATCTTCATTCTCATCCACTCCTATTATCCGTAGGTTTGGTCTTCTCATTGCGTCCTGGATTTCTTGGATGTTTTGAGTTAGGATCTTTTTGCATTTTACATTTTCCTTGATTGTTGTGCCGATGTTCTCTATGGAATCTTCTGCACCTGAGATTCTCTCTTCCATCTCTTGTATTCTGTTGCTGATGCTTGCATCTATGGTTCCAGATTTCTTTCCTAGGGTTTCTCTCTCCAGTGTTGCCTCATTTTGGGTTTTCTTTATTGTGTCTACTTCCCTTTTTAGGTCTAGTATGGTTTTGTTCATTTCCATCATCTGTTTGGATGTGTTTTCCTGTTTTTCTGTAAGGACTTCTACCTGTTTGATTATGTTATCATGTTTTTCTTTAAGGATTTGTAACTCTTTAGCAGTGTTCTCCTGCAATTCTTTAAGGGATTTTTGTGCTTCCTCTTTATTGTCTTCTTCCTTTTTAGCAGTGTTCTCCTGCATTTCTTTAAGTGTGTTATTAACGTCCTTCTTGAAGTCCTCTATCATCATCAGGAGATATGCTTTTAAATCCGTGTCTAGCTTTTCCGGTGTGTTGGGGTGCCCTGGACTGGGTGAAGTGGGGGTGCTGGGTTCTGATGATGGTGAGTGGTCTTGGTTTCTGTTAGTAAGATTATTACGTTTACCTTTCGCCATCTGGTAATCTCTGGGGTTAGTTGTTATCGTTGTCACTATTTAAAGATTGGAGCAGAAGCTGTGTTCCACTCACCAGCAGTCCCAAAATCCTGCGGCGGGGGTCGTGGGTAGCTGGCGGGTGTCAGGCAACCCTGCGCTCCCGCTACCCTGGCGCTGATCCGGCCGGGTGAGGCCTGTGGCCCTACTCAGGCTGGTTTCTGCTTCCCTAACTAATGCAGTCTCAGGTCCCGCGCAATTGGATTGGAGCAGAAGCTGTGCTCCCCTCACCAGAAGTCTTAAGATCCTGTGGCGGGTGTTGTGGGCATTTGGCGAGTGTCAGCAGACCCTGCGCCCCAGCTGCTCAGGTGCTTTTCTGACCGGAAGAGGCTTGTGGCCCTGTGTGGGCCGGATTTCTCTCTCCCCAACCAGAGCAGTCTCAGGTCCCGCGTGATTGGACTGGAGCAGAAGCTGTGTTCCACTCACCAGCAGTCCCAAAATCCTGCGGCAGGGGTCGTGGGTAGCTGGCGGGTGTCAGGCAACCCTGCGCTCCCGCTACCCTGGCGCTGATCCGGCCGGGTGAGGCCTGTGGCCCTACTCAGGCCGGTTTCTGCTTTCCTAACTAATGCAGTCTCAGGTCCCGCACAATTGGATTGGAGCAGAGGCTGTGTTCCACTCACCAGCAGTCCCAAAATCCTGCGGCGGGGGTCGTGGGTAGCTGGCGGGTGTCAGGCAACCCTGCGCTCCCGCTACCCCGGTGCTGATCCAGCTGGATGAGGCCTGTGGTCCTACTCAGGCCGGTTTCTGCTTCCCTAACTAATGCAGTCTCAGGTCCCGCGCAATTGGATTGGAGCAGAAGCTGTGCTCCCCTCACCAGAAGTCTTAAGATCCTGTGGCGGGTGTTGTGGGCAGTTGGCGAGTGTCAGCAGACCCTGCGCCCCAGCTGCTCAGGTGCTTTTCTGACCGGAAGAGGCTTGTGGCCCTGTGTGGGCCGGATTTCTCTCTCCCCAACCAGAGCAGTCTCAGGTCCCGCGTGATTGGACTGGAGCAGAAGCTGTGTTCCACTCACCAGCAGTCCCAAAATCCTGCGGCGGGGGTCGTGGGTAGCTGGCGGGTGTCAGGCAACCCTGCGCTCCCGCTACCCTGGCGCTGATCCGGCCGGGTGAGGCCTGTGGCCCTACTCAGGCTGGTTTCTGCTTCCCTAACTAATGCAGTCTCAGGTCCCGCGCAATTGGATTGGAGCAGAAGCTGTGTTCCACTCACCAGCAGTCCCAAAATCCTGCGGCGGGGGTCGTGGGTAGCTGGCGGGTGTCAGGCAACCCTGTGCTCCCGCTACCCAGGCGCTGATCCAGCCGGATGAGGCCTGTGGCCCTACTCAGGCTGGTTTCTGCTTCCCTAACTAATGCAGTCTCAGGTCCCGCGCAATTGGATTGGAGCAGAAGCTGTGCTCCCCTCACCAGAAGTCTTAAGATCCTGTGGCGGGTGTTGTGGGCAGTTGGCGAGTGTCAGCAGACCCTGCGCCCCAGCTGCTCAGGTGCTTTTCTGACCGGAAGAGGCTTGTGGCCCTGTGTGGGCCGGATTTCTCTCTCCCCAACCAGAGCAGTCTCAGGTCCCGCGTGATTGGACTGGAGCAGAAGCTGTGTTCCACTCACCAGCAGTCCCAAAATCCTGCGGCGGGGGGTCGTGGGTAGCTGGCGGGTGTCAGGCAACCCTGCGCTCGCTCCCGCTACCCTGGCGCTGATCCGGCCGGGTGAGGCCTGTGGCCCTACTCAGGCCGGTTTCTGCTTCCCTAACTAATGCAGTCTCAGGTCCCGCGCAATTGGATTGGAGCAGAAGCTGTGTTCCACTCACCAGCAGTCCCAAAATCCTGCGGCGGGGGTCGTGGGTAGCTGGCGGGTGTCAGGCAACCCTGCGCTCCCGCTACCCCGGCGCTGATCCAGCCGGATGAGGCCTGTGGTCCTACTCAGGCCGGTTTCTGCTTCCCTAACTAATGCAGTCTCAGGTCCCGCGCAATTGGATTGGAGCAGAAGCTGTGCTCCCCTCACCAGAAGTCTTAAGATCCTGTGGCGGGTGTTGTGGGCAGTTGGCGAGTGTCAGCAGACCCTGCGCCCCAGCTGCTCAGGTGCTTTTCTGACCGGAAGAGGCTTGTGGCCCTGTGTGGGCCGGATTTCTCTCTCCCCAACCAGAGCAGTCTCAGGTCCCGCGTGATTGGACTGGAGCAGAAGCTGTGTTCCACTCACCAGCAGTCCCAAAATCCTGCGGCGGGGGTCGTGGGTAGCTGGCGGGTGTCAGGCAACCCTGCGCTCCCGCTACCCTGGCGCTGATCCGGCCGGGTGAGGCCTGTGGCCCTACTCAGGCCGGTTTCTGCTTCCCTAACTAATGCAGTCTCAGGTCCCGCGCAATTGGATTGGAGCAGAAGCTGTGTTCCACTCACCAGCAGTCCCAAAATCCTGCGGCGGGGGTCGTGGGTAGCTGGCGGGTGTCAGGCAACCCTGTGCTCCCGCTACCCAGGCGCTGATCCAGCCGGATGAGGCCTGTGGCCCTACTCAGGCTGGTTTCTGCTTCCCTAACTAATGCAGTCTCAGGTCCCGCGCAATTGGATTGGAGCAGAAGCTGTGCTCCCCTCACCAGAAGTCTTAAGATCCTGTGGCGGGTGTTGTGGGCAGTTGGCGAGTGTCAGCAGACCCTGCGCCCCAGCTGCTCAGGTGCTTTTCTCCCCATGCAATATCTTGAGTTCAAGGACCAAAATCAATAAACAATTAAATACATTTATAGGTATTTTACACAGGAAAATATCATTTCTCACATTCACAGACTGAATGAAGCAGTTGCATGGCTGGAGAGGAAATGGCAGTCCCTAGAGTATAAATCATAGATGGAAAGTGATGCTGAAGAAACAAGTCTAGAGGGAGTCATAATAGCAGAGCATTTGAGATCCATGACAACCAGTTCAGTCAAGGACTGTGGCATCCATAAAACAGTTCTAAATAACCAAAAACCATGAGTGCCAGGCAGAGAAAGGGCAATGCTTCCATGAATGGTAAGGCTACATGCTGAGACTAGATGTGCATATGTTTATAATTTCACATGCTCCTGGAGGCCACAAGATGTTTCTGCACATAGAATGTGATTGATTTCTACCTAACCGTTTGCAACAGGGTCTAATAGTAAACGTGAAGCTCACAGATTCAGATACAATTATTAGATGGAAAGTACAAGAGATCCGCTGTTCACCACCTCTCATTTCTTGGAGTATATAAATAAATCATGTCGCCCAGGTTCTTAAATAAGTACTGAGGGTCAAAATGAGATCCTTACTCAGGGAGAAAGGCTCCATACACCTGCAATATCTCTTCAGCACTGGATCTTATTGTTGCAGTATTTACTCTGTCCAATTACTTTAAAATAATATTGCAGCAGGAGGTCTGTGATTGGACAGGGAAACGGGAGGTAGAGGTAATGCTTGCAGAGAGAGAGAAAGCAACTCAAGAGAGGAAAGGGAAGCAAAATTGACAATGCACAACATGATTTGGAACCAGCCTGGCTTCGAATAGCCACAGCTAGATATGTTATTATAGGGATAAAACACTTGGGGTGACTCGTCTAATCTAGGTGGGCAACTTGTATCATTATCAATTGGCATAGAAATTATATACATTGGCATCTTGTGAATTCAGAATTTATTGATACATAAATCTGATTGCTTAAGAATCTATAGTTTTGATTTATTGGGTTACTGGAATGTGGAACCACAAACGATGGGGTTTTATGGCTGAGAAGGAACTGGTAGATCTAGAAAGATGCGAATGAGAAATTGAAACACAGCTAGAGGTCACTGCCTCCTGCCTGCGGTGACTAGCTAGAGACAGAGTTATAGGGACTGCCCCTGGCATGAGATGGTACTGGAGGCATAGAGGCAGCAAACTGAATCATGTGGGGAACACAGCCGTCAGCAACAGTCAGCCAGTCATGGACCTGGTCTAGAGCCAGAGGCCCAAGGACAGCACTGGGGCAGAGTTTGCTGGTAGTAAAGTAGGAAGCCTCCCAGTCTTTTATAATATTTCTCAAAATATCTTATCACTACATATGGTACACACCAATGAAATATTGTAATCTATGAAACAAATATGTACAGTGTATAATAATTTTAAAAGAAAGGCTCAATTATGGATTTTAAACCATTCTGTGTCTATATGAATGAATGTCATGAGGCCAATCACTTAAATGTCTGTAAAACTCTGCCAGTTGTGGGTTTTGGCAATGTAGTAACAATTTTGAAATTTTGGTTCCTTTACAAAACACAGAAATCTTAGAAGAATTTGTCTTCAGTTTAATCCCAGGTGTGGTGACATGAGGCTACTGCAGACCATCTACAGCAGCTGATGGGGGATTTTCTCATGGTCTAGCAGAGCTTTGATTTTTCCAGCTCCAGATAGTTTTTGTGATTTTCTGACATTTGGAATTCAGGAACTGAAATGTTAGGGCCCTAAGATGTTGGATTAGTTGTTGCTGGTCATTCAGGACAGTGGTTGTGGTTTGTTAGTAGTCATGGTTAAACAGGAAACGAATCTTTTCTTTTATTGGATATTTTCTTTATTTACATTTCAAAAGTTATCCCCTTTCCAAGTTTTCCCTTTAAAAATCACCTATCTCCTCCTCCCTCCCCTCTGCTGTGCACCTAGACTGGGCAGATCTACCACTCCACTACCATACAAGAGATCCCTTAAACTTGTGGTTTCTCCAGGCCAGGTGCTTCTGCTCTACTTTCCTTCCTCCTCCTCCTATGTCATCCTCTCTCTCTCTCTCTCTCTCTCTCTCTCTCTCTCTCTCTCTCTCCCAACACTTTCAGCTGCACCTTCCCCTCTTCATCCCCCAATCAGTGGCTCTAGCCTTTATTTATAAATTAAGGTGGGAAGAAGGTTTATAGGAAATTACCTGCATCCTGACTCATTCCTTGTTGATAACCCCTAACAAGAGAACAGAATTAATATCAAATATGATTAGCCCCAGGGCTATCTGCAAAAAAGGCATCATAAAGAAGTCATGATTTCATATGTGATGAACTGGTCTCATGTGAAAAACCATTTAAATACATGGGCTTACTCAATATATAGACTCATACCCCCAAGATGGGAAGAGACTGGTAACATTTGTACCTGAGGCTGGACTATTGTGGCAGCCATTAACATAGTGGAGGGAAGAAGCCTCAAAGAATGAAATAGAGGAAGAGGAACTAATACAGTAAACCACCAGTTACTACTTAAAGGGCAGTATTCTGATGTCCTAAGGAGGGCACTCCAAAATACCAATGGACTTATCCTTAAATTTATTGCTTAACGAGCCTACACTGATCTCAGTGGCCCATAACTAAGGATAAATGACAGGCACTTGAACAGCTGATATGAGAACAGCTGGAGGCTCAGTATACAGAAGAATCTGCAAGCCTATTGGAACTCCCCTGTATTTTTTTTTTTTTACGATAGGAAATCTGGAAAATGGAAAATGTTGAAAGATCTAAGAGCAGTTACTGGAATAATTCATCCAATGGGTCTCTTGCAGCCTGGAATTCTTTTACCTTGTTTATAACAACAATAGGCTCCAAAAATTATAAATAGGCATATATATGGATTTGATGGTTAAAGCAAATTCCAATGAATTTATTCCAACAACCCTACACACATAATACATTCATGCAGATTTGATAGATGGAGCTAAGATCCAAAAACATTATTTGTCTCCCATGGCTTACATAAACCACCAAAATTCTCCAAAATAAAAATGTGACTACGTTGTATTTTTCTTTTACTGAATGGCTATATAAAGATACAACATTCTCCAATACATTTACATGGAAATATATTATGTAGTGAAGGTAAAGAAAACAAATTAACCCAAGAACCGTTGTACATTCATTAATAAGCAACTTTTTAGATTCACAAAGTGTGGGTAAGCAAGGTAATTTTTTCAATCAGTTTTTTTTTTTTTTGAAACTGGCAGGCAGCAATTCAGAGTTACAATGAGCGAATTAATTATTTTATTGTTTATCTTAAAATTAATTTTACAAAAATATTAATAGAATCACAAATTTATACCTTTGTATAAAAACAATCAATCATTTCTACTTTAACAAACAGAATTCACATCTCTCATCAATCATTTTTTTAAGTCATAATAGGAAGCTGAGGGCTAAAATGGGTATAAGAAAACCATTACCTTATTCACCAGCCCAGCTTCAAAACAAGAGTCATATCAGCTAGTGCTTCAAGTGCTCTTGTTCCTTGACTTTAAAAAAATCCCTAGCTTAACTATTAAAAGTTTTTTTTCAAAACTTCTAATTGATCCCTTAGATAAATGTTTGTGCTAACCACTGGGACACCTCCCATGAGTTCTGAAGCAGTGTGTTATTCCTCATGAATGGCCCTTTGTAGGGCTGTGGGTGTAGGGGAAGAAGAGGGAGAGACAGAGCCTGTGTCTGGCCAGAGTTCATGTTCTCTGGGCTGGCAGACACGGGAGGACTGCAGGACAATTTCCACTTGGCCCTGGGTGGGCATCTGGCTGTGTGAAGCCACTCACCCCATACAGTGGAGGGTGGACAAGGGGCAGTCCCTGGTACCAGGGGCCCCAGGGCTACACAATATCGGCCCTGAAAATACAAGAATAGGGAAGAGGGAAAGAGGTTCCCACAAAGGTGAGAGTCCTTAGTCTAGTCCGTGACTGGATCACAGGAAGGCCTTCTTATGGAAGATAAAGCAAGGCCAGTTAAGAGTAAGCTTATCACATCATCCAAGCACAATGGGGGTTGATGAACAGAGACAGTCAATGGTTTTAGAACTTTATTGTAGAAAGGTAGGGAGAAAGGAGAGAATGTGGAAAGAGAGAGATTGGCGATGGCCAAGAAGAGGAAAGGGGGAAAGAGAGAAACAGGAAAGGCTAGAGAATAAGAAGACAGACAGAGAGACAGAGAGACAGAGAGAGAGACAGAGAGACAGAGAGACAGAGAAAGAGACTGAGAGAGAGAGGGAGAGAGAGAGAGAGTGAGAGAGAGAGAGAGAGAGAGAGAGAGAGAGAGAGAGAGAGAAGAGAGCAAAGTGGGGACAAGTAGCCCCTATTATAGTGTGCTTGTTATCTTGTAGTTGCTAGGTAACTGTGGAGGAGTTTAGCCTACAGGTCACAAGCTTGGGATATTGTGTATGTTACTACTAGCCACAACTTCTCCTGTGGGGGCTGTGGGAGCACTAACTTCAACAGGAGACAGGCATCCAGGAGTCATGAGGGAACACCTTCCATCCCACGTACCACCACCACGTTTTACCGGGGTTCAGACCTCAACTCAACTGGAGACAAGCCTATCTGTGCATAGATCATTGCCCAACAGCCCTTGACAGTCTAAAGAGTTCCAGGACTGGTAGAGATCCAAAATAGCTAGGATTACTCAGAGAAACACTGGCTTGAAAATAAAACTTCCAAAGAAATATAAATAAATAAATAAATAAATAAATAAATAAATAAATAAATACCCAAATTGGAGCAAGTGAACATGCACTAAAACCATCAAAACTTGCACAGGATGGGGGTCTCCCCATCCAGTGCAAAACAAACAAAACAATAAGCCCAAAAGGTAAAGACTCCAATTGTAAGTAATAGACCCACAGTCTCTGAGGCCTGACTGTGCAGGTCCTCACATTCAGGAATCAGCACTGAATACAGACCACTCCTCATGGACTTTGGGCTCAGCTTTGTTTTCCTTGTCCTTATTTTAAAAGGTAATTTGTAGAAATAAGATCCTGACTGTTTTGTGTACATGAGAAATAGAAAAATTGGTTTTCTTTCCTCTATTTTATTTGTTTTCTTAGTGACAGTTTCCAAATCAGCATTCTAAGTTTTGAGATGTCCAGTGTGAGGTGCAGCTGGTGGAGTCTGGGAGAGGGTTAGTGCAGCCTAGAGGGTCCCTGAAACTCTCCTGTACAGCCTCTGGAGTCACTGTCCATGACTATTGAATGACCTGGGACGCTCAGGCTCCAAAGAAGTGCATGGAGAGGGTGACAATAAATTTTTTCCCACCCACACCCACTTGCTGGCCCTGGCGTTCCCCTATACTGAGGTACATAAAGTCTGCAAAACCAAGTGGCCTCTCTTCTCAATGATGGCCGACTAGGACATCTTCTGATACATATGCAGCTAGAGACACGAGCTCTGGGGTTACTGGTTAGTTCATATTGTTGTTCCACCTATAAGGTTGCAGACCCTTTTAGTTCCATAGGTACTTTCTCTAGCTCCTCCATTGGGGATCCTGTGTTTCATCCAATAGCTGACTGTGAGCATCTACTTCTGTGATTGCTAGGCCCCAGCATAGCCTCACAAGAGACAGCTATATTCACCATCTCCAGAGATGATGCCAAAAACACACTTTACCTGAAAATAAACAATTTGAGGTCTTAGTACACAGCCATGTATGTATATATATATATATATATATATATATATATATATATATATATAGCTAAGGTTGAGTAAGTGGACTTAAACTGATTCCATCACAACTTGCACGAGATGGATATTCCCCAATGTTAAGGCCTGTCTCCATCACTGTCAATGAGAATACAAAGTTTATGCACAACAAAACAGGAAACCCAAAAGCAGATAACTCCAATTACAATAGACCCAGACCCCCAGGCTCTGAAGTCTAATTGTACAGTTGGATCCAGTCCTGTACTTCTTTTCCCTGGGATTTATATTACCGAGGAACTGAGGAAAGCTCTACAATATCTGTTCTCTATAGTGGTCAACACCTCCAAGCACAGGTTACCCATATTCATGCCTGCCTTCTGCCACACTTCTTGCCATAATGTAGATTTCAGCCTCTTTTGTACTCCAGTTAACAAAACTCAAGACTAGCTGCATGTTACTGCTTATTCTGAAGTATTATGAAGAGGTGACCTCCCATCCTTCACCAACGAAATAATCATATTTAGGAATTTGAGGTTTTATGAGATATAAGCTCAGGGGAGAGAAAGAAAGCAAACTACATAGAGATATAGAGTGACATAAATCAAGACTTGCATAAGCTAGTCCCCAAGTCCCATGTCCCTAAGTGGCAAGGAGTATCTTCTATGCCTAGTGAGATGAGATACAAATCTGACTCTTAGGTATTTTTAGATAAACATGTGAGATCAATGGACTAAATGCCTGGTCTGGGCTTCCTTGAAATCCATTTTCTATACAAGATAACAATAGATCTGGCTCCACAGACACCATGAGAATAGTCTTAAATAGTTCTTTAAGTAGAATGTCTGATCACTAAGAGCCCAATTCCATCCTAAATACTCTTCTGGATTATACACAGATAAAAACTGCACATAGGGCATGGGGCACTGATCTCCCTGCACTACATGAGTGGGGGCTCATTTACTAAATGTTCCCATGGTTCTTCCTAGTGCTGCACAGTGCAAATCCTACAACTTCCTGTTTATCTACAATGTGAACTCCAGACAGTACCAGAAAACCGTTGCTTATGTTCCTCTCCAGGTGCTCCAACAAGCACAGGGCAAATTTCTGTCACCAGGAAGGAAAACTGGAAACCTTGCTTATTGCTTCCTTTTATCCTCTCAGGAACCTCCCCCAATGCAAAGCAGTCTTCAGGCAGAGGATAAAAGCCCACACAAAGATGAGCAGCCCCATCCTCTTCTCATAGAGCCTCCATCAGAGCATGGCTATCCTGGTGCTGCTCTTCTGCCTGGTGACATTCCCAAGCTGTAAGTGTTTCAGGGTTTCAGAAGAGGGACTAAGACACATCAGCTGGGAGATGTGTGACTAATGGTGATGTTGCTTGTCCCCAGGTGTCCTGTCCCAGGTGCAGCTGAAGCAGTCAGGACCTGGCCTGGTGGCACCCTCACAGAGCCTGTCCATCACCTGCACAGTCTCTGGTTTCTCATTAACTAGCTATGGTGTACACTGGGTTCGCCAGCCTCCAGGAAAGGGTCTGGAGTGGCTGGGAGCAATATGGAGTGGTGGAAGCACAGACTATAATGCAGCTTTCACATCAAGACTGAGCATCAGCAAGGACAACTCCAAGAGCCAAGTTTTCTTTAAAATGAACAGTCTGCAAGCTGATGACACAGCCATATACTACTGTGCCAGAAACACAGTGAGGGAAGCCCATTATGAACCTGAACAAAAATTTCACTAGAAAGATGATCAGGACCAGCAGGGGGCAGTGAATACCAACCATGACATTCCAGGGTCACTTCAGAATCCAGAGTCAGCTGGCTCCATTTTTTGTTTATTTTTTATTAGATATTTTCTTTATTTACATTTTAAATGTTATCCCCTTTCCTGGTTTCCCTTCCAAAAGCCCCCATCCCCTCCCCATCCCCTGACTCACCAACCCACTTATTCCTGCTACCTGGTCCTAACACTCCCTTGCACTGGGGCATTGGGCCTTCAGGGGACCAAGGGCCTGTCCTCCAACTGATGAATGACAAGGCCATCCTCTGTTACATGTGCTGCTGGAGCCATGGGTCTCTCTGTGTGTAGTCTTTCGTTGGTGGTTTAGTCCCTGGGTGTTCTGGGAGTACTGCTTGGTTCATAGTGTTGTTCCTCTTATGGGGCTGCAAACCCCTTCAGCCCCTTGGGTCCTTTGTCTAGCTCTTCCATTGAGTACCGTGTGTTCATGTTTTTGTTTTGTTTGTTTATGGAGTCCCTATCTTCTCCAGGTCTCTCAATCCTTCCTCCAACTTTGCCCCAGACTCAGTGAGCTCAGTCTAATGCTTGGCTTTGAGTCTCTGAATCTGTTTTGGTCAGCTGAGGTGAGGAGCCTCTGAGAGGATATTATGCTTTTCCTCTGTCCATAATCATAATGAATTATCACTATTATTGCTAGGAGTTAGTTCTTGGCCATGGAATGGGCACTTAGGAAGAGCAACACCATCAACCTACCTAGACCCCTGGCATTCCCAGAGGATGAGCCACTAAACAAAGAACATACACTGCCTGGTCTGAGACCACAGAAACTTATGTAGGAGTGGGGTGCCTTGAGTAGCCTCACTGGGAGAGGATGTGCCTAATCCTCAACAGATCTCATGCCCCAGGTCCAGGTATACAAAGAAAACATCCTCTTAGAGGATAATTTTTATGAAAAAAAATTAATAAATAAAAAGAAATAAATCTTTTTCTTTAATGAATCTTTTTATCCACTTTACATCCCAATTGCAGTTGTGCCCCTTCCCCACATTCCCCACTTACAAACCCTCTCCCAACATTCCCCCTTTCCTCTGAGAAGCAGGAGCCTGCTCTCTGGGAAGAATCCCACCAAGGTGTATCCTGTCACTTCAAGACTAGACTCACCATCTCCCACAGAGGTCAGATAAGGCCGCTCAGAATGGGGAACAGGATCCACAAGCAGAAAACAGAGTCATGGACAGCCCCCACTTTAGTTGATGAGATACTTGCATGAGCAGCTACACATCTACCACTTATGTGCAGGGAGCTTAGGTCCTACTTATGTGTGCTCTGTAATTTTCGGTTTAGTCTCTGGAAAAAGAATCATCTAGGTGAGTAGATACCCTGTGTGTGTGTGTGTGTGTGTGTGTGTGTGTGTGTGTGTGTGTGTGTGTGGAGTCACTGTTTGCTCTGGGTCTCTCATTCCTTCCCTCAAATCTTCCCCAACACTCACTGACTCAGTTCATTACTTGGCCTTGAGTCTCTGCACCTGCTTTCATCAGCTGCTCTGTGGAGCCTCTCAGAGGACATTTTTGCTAGGACCCTGTCTGCAAGCATAAGCGAATATCATGATTAGTGTCATGGATTGGTTACTGCCCATGGAATGTGTATCAGTTGAGGCCAAACATAGGTTGGCTCTTCACTCAATCTCTGCCCCATCTTTGTCCTTTGAGTCTGGGGTGCCTCCAAATATTATACTCAAGGATTATGTATACACATATAGTGCATAGGAATCTTTGAAAAGTCAAAATATTTATTCAAATTTCTACTTTCCATATGAGATTTATTTTTCTGTTTGATTATTAATGTCTCTCTATTCACAAATGGACATTTGGTATGTGTGTGTGTGTGTTTATGTACGTGTTTGGACATGTGTTTGTGTGTAGGGGGGTACATGTTGACAAAAGATACATTCATCTTTCAATCAGCATGATATTTTTCAGACATGTTCTCCCACTGGGCATACCTTACCAGTTGATCAGACTGTCTGTCCAGTGAGCCCCTGTGATCATATTCCAAGTGACCATGCAAATTCTTTCCCAGAGATGGGATTTCTACTTATGTCACACCCAGTTCTTTTTCCTGTCCATGAAGATTAAAGCTCAGAAGGTCAATTACAATCAAATATATCTGCATATCTAGAACTTTAACCATATAGGGATCATCTCCATAGTCATAGTAGAGATAAAATTTTTTAAAAATCATGTAAGGCAGCAGAGGATGTGTGTTCAATCAAAGGACAATGATACCTAGAAACTAAATAATATGTGTCTGCTCATATTACCTTCAAATTGTGTCACATGTGATGATGAAATAACAGAATCCAGGACACGGTGGGATCTGTTGAGTTCTGGAGAAACTATAAACTGAAAAAAAATGCAATCTGCATAAAAGCAAGAGAAAGTAAGTCATATATTAAATAATCCCAATTGTAATGATATAAAAATGTTTACTTTGTTATTAATACTTATATAAGTTTTAGATAGAAATACATATGGAATCCAGTTCTAGATGACAAGGTGACTTTGACTTCCTAGGTTTTATGACTAAGTTTAATTTATTGAAATGTTTATTGTTTATCTTTTTATGGAATAAACTCCCTTTTTATTGTATAAAAAGATTCTGTAGCTCCTTCCTAAATAATAAAAAGAAAATTGTGTCATTCCACTGTATCTAATCTCTGTCTTCATCTATCCTATATCCCCTGAGGGACACATTGAGTGCTTTACTAAACTCATAGTATTTGTCCTGCTCTGATATGCAGATTTCATGTTAACTGGATAAACACTCTATTGGTTACTTTGTTCTTTAATGGTAATTCACCTTGAGCAAGGCACTTACAAAAGAAAGGGTTTAATTCTGCAATGATTCCAGAGGATTAGAGATCATAACAGTATAATAAAGCTTCGTCAGAAGGAAAGCCAAGAGCTTACATCTTAAATCAAAAGCAGTAGCCAGAGAGGACACAGGGAATGTCATGGGTCTTTCTAAGACTAAGAATTTTTCCACATTAATACAATTCATCAAACAAAGCCACACATCCTAATCCTCTTCCCAGAGTGTCCCACAAACTGGGGAGCAAGTGCTCAAACATTTGAGCTTATGATGATCATTTTCACTCAAATCACCCAACAAAATAGGAAGGGTTCTGGAGTGTGTGTGATACATAAGAAGTTTAAGAAAGAAAACTCAATAATGTTTTCCAAATCACTGCCTTTGGCACTTATTGAAATTCCTACAGAAGTTTCTAAGAACATCCCTACTCCAAATACTTGTTAACAATTGTTTCTTTTCATGTATGAAATCGTCATTCTTTATGGAGGGAGATGAGAGCTAAGCATGGTTTCATTGCATTTATCTGATAAGTAATTTAAAAATGTTTAAAAATTCATGTTGACTCTCCTTGAGTGCTTATTGAAGAAATAGTTATCCCAATAAGTAGGATGGGTTTAATTAGACGGAAAGATTGTGTGGCTCTTTAGTGGTTGAATTCCTTGCAGAATTTTGTGTTATTTCCTCCTAATTAGACTGCATGTCAAATGTCTTCATCATAGGTTTTAGCTGGATCTTCACTTTGTTGTCTTTACCATGACTGTGTGGATATCCAAGCTACAGTCCACAAACCCAAAGAAGCTAAGTAACAAGAAGTTCCCATGGGAGGATGTTTGGTGTCACTGAAAAGGGGAAATAAAATAGACACCTAGGGTAGGAACAGAAAGGGAACTGGCTGTGAGAGCATATAGAGAACAGGAGGTATCAAGTGATCAACAGAGAGAGATCTGGGAAAGATAACTGGAATGGAGGTGGGTGTTTCTGAGATAAGCTAGAAGCCAGAGACAATGGAACTTCCCAGAAATCTATAAAGGTAACCATAGCTAAGATCCTCAACAATAAGGGATATGGAATCTGAATCAGCTATTTTCTATAACAAGACATAACTTCCAATTGAAGGATGGAGATACCAACACAGGCAAAAAACCATAGCCCCACAGTTTGTCTGGCATACAGAATTTCAGAAATAAAGTTGTAATAGAATATGAGGCAATTTTCAACCAATAAAGGACCCATATTGTGACACATGTCATGAGATCTCTCTCACTATTCTTCTATAATTGCAGAGAGGAGTCTGTCGTGCCAGATGTTTCAACCAACAGTTGATGGAAACCAATACAGTGACCCACATCCAACATTAGACAGAGATTGTGGAATACTTTGCAAGAGGGGAAGGAACAATTTAAGGAGCCAGAAAAGCCAAAGACATACTAAGAAAACTTACAGAATCAACTAACCTCAGCCCATCGGGAATTACAGAGACTTAACCACCAACCAGAGTGCATGCATGGGATAGACCTAGGACCTCTACACATAATGACAGTTGAGCAGTGTGGCCTTCATGTGGGACCCCTAACCACAGGTTCAAGGGCTGTCTCTGTTTTTATTGCCTTCCTTGGGTCCTATACTCTAACCTGAGCATATTTTCTAACCTCAATAATAGAAGATGAACCTAGTAGCACTACACATAGATAGGCTAAGGTAAGTTGATATCTGTAGGAAGACTCCCATTCGCTGAGACTGGAGGAGTTGAAAGAAGAGGATGGACTTGGAGGAGAGGAAAAAGGGAAAGCTTTCATTAGGATTAAAGTAAATAAATGAGTTGTTTAATGAAAAATATAAGCAATATAATATTAAAAATGATGAATTATTAAATGATTGTCTATATATACACTAGACAAAATTTAATGCATGAACAAAGATTTAAATATATATCTACCTCTCAACTAGAAGATAACTAAAAATAATATGTGCCTTCAACATGAACTTCTTCCTTTTGTAAAAGAGAAGTCTCTTGGTGTCATCATTCTACAGAGTTTCATGAGAAAGGAAAACTCTAAGTAGCCTAAGATTACAATACAGTACACAAAAATTATATTAACCAGATACAAAATTACATGAGTAAGGCATCTCATATCAAGATCTCCAACACTGAGTGAGAAATGAATATTTATTCCTTTGATCCTCTTTGCCAAATTTTATAAGACAATAAAAATATCAGACAAATCCAAATGGTTGCAGAGAAAAATGCCTGGAAAACATTCTTCTGATCCAAGCAGTAAGAATAGAGTAACTGTGGAGGGGAGTACCCATCAGAAGTTGCATAGATAGGCTGTCTCCCCAATGTCAAGACCTGTCACAACCACTGACACTCACAGGAAAAACATTATGCAAAACAAAATAAGAGACACAAAACGTGAAGCCCACTGTGATGGTTTGTATATTCTTGGACCAGGAGATGGCACCATCTGAAGGTGTGGCCTTGTTGGAATCGGTGTGACCTGGTTGGAATAGGTGTGTCACTGTGGGTGTGGGTATAAGATCCTCACCCTAGTTGCCTGGAAGTCAGTCTTCCACTAGCAGCCTTTGGATGAAGATGTAGAATTCTCAGCTCCTCCTGCGCCATGCCTGCCTGGATACTGCCATGCTCCCACCTTGATGATAATGGACTGAACCTCTGAACCTGTAAGCCAGCCCCAATTAAATGTTGTTTTTTATAAGACTTGCCTTGGTCATGGTGTCTGTTCACAGCAGTAAAACCCTAACTAAGACAGAAGTTGGTACTGGGAGTGGGGTATTGCTGTGATAGGCCTGACCATGCTTTTATTTGAAAGAATGTGGATTTTGGGACTTTGGATTTGGAAAGCAGTGGAATGCTTTGAATGAGGCTTAATGGGTCATCCTAGTAGGAATATGGAAGACTTTGTTGCTTGGAGTGATTTGAACTGTATTGACCTGGCCCAAGAGATTTCAAAGGAGAAGAATTTCAGAATGTGGCATGAAGGCTGTTTTTGTGGTATTTTGGTGAAGAATGTGGCTAATTTTTGCCATTGTCTGAAAAGTCTGCCTGAGGCTAAGGTTAAGAGACTCAGATTAATTGCATTGTCAAAGGAAGTTTCAAAAGAGCCCAGCAGAGACTTTGTTCTCTGGTTAAGTCCTATGAAGAGAAGTTTGAACAAGCATAGCAAGCTTAGAAAGGAAAAATATAAAATATATGGTTTGAGTATTAAAGTAGTACCAGGAAGTGAAATGGAGCAAAATCTTGTGTTCTAGGAGATAACAGATTAAGGCAGTGGGACCTTGGGGCAAGATTCTACCCAGCTTAATTAGGTGGTATACACCTTTAATCCCATGAGACAGGCATGCTGATCTCTGCATTCAGGATTCAATCTACAGAGCATGAACCAGGATAGCCAACATTAGGCAGTGAGGATTTAGAAAACATAAAGCTAGTGATAATGTAATAGTACAAGGGGATCATATTCTAGTTCCTGTAAGCAGCAGAACTCATTCTATGAAGCCACAATTACTCTGATACCTAAACCACAAAAAGACCCAACAAAGACAGAGAACTTCAGACCAATTTCCCTTATGAATATCGATGCAAAAATCCTCAATAAAGTTCTCACTAACCAAATGCAAGAACACATCAAAACAATCATCCATCCTGACCAAGTAGGTTTCATCCCAGGGATGCAGGGATGGTTCAATATAAGGAAATCCATCAATGTTATCCAGTATATAAACAAACTCAAAGACAAAAATCACATGATCATCTCGTTAGATGCAAAGAAAGCATTTGACAAAATCCAAAACCCATTCATGATAAAAGTCTTGGAAAGATCAGGAATTCAAGGCCCATAGCTAAAGATGATAAAAGCAATCTACAGCAAACCAGTAGCCAACATCAAAGTAAATGGTGAGAAGCTGGAAGCAATCCCACTAAAATCAGGGACTAGACAAGTGGGCAGCCGCCCATTTTCTCCCTACATATTCAACATTGTACTTGAAGTCCTAGCCAGAGCAATTCGACAAGAAAAGGAGGTCAAGGAAATACAAATTGGAAAGGAAGAAGTAAAAATATCTAATTTGCGAATGATATGATAGTATATATAAGTGACCCTAAAAATTCCACCAGAGAACTCCTAAACCTGATGAACAGTCTCAGTGAATTAGCTGGATATAAAATTAACTCAAACAAGTCAATGGCCTTTCTCTACACAAAGGATAAACAGGCTGAGAAAGAAATTAGGGAAACAACACCCTTCTCAATAGTCACAAATACTATAAAATACTTTGGTATAACTCTAACTAAGGAAGTGAAAGATCTGTATGATAAAAATTTCAAGTCTCTGAAGAAAGAAATTGAAGATAATCTCAGAAGATGGAAAGATCTAGCATGCTCATGGATTGGCAGGATCAATATAGTAAAAATGGCTATCTTGCCAAAAGCAATCTACAGATTCAATTCAATCCCCACAAAATTCCAACTCAATTCTTCACTGAGTTAGAAAGGGCAATTTTAAAATTCATCTGGAATAACAAAAAACCTAGGATAGAAAAAACTCTTCTCAAGAATAAAAGAACCTCTGGTGGAATCACCATGCCTGACCTAAAGCTGTACTACGGAGCAATTGTGATAAAAACTGTATGGTACTGGTATAGTGACAGACAAGTAGACCAATGGATTACAATTGAAGACCCAGAAATGAACCCACACAGCTATGGTCACTTGATCTTTGACAAGGGAGCAAAAACCATCCAGTGAAAAAAAGAGCATTTTCAACAAATGGTGCTGGCACAACTGGCAGTTATCATGTAGAAGAATGCGAATTGATCCATTCCTATCTCCTTGTACTAAGGTCAAATCTAAGTGGATTAAGGAACTCTACATAAAACCAGAGACACTGACTTATAGAGGAGAAAGTAGGGAAAAGCCTCAAAGATATGGGTACAGGGGAAATTTTTCTGAATAGAACAGCAATAGCTTGTGCTGTAAGATTGAGAATCAATAAATGGGCCCTCATAAAATTGCAAAGATTCTGCAAGGCAAAAAACACCATCAATAAGACAAAAAGACCACCAACAGATTTGGAAAGGATCTTTACCTATGCTAAATAACTTAGGGGACTAATATCCAATATATATGAAGAATTCAAGAAGGTAGACTCCAGAAAATCAAATAACCCCATTGAAAAATGGGGCTCAGAGCTAAACAAAGAATTCTCACCTGAGGAATACCGAATGGCTGAGAAGCACCTGAAAAAATGTTCAACATCCTTAATCATCAGGGAAATGCAAATCAAAACAACCCTGAGATTCCACCTCACACCATGCAGAATGGTTAAGATCAAAAACTCAGGTGACAGCAGATGCTGGCGAGGATGTGGAGAAAGAGGAACACTCCTCCATTGTTGGTGGGATTCCAAGCTTGTACAACCACTCTGGAAATCAGTCTGGCAGTTCCTCAGAAAATTAGACATAGTACTACCGGAGGATCCCACAATACCTCTTCTGGGCATAGATCCAGAAGATGTCCCAAATGGTAAGAAGGATACATGCTTCACTATGTTCATAGCAGCTTATTTATAATAGCCAGAAGCTGGAAAGAACCCAGATGTCCCTCAACAGAGGAATGGATACAGAAAATGTGGTACATTTACACAATGGAGTACTACTCAGCTATTAAAAAGAATGAATTTATGAAATTCCTAGGCAAATGTTTAGACCTAGAAGGCATCATCCTGAGTGAGGTAACCCAATCACAAAAGAACTCACACGATATGTACTCACTGATAAGTGGATATTAGCCCAGAAACTTAGAATACCCAAGATATAAGATACTATTTGCTAAACACATGAAACTCAAGAAGAACGAAGACCAAAGTGTGGACACTTTGCCCCTTCTTAGAATTGGGAAGAAAACACCAATGGAAGGAGTTACAGAGACAAAGTTTGGAGCTGAGACGAAAGGATGGACCATCTAGAGACTGCCATATCCGGGGATCCATCCCATAATCAGCCTCCAAACGCTGACACCATTGCATACACTAGCAAGATTTTGCTGAAAGGACCCAGATATAGCTGTCTCTTGTGAGACTATGCCGGGGCCTAACAAACACAGAAGTGGATGCTCACAGTCAGCTATCGGATGGATCACAGGGCCCCAATGGAGGAGCTAGAGAAAGTATCCAAGGAGCTAAAGGGATCTGCAACCCTATAGCTGGAACAACAATATGAACTACCTAGTACCCCCAGTGCTCCTGTCTCTAGCTGCATATGTATCAGAAGATGGCCTAGTCGGCCATCAGTGGAAAGAGAGGCCCATTGGTCGTGCAAACTTTATCTGCCTCAGTACAGGGGAAGGCCAGGGCCAAGAAGTGAGAGTGGGTGTGTGGGGAATCGGTAGGAGAGCGGGTGGGGGACTTTTGGGATAGCATTGGAAATATAAATGAAATAAATACCTAATAAAAAACAAACAAGGGCTGGTGAGATGGCTCAGTGGGTAAGAGCACCCGACTGCTCTTCCGAAGGTCCAGAGTTCAAATCCTAGCAACCACATGGTGGCTCACAACCATCCGCAACAAAATCTGACTCCCTCTTCTGGAGTGTCTGAAGATAGCTACAGTGTACTTACATATATTAATAAAATAAATCTTTAAAAAACAAACAAACAAAAAACAACAACAAAAACTAAATAAATAAATAAATAAATAAATAAATAAATAAATAAATAAAGGCAGTCACAGGTTGCCTGGCATGAAGATGCAAAAAGAAAATGGTGGATGGTGGACATAAATGGAATACAAACAGAACTTCAGCATGCAAATAAGTTAAGATTTCTACAAGTGGAAATATGTCTCTTAAGCAAACTCTGAGTCTTAGACAGACAGGGACCTGCAATTGTTGAGTTGCAAGCATCTCTAAATCCTGAGGAAAATATTCTATCATGTTTAAATGAAATTTAGAAAATTGCCAAGTGCTTATGTCACAGAGAATGGGTTCTGCTACCAAAACCTCACAGGTGTGATCCTCAACAGAAGCCATATTGGGGAAAAACATATCCTTCCCAGACTGTGGGAAAGACAGAGCGCAAAACTAGAAACACTTTTCTGTGTGGTGATATTTAATTATACATTTACACTAAGGAATCATGATGGTATGGAAACATAGCATGTTCTGTGAACATGCACAAAAGGAAACTAAATGAAGTATGGTGAATGCTAATTCAAAACGTATATATGAATTTGAAACCACCATTCTTGGTCAAACACTTTAACTGAAATCAGAGTCTTGGGTGTCTTATTTCTATGATGATCACTGGGTTCAGCCCAGGTCCAGCGCCAGAGCATGATATAGAAGGAACACATGCAAATAAGCCTTCTCTGTGCCCATGAAAAACAGCTCTGCACTGATCCTGCAGCTCTGACAGAGAAGCTTAGCCCTGGATTCTCAGTTCTTCCTATCCAGTGATCAGAACTGAACAGAGTCCACTCACCATGGACTTCAGGCTCAGCTTGGTTTTCCTTGTCCTTACTTTAAAAAGTAATTTATAGAGATGAGATTCTGTCTGTTGCATGCACATTATAAATAGTAAAAATATTTTGTTTGTTTAGATTCTTTTTTTTTAATTTATTTACGTGACATTTTTCTGACCAGCACTCTTTGTTTGCAGGTGTCCAGTGTGAGGTGCAGCTGGTGGAGTCTGGGGGAGGCTTAGTGCAGCCTGGAGGGTCCCTGAAACTCTCCTGTGCAGCCTCTGGATTTACATTCAGTAGCCATTTCATGGCATGGGTCCGCCAAACTCCAGATAAAAGACTAGAGTGGGCCGCAAACATTTATCCTGATGGTGGTACCGCCTACTATCCAAACACTGTGAAGGGCCGATTCACCATCTCCAGAGACAATGCCAGGAACACCATGTACCTGCAAATGAACAATCTGAGGTCTGAAGACACAGCCTTGTATTACTGTGTAAGACAAGACACACAATGAGCAAATTTTACTGTGAGCTCAAACTCAAACCTCCTACAGAGCATCCAGGACCAGCAGGGGGAGAGAGAGCACACAGAGTTACAGCCTGTAAAATTAAAAAAAAAAAAAAAAAAAAAAAAGACTAAAGAGTACCAAGAAAACTGTACCCCAGTTATATCACCCAGTGGGTAAATAGCTAAATAAACTATGACATACTGCTATGTGGAAATAGACTCCTCCAAAAATTAAAGTCAATTACTTAGCAACATCATGGAAAATTGTCCTTGCAGGCAATTATTTTGTTTTGTTTTCTTTTTGTTTTTTCAAGACAGGAATTCCTTGTGTTGCCCTGGCTGTCCTGGAACTCACTATGTAGACCAGGCTGGTCTCGAACTCACAGAGATTAGCCTGCCTCTGTCTCCCAAGTACTGGGACTAAAGGTCTGTGCCACCACCATCTGGCTGATGATAACTGTTTCAAGAGTACAAAGTAATATGTACAATTACAATTATGAAAAAATGAAAAGTGTATTCCTGGGAAAAAATTGTCTCCATCCTCCAACCCACCTTCAAAATATTCGACCCAAAACTGTTCCTGTCTAAAAGAAATGCAGGGACAAAAACAGAGCAGAAACTGAAGGAATAGCTGACCAGACACCAGCCCAACTGAGAGAGATGCAGATACTTACAGCCAAACATTGGACTCAGTTCAGGGATGCCTATGGAAGAGTTAGAAGATGGAATGGAAGATTTGAAGGAGATGGGAACCCCTGAGAAACACCAATATTGTCAACTAATCTGTACACCTGGAAGCTCCCAGGGAATAAGCCACGAGGCAAAGAGCATACACTGGCTGGTCAGAGGCCCCTGGCACACATGGCCTTGTCTGACTCAGTGGGAGAGGATGACACTAATCCTGAAAAGGCTTGATGCCCCAGGGAAGGGAGATCCAGAGGAGGTGAACTTCTCAGTGATGAACAGTTTGGGGGATGTGGGAATAACCCTGGGGTGGGACTGAGTGAAGGCAACATATCAGATGTAAATAAATTAAAAAATTAACTAATTAATAAAAAGGGTCCTGGGAGTAATGAAGGGATGGACTCCTCTTGCCTGGTTTGCAGATCTATAGAGATTCTCTCTAAAAGTATGGTGGGTAGTAATCCTTGAAGTATACAAATATTTATGCAAGTTTCTATTCTCCCATGTATTTTTTAATATTTAACTATTTATCTATTTATTTATTATATTATTTCTGTGTGCCTTTCTGTTGGTCAGTCATTTTTATTTGTCTCTATGTCTCTGTGTTGTTCTGTTTATGTCACTGTCTCTACCTCTCTACCTCTCTCTCTCTCTCTCTCTCTCTCTCTGTTTGTGTGTGTGTGTGTGTGTGTGTCTGTCTCTGTCTCTGTCTGTCTGTCTGTCTGTCTGTCTCTCTTTGTGTGTACTTCTTAAGATAAGATGTCTTTTTCTATCACTATAAACAATAACTTTATTTCTTGATAGACTGATTGGCCACTAATTCTCATGACCACATTGTCTCCAAATGTCAGTTCCTTAATGATTGACTATCAAACCTACCTCATTTTGTAGTTATGCAGAACTACATCCAGATCCCTCTGTTCATGTGGTAAGAACTTAAATCAAAGAACTGTTTCTACAGCCACAGTGCAGATGACTTAAATATAAGTTATAATGTGGCTTGAACAGCATGCAGAGCATCACACAAGGCAGAAGTGAATCTGATTGAGCACCAGGGGCAGATCCTGAAGAACCAAGGAATACTTGAGTCTGTGGAACCATAGACTCAGAACAATGATCCAGGAAGATTCCCTGGTTAAAGTGCTATGGGTGACTCAAGTTAGAGCAAATATGAAAAACAGGCAGAGCTTGTGACCAATGAAGCAGATGACTTTCAATCTCTCCATCACCCTTACAAAGATGCCATGAAACAGACCTAGCACTGACCCAGCTGTCAGTGGTGGTAATAAAATCTGTGTGTGGCTCCAGAACTGAGACATGAGGCCAATGTAGTTCATTAAGTTCAACACAGTTTCTAACCAAGTCAAGGTGAAACCTCTAGTCTTTCTTTATTCCCTCCTAATTTATTATGGTTTAGTTTGTATACTTCCCAAAGAATCCAATAGGCTGAATCATTTTTCCTTTTCTCACACTAATCCCTTTCCTTCTCCCAGGGTTCTAAGGATCTTCTTTACACTGTTCTCCCAGAACCGTGATATAAAGAATGATTGGTTCATTCTCAGTTCTTGTTCCTCATCAAAGGAAGTCATTTGTACCACTTAGAACTCAAATATAACAACACTTCGTGAAGGCATGCTATAATCATATGGGTGGTATCACTAAAAAATAGTAGGAATGTCTAGAGCCATGCCATCCCGAAAACACCAGATCTCATCTAAAAGAGTAAGAGGATATTAGAAACCAGGGGATGATGATCATTCAATCAAAGCATGATGGGACCTGAGAAACAGACAGTTTGACACATTCTCATGGAGTTGTGTTACCTGTGATAATAGCATAGCTGGGACTGCAATACATTGGTTTCCTGAGAATTCTAGAGAAATCAGAGAAAAGGTCTTTGTTTTTATAGGTTCAACAAGATGTCAGGGATCTAGAAGATGCTGGAAGGGACCATCACAGCAGCTTCTACAGAGTGATTCTACATTCTCTGTCCTGCTCTGCCATCATCAGGTCCATCCACCTGTCTGACAACACTGTCTCTGCAAGGGAGATAAGGCTTTAACACCACGCCCACAAAAACTTCACAACCACAACTGCACTAGGGAATGACTGTGTAACTGGACCTGGTCCAGAAAGGCTGATGATGCCAGAGACTGACAATTTTTTTTATTTCATCTCATTTTCCAACACAACATGATAAATGATTTCTAAGATGTTTCCATAATTGACGTCTTCTCAGAGCCAAACACCAAAGTTCCTATAATTTCTATACATTTGTAAAATAGATGTGCATATGTGTACAGCAATGCAGAGAAAGGAGACTTTGGAACCACAGAGCACAGGGTGAAAGATTGCAGAACTAAAGCAAACAGAGGAGTCATGTGTAACTAAATCCCTAAATTTCCATGACAACTACACCAAGAGGACTGAGCTGTCTACAATATATAGAACATCATCACTGCCCCCATCTCACTGCTTTGAATATGTGCCCTTTAATCTCATTCACTGGCCAAAGATGTACAAATATGTGGGTTCATCAAATGGGCTACTTCACTGCTATTTCCCAGTGGTCACCTCAGTCCACTCTGGGTCACTTTTCACAATAACTGTGAGCTCAAACACAAACATCATGTAGGGCACTCAGGGCCAGCAGGGAGAACAAAGAGCACATAAAGCACCTAGTGACTGAGTGTCATAGTCTGTGTGGATATAACTGGAGGAAAGAGAATGTGGGACTCCTTTGTGTCTAGGTTGCCTCTCTACAGGGATTCTCTCTACAAGTACTAGTGTAGTAACACTTGAAATATACAAATGTTTATTCAAGTTTCTGTTTTCCTGTTTAATATCTGTTTTGTATTCACTGGTTTATTTATTATGCAGTTTCTTTCTCTCTGTTAAAGTCTGTGTTTGTCTCTCTGTCTGTTTGAAGATCTGTTTATGTCTCTCAGTCTCTGTCTACCTCTATATATTTGTATCTATCTACTCTATCTCTCTCGCTCTCACTGTGTGTGTGTGTGTGTGTGTACACACACACACACACACACACACATATATATATATATATATATATATATATATATATATATATATATAGAGAGAGAGAGAGAGAGAGAGAGATGAGATGTCTTCTATCAATTTACACAATAATTTTGAAATAAAGTCTATCACTGTGTGTGGATCTCACTATCTTAGTAGACTGGCCACTGTGTCCCAACAATCACATTGTCTGTACATTGAAGAGGTAGGCTTACTGATTGGCTACAAAACCTACCTCTTTTGTAGTTGTGGAGACTAAACACAGATCATTCTGATGGTATTGTAAGAACATGAAGAACAGAGCTATATCTACAGCCCCATAATAAATGGCTTTTAATGTGATTTGAAAAAATGCAGAGCATCAGACAAGGCAGACACAAATCTGTATGAGGAATAGGGTCAAATCCCAAAGAAATAAGGAAAGTTTAAGACTGTGGAGCCCTAGACTCAGGACAGGAACTCAGTAAGATTCCCTTCACTAAGCACTATGTGGGCTTCAAATTAGAGCCAACATGGAAATCAATCAGGTCCTGTGACCCATGAAGCAGATAACGTTCAGTATCTTCCATCATCCACAGACCCAATATGCATCCATCTGTGGTGCTAGTAATAAAACTGTGTGTGAAACTCCAGCACTGAGACATGAAGCCAATGTACCTTGTGATACTCACTGACCATCAGTAAGCTCAACATAGGTCCTAATCCATTCAAGGGGTAATCTCTCTCTCTCTCTCTCTCTCTCTCTCTCTCTCTCTCTCTCTCTCTCTCTCTCTCTCTCTCTCTCTCTCTCTCTCTCTCTTTCTCTCTTCTCTTTACTAGTTATGATTTAGTTTGTATACTTCCCCAAGAATTTAATAGGACAAAATATTTTTCTTTTTAACACATGAATCCCTTCTTCTTCCACTAGGCTCCTAAGTATTTTATTTTACACTGTTGTACAAGAAACATGAGATAAATGATGATTGGCTCATTCTGAGTTGGTGTTTCTCATCACAAGAAGTCAGATGTGGCACTCAGAATCTAAATATAACATTCTTCTCAATGGTATTCTGGTTCATTTAGATGGTGTCACCATAGGAGTATAAGGGTCTACTACCATACCATTCAGAATGCACCAGATCTCATCTAAAACCTTAGGAATTTATTAGAAGCCATGGGATGATGATTGTTCATTTAAAGCAGGATGCATCCTGAGAAATGGTCAAAGTTTGTCAAATTGTCCTGGAGTTGTGCTGTGTGTGATAATGACATAGCTCAGTCTGCAAAACATTGGTTTCCTATGAGTTCTGGAGACATAAAAGGAATGGCCTCTGTTTTCCTGGGTTCACCAAGTTGGCAGAAATCTAGAAGGTGCTGCCATGAACCACCACAGGTGCTTCTACAAAGTGATTCTACATTCTCTGTCCTGCTCTGCCATCATCAGGTCCATCCACCTGTGTGACCACACTGTTTCTGAGAGAGAATTGAGGCTTTAAACACCATGCCCATAAAAACTTCAAGTCACATCTGCACTAGGGAATGACTGGATAACTTCAAACTATAGTCCACACAGACAGATGATGTCTGAGACTTATAATTATTCAGATTACATCTCAATTTCCAATACAACTTGATTAATGACTTGCAACATTTTTTGGTAATTGATATATTCTGAGAGCCAAACACCAAGGTCCTTCTAATTTCTGAACATTTATAAAGTAGGTGTGTAGATGTGCATAAAAATGCAGAGAAAGGAGTCAAGGGAATAATGGAGGGCGGGGTGGAAGATTATGGTGCTACAACAAATGAAGAGAGAATTCAAATGTCACTATATCCCTGAATTTCCATAAGAGCTACAGCAATAAGGCTGAGATGTGTACAATATATAGAAGGTCACCCCCATCTCACTGCCTTGAATATGTTTTCTTTAATCTCATTCACTAGTAAAAGAAGTGGTAGGATGTGGGTTCATCGTGAATTTTTACTTTACTGTTATTTCACAATGGTCACCACAGTCCACTCTGGATGAATTTTTGAAGTATCCTATTTGCATACAAGAGAAGCATCAACAAGGTATCATGTTTAAAAGTCTGTAAAAAATATATATACAACCTAAGTGAGTAGTGAAAGAGTCTGTGTAGTTTGCTTACAGATCTGTGAGTCATGAACTAAATGCAGAATGAAAAGTGTTATTCAGAAAATCAGTGTGCTCTGTGGGCTCCACTTCAATAGATTGTCAATGTGAGGCAGATTTGGAAGACATATTGATGAGGTTTTTAGAATCCTGGATCTGAACATACAACAGTCATTTGAACAGCTCCACACAATGCTAAATGTAAAGTACCCACTGTCATGTTACACAGAACCAGGCCGAGGACCAGTCTGGTGGTCAAATAGAATGAACAGGAAGCAGGCTGTACCTAAAATATATCAGAACCATCATTTAAATTCCTAATTCTTAGGACTTCACTTTTGACCAAGAACATGTGAAATGTGTTTTTGAGATTTGTAGTTGTTTGAATGTTTGGACTCTATGAAGTGGCACTTATTGGAGGTCTGGTCTTGTAGGAGTATGTGTAGCCTTGATGGAAGAAGTACATCCCTATGTGAACTTGGAGTGGGAGGTTGAGTTCCTATGGTCAATCTCTGTCCAGTAAGGAAGGGAAACCCTTCCTGGCTGACTGGAACAGAAGCAGAGACAAAAAGCCAAGCATTGGGCTGCACTCACAGTCTCTAATGGAAGTTTCCTGAAGGATAGAAGGGCTCAAAGGAAAACCACAGGAAAACCAACAAACTCATTTAACCTGGACCCTTGTGGGCCATCAGAGACTGAGCCACCAAACATAGAGCAAACACAGGCTGGACCAAGGCACCTGGCACAGCAGATGTGCAGCTCAGATTCCATGAAGATCCCAAAACCACTGGGGCAGGCATTGTCCTTAAAGCTGTTGCTTTTCTGTGGAATTCATTCCCCTAGTGGACTGCCTTGACTGGCTTCAGTGGGAGAGGATGGGCAAAATCCTGCAGAGATTTGATATGCCAGGAATGTTGGATAACCAAGGGGCTCACACCCTCTCAGAGAAAGAGGAGGATGGGGTATATAATTTGTGACTGCGGACAGAGGGTGGGGAGTGAATGTAAAATAAATAAATAATGACTGAATGAATGAATGAATGAATATTACTTGTGATTCCCCTTCTGCCTCCTTCAGCATATCCTACCAGTATGTGCCATGACAATCACAGCAGAAAGATGGAGGGAGTGAACTGTGTGGAAAAAGGAAACAGGGAAGGGAAAGGGGGAACGTGATGAGGTATTGGAGTTTGGGACAGGACAGAAGCCCTGAGGGCCAGCAGAAAGAATGGAAACAGGCATCCTTGAGATATAGGATGTGAGGGACCCTCTAGAATGTACAGGAGAGCTGGGAGGTGAGAGGTTCTCAGGAATCAAAGAAAGGGACCTTAGAAGAAATGCCCTACAGTGAACTTGTACAGAGTGAACTTGTAGAATCCACCTCTGGTGGAAAAGTAAGACCCCAAGTGGTGGGATGAGTTTTTCATCCCACAGCCATCGACTCTGACCCACAATTGTTCCTGTCTAAAAGAATTTCAGGGGCATAAAAGAAGAAGAGCCTGAGGGAAAGGAGGCACAGTGACCACATTGGGATCCAGCAGGCCTGACAATGCTACTGACAACATTGCTTACAGACAAGAGTTTAGCATAACTGCCCTCCAAGGGGCCCAACAAGCAGATGACTGAGACAGATTCAGATATTACACCCAACCAAGGGACAGAAGCTGGGAAGCCATGTGAATTAATGGACCATGGAGTTGAGAGTTCAGGTCCTCATGAGAAGACAAATTTCTTGCCCTCTGGCCTCCAATTGAGCTCCTGAACCTTAGCCAATGCATGTAGGTAAAGTAGGTGGTAAAATAACCAAAAAATGGATATTAAACACAATATGTCAAATAACCTTGTAACAAACATAATGATTGAAGGTTTCAAAAACATCTAATAATTTAACCAAGTGTTTTGGGCATGGAGAGAATGCAGCCCTGGATGCAATCTATGGGTAGTTGATTCTACTGTGACATTAGCAAATACTATGAATGTTTCTCAGAAAATGACAGACACAAGATCATGTGCAGGAAACTGAAATCTCCTTTCATGGTGAGTAGACAAGAGAAGCAGAGAATGAGGAGAGAAATCAGAGAAAACAAGAAGGAAGAAAGTAAGAGAGGGAAGAAGGAAAGAAGGAAGAAAGGAAGAAAGGAAGGAAGGAAGGAAGGAAGGAAGGAAGGAAGGAAGGAAGGAAGGAAGGAAGGAAGGAAGGAAGGAAGGGGCAGAGGGAGGGAGGGAGGGAAGGAGGGAGGGAAGGAAGAAAGGAAGGAAGGAAGGAAGGAAGGAAGGAAGGAAGGAAGGAAGGAAGGAAGGAAGGAAGGAAATAAGGATTGAAAAGCCATGAGTCTAAAAGGGATGAGAAGGGTTATCAGGAGAGGAAAAAGGAAGAAGTTAATGGTGATAAACTAATATAATCACAAAACATTACAAATAATCATGATATTGTTCAGTTTTAGTAGAATATGTAACATAGATTGAAAAACTTTGAATATGCAAGATATTAATGTGCATATAGGTGTCCGTTCTTTTATGTATTTCTTTGTGTAGTTGGTCTGCTATGCATGTCTGTCTATATGTCTACATCTGGGTGTTTTTGTTTGCTTGGGAGATGCATATTTTCTTATAAAAGGTAAATGGTTTACATGACAGAGGTTATCACAGCATCCTATGACCATATATCCCAGTTCATGAATCAAATGCCCAAGGAGGCTGAGAGTTAGGCTTTGCCTTCAGGGTTGGGCATTGCTTCAACAGACAGCCCAACTTCCCTTCATACCTAGTCTTCAAAGTGAATCTCAGAACACCAGAGGCTGATAACTCACTTCAGCTCCTGCCTTCCTCATTTCAGTTTGTGGCAAAGACTGTGTTGCTCATCTGCATAGTCCACTCTTGTTTTTTTACATTGTTATTCATGGGCGTGGTGTTGAAGAAAACATGAGATACCTGCATATACTGTGGGTCATCTTCACAGTACAATTGAGGATGAAATATAGACCAGGTTCAGATGTGGAGTTGCCATTTGATATGAAGTTTCCTTTTCCTTTTTGTATTCCTCCTCTCCTCTCCTCTCCTCTCCTCTCCTCTCCTCTCCTCTCCTCTCCTCTCCTCTCCTCTCCTCTCCTCTCCTCTCCTCTCCTCTCTCTCCTCTTCTCTTTCTCTCTCCCTCTATCTCTACCTCCCTTCCCTCCCTGCCTCCCTTTTTCCTCCCAAACTACATTCTATAGTGATGCAAATAAGTTGGGAATGGTAAGCTACAAGTCAGAGAAAATGAGCAAAATAATTCAAAGTAATACACTTCAGCTTAAAAATCACATCTGTACACAATTCTATTATTAAATTATTATATATAAAAATTGTATTATTAAATTATCAGAATGTTGTAATAATTACTGACTCTAATTATGAAGAGTTATACCACATGTAGCAACAGCGGGATTCATTTATAATGATTCAGAATTCAAAGTGTTAGTGTTACAGCTTCAAATGGCAATCAGAAATAGGAGCCATCCATTATATATCATGCATACTCAAACTCAGGCAAGATTCTCAGGTCCATTAGCATAAGGAAATGAAGATATTGACCAAGTATCAAAAGAAAATATGTTAGAAGTCTCAAATTTTCATGAAAACACCAAGTTAATACTAAAGTTTGAAAAAAAATTCCTATAACCTGGCCACAAGCCAAAAAAAATTATAAGAAAATACCCTGCCTGTTCTCTGTGTAACAAAATGCATCACCACCCACTGGAAGAAACTCTAAGGATCCCAAAAGAAATGACATCAGGCAGATAGATATGTTATATTTTCCAGTATTTGGAAAACTAAAGTTTGTGTACTGCACATTGATACATATTCAGGGCTTCAATGGGCAATTTCTTTGAGTTCCGATAAATCTGATTTGGCCATTCACATTTACTGGAAGTAATGGCTATGTGGTAATGGAGCTATACAAGTGATTGTGGCTATTGGGATGTGTGGGATGTATCAGTAAATGAGACTGTGTGTGTGCTGTTGTGGTGGTAATTAGACAGACTCTCACCTTCTCCACATCCACTCTCTCAGCAGAAGCATTTTATCTTGTCCTGGTATGTTATCTATTGATGTTATCAATACCATGCCCAAAACAATGTGGAAGGAAAAGGGGTTATTTCACCATAAACCATGTAGTACCTTATGACATGAAATCAAGGCAGGAACCAACAGATGAGAACTGAATCAGAAACCATAAAGGAAGTGTGCTTATCAGCTGGCTCTTGGTAGTGTGTCAGCATGCTTCTGTCTGCAAACCAGGAACACATGCTCATTCCTGCCAGGCTGGGCCATCAGGCCTCAATCCTTAATCAGGGAAACATGCCACAGTCTTGCCAGCAGACCAATCTGATGGAGGAAATTTTACCAAGTGAGGGTTGTTGTTCCCTAATAAACCTGGCTTGTATTATATTGACAGAAATCAAATAACCACACAAATGGATAGGATGGTACTGTCGCTACAACATGACACATTGTGAGTGTTCATGTGCTCACTACACTTAAGCAAACAAATGACTCGCAAAACACTAAGAATAAGGAACGACATCCAAAAAGAATATATTTACAAGTAATGTGTGCCTTTATCATGATCTCAATCCCTTTGAAAATGACTTTTTCCTAGTGAGTTCCTTTCAGAGAGTTTCATGGAAAAGAGACAACCATGGAGCAAAAGAGTACAGAATACAGACTCTATCTATCTCTGCAGTAACCAAATACAAAAATGCTTGAATAAGCAGGACAGTGGTGCACACATTTAACTGCAGCACTTGGCAGGCAGAGGTGTGTGTATCTCTTTAGTTGGAGAACCTGACAACAGGTTTAAAGTCACAAGCCAGCTTGAATGAAGAAAGACAGTGTGTGTGGAGTCAGCCACTGGGGTCCATGTTAATAAAAGCCTACAGGGATCAGCACTACTAGGGTTGACACAGGTCAATTCACATGGCAACTGACAGGGCTCTCTCTAATAGTGGCAGGCAGTTTACAGGGTCAGCACTAGTAGTGTTGATGGAAGAAAATCTTAATTATTATCTGGGCCTAGTACTCTCTGTGACCTATGAGAAATTATAAACTATTTAAACTCTTGGAAGGCCAGCTAGAAAGAAAAATAAGAGAGAAAATTGATACACTCCTTCACAAAAACAGTGGATGAATCAAATCAGGTCCAACAACTTCACATATACACAGTCAGACAGACAAACAGACATAAGGGATGGATGGACCAGAGCACCCACAAGCAGACTCCGACCATTTGACAGACAGACACACACAGACAGACATACAGACACACAGATATATACACATGTACAAATTGAAAGGATGGAGTAAAACTTCAACAAGCAAGCTCTAATAATTTTATATAGGCATGTATATACATATGTGGATTTGATGGATGCAGCAAATGCTGTTTCCAACGACCCTACACAGATGTACATACATGCAGATTTGATAGATGGAGCTAAGCTCCAACAACATTATTTTCATCCATGGCTTACATATACCACCAAAATACTCCTAAATTACAATGTAAATTACATTGTATTTTTCTTTTACTGAAATATAAGAAGACGCTATGTTCTCCAATACATTTCCATGAAAAATTACAATAGAGTTCAAGTAAAGAAAACAAATTAACCAAGAAACCATGTACATTCATTACTAAGCAACATTTTAGATTCACATAGTGTGAGCAAGCAAGGTAATTTTTTTCAATCACTTTTTCTTACTGGTAGTCAACAATCCACAGTTATAAAGTAAGGATCAATTATTTTATTGTTCATCTTAAAATTAATCTTACAAAAATCTTAATAGAGTCACAAACTTAATCTTTTGTATAAAAACAGTCATTTCTACTTTAAATCCAAAGAGTTCACATCTACTCATCAATCACTTTTACTAAATCAATTAGCATGCTGAGGGTGAAAATGGGTATAAGAAAATCATTACTTTAATCACCAGCCCAGCTTCAACAAAAAAGACATGTCAGCTAGTGCTGCCAATTTTCTTGTTCCTTGACCTTAAAAATCCCTGGCTTAACTATTAAGAGTGACTTTGCTCAAACTTCAAATTGTTTCCTAAGATTCATGTTTGTGCTAACCATTGGACCACATTCCATGTGCCCTAAAACAGCTGTTCTTCATGCATGGCCCTTGACAGAGCAAGTTCCCCGGCAGGCAGAGATCCAATATAGCTAGGATTACACAGAGAAACCTTGTCTTGGAATCAAATATTTCAATACAAAAAGACAGACAGACAGACAGACAGACATATATACATATGCACATACATACATACATACATACATACATACATACATACATATATACATATATAAATACATAAATAAAAAAACAAACCCAACTTTTAGTTAAGTGGACTTAAACTGATTCCATCGCACCTTGCATGGGATAGTTGTCTCCCTACTGTTAAGACCTGCCTCTGTCACTGTCATTCAGAAGACAAAGATCATGCACAAAACAGACAAAACAAGAAACCCAAAAGCAGAGGACTCCAATGACAAGTAATAGACCCAGACCCACAGTCTCGGAAGTCTGACTGTACAGTTGGATCCAGCCCTTTCCTCTCTTCCCTGGGATTTACATTACCAAGGCATGGAGAAAAGCTCTACAATATCTGTTCTCTATGGTGGTCAACGCCTCAAGGCACAGGTACCCCACATTCATGCCTGCCTTCCCTATTTCTTGGTATAATGTAGACTACTCCAGCCTATTTTGTACTCCACTTAACAAAACTCAAGACAAGCAGCATGTTACTGCCTACTCTGAAGTGTTCTGGACAGGTGACCTCCCATCCCTCACCAATGCAATAATATTATTTAGGAATTTGAGGTTATATGTGGTATAAATTAAGAGGAGAGAAAGAGAGGAAACTACAGAGAAATATAAACTGACAGGGATCAAGAGTAACAAAAGCTAGTCCCCAAGTTCCATGTCCCTAAGTGGCAAGGAGTATAGTCTGAGCCTAGTGAGATGAGATCCAAATCTGACTCTTGGGTCATCTTTTAGATAAAAATGTGACAGAAGTTGAAGTAAATGTCTAGGTTGGGCTTCCTTGCAATCTATTTTCCAAACAAGATAACAATAGATCTGGCTCCACAGACACCGTGAGAGTAAATTTAATATTTCCTTAAGCACTATGTCTGATCACTAAAAGCCCAATTCATCCAAAATACTCTTCTGGAATATAGAGAGTTATAAAAACACACATAGTACACAATACACAGGACCCTGTTCTGCCTGAACTTCATGAATGTGGGCTCATTTACTGTAAATATTCCCATGTTTTTCTTCCTAGCACTGCACAGTGCAAATCCTACAACTTCCTGTTTATCTACAATGTGAACTCCAGACAGTACCAGAAAAATATTCCTTAATTTCCCCTCCAGGTGCTCCAAAAAGCACAGGGCAAATTTCTGTCACCAGGAGGGCAAACTGCAAACCTTGCTCATTGTTTCCTTTTATCCTCTCAGGAATGCAGAGCAGCCCTCAGGCAAAGGATAAAAACCCACACAAAGCTGAGAAGCCCCATCCTCTTCTCATAGAGCCTCCATCAGAGCATGGCTGTCCTAGAGCTGCTCCTCTACCTGGTGACCTTTCCAAGCTGTAAGTGTTTCAGGGTTTCAGTAGAGGGACTAAGACACGTCAGCTAGGAGATGTGTGACTAATGGTGATGTTGCTTGTACCCAGGTGTCCTGTCCCAGTTCCAGCTGAAGCAGTCAGGACCTGCCCTTGTGCCGCCCTCACAGAGCCTGTCCATCACTTGCACTGTCTCTGGGTTCTCATTAACCAGCTGTGGTATAAGCTGGCTTCAATGGTCTCCAGGAAACGGTCTGGAGTGGATGGGAGCAATATGGAGTAATGGAATCACGAACTATAATGCAGCTCTCGTATTCCGACTGAGCATCAGCCGGGACACCTCCAAGAGCCAAGTTTTCTTAAAAATAAACAGTCTGCAAACTGATGACACAGCCATGTACTACTGTGCCAGAAACACTGAGGGAAGCCCAGTGTGAACCTGAACAAAAACCTCCCTACAGAGATGCTCAGGACCAGCAGGGGGCGCTGAGGACCAACAAGGACGTTCCAGGATCACTTCAAAATCTAGGAATTTCTGGCCTATGCTAGATGAGAAGTGTTGTAATGTTAGAGATGTGGACTTTTCTTCCAGCCATGGAAATTCTCTAGAGCCTTCTCTCCAGTGGCATATTCTGATAAAATTATCGTGTGGTCACACTCTAGAAGCATTTTAAAGGTTCTATAATAAAACAGTATTTAAAGAAAACAAGTTATTGAACTAATATTTATGAAGAAAACTCAGTGGAACACTGTGTGTGTGTGTGTGTGTGTGTGTGTGTGTGTGTGTGTGTGTGTGTGTGTGTGTGTGTGTGTGTGAGGACAGCCAGGGAGGTTTGCTAATAGATTGTTTATCGCATGACTGCTGTTTTAATAACGTGTCTAGGTTTACTTAAATGATGTTTGAAATCAATTTTATTCACCTTCTTTAACATGAAGTTTTCAAATACATTCCCACAATTTAATGATGACACAGTTATTATTCTGAATGCTAAATCATAAGATCTGTTCCTCATATATGAAAAACATAATATGCTGTTATTAACTGTGGCCAACACACATACATATTATTATTGAAATAATCCTTCCCATCTAACTGACTAGTGTTCTCATTCTACACTGTCCAAGCTATGACCAGCCTGCCCTGATTTCACTTCACCTCAGCTCAGTTTGTTTGTGTTCCACTTGATATGATGGTGCCTGGTTATCATTGAAAAAGGGTCCTAGAAATTCACACAATGTGACATTTAGTTTATTGTAAACAAAGCTGCAGCAAAAATGAGAAGGAATATTTTCATTGTTATTTCAGGTGCTGTAAAACCAGCTCAGTAGTTAAGAAAACAACCCGTTCTTGGAGGAGAACCATGTTATGATCCTGATGCCCAGTGTGCACCTCGTAGCCACATGTAATTCTAGAAAACCCAGTAAAACTTTGTCCTCCATGAGGACTACATACACTGCTCCCACTTGAGAGATAGGTCCTACCTATCCTCAGGTGGCTCAGGGCAGGATGTAGTAACCTCACTAATCCTTATTGTTTCCTTGGCTCGTCCTCCTAACACACACACACACACACACACACACACACACACACACAAATACACCACAATCAACAAAAGTCAAAGCAATATAGCACCACTAGGGAACAAATATGCTCCTACAGTAAGGCCTGGATATACTAAGGAAAACAAAGCACAAGAAGATACTCTTAAATTTGATCTTACACTACTGACAGAGGTCAGTAAAGAGGAACTAAATAAGTTGCTTAAATAAATGCAGGAAAATACACTGAAACAGGTAGAGGCATTCAAAGAGAAACCAAATGAATACAAATAAATACAGGAAAATAAAATCATACAGGTAACAGGTATGAATAAAACAACTCAGAAAACCTAGGAAAGAGAACAGAACTAGAGAAATAAGCAGCACCAACAGAATAAAAGTGATGGAAGAGAGAATCTCAGGCTAGAACAAACTGATACATCATTGAAAGAAAATACAAAATCTAAAAAATTCCTAACACAAAACATCCAGAAAATTTGGACACATTAAAAGAACAGACCTAAGAATGACAGTAAAAGAGGAAGAAGAACATTTCTACCTCAAATACCAAGAAAACATCTTCAACAACATTGAAGAATAAAATTTCTGAACTTAAAGAAAGAGGTGCCAATAAACATATAATATACTAACAGCAAACACCAAACAGATTGGACCACAAAAGAAAATCTTCCAACCACATAATAATCAAAACACTAAATTAAAAGCTGTAAGGGGAAAAGATCAAGTAACATTTAAAAGTAGACCTATCAGAATTACACCTTACATCTCAACCAAGACACTAAAAGCTAGAAGAACCTGGTGAGATGTCTTGCAGAAACTAAGAAACCACAAATGTCAAACCAGACTATTATATTCAGCAAAACTTGCAGTCACCATAGATGGAAAAAAAATCCATGTCAAAACCAAAATTTTTTTAAACAACATTCTAATGACTCAGCCCTACAGAGGATATTAGAAGGAAAACTCCAAACAAATAAGGCTAACTACACACAAGAAAATACAAGAAATAAATAATTTCGCACAATTAAAACCAATAAAAGAAAAACACACATACACACCTTACAACCAACAACATGAAAATAATAGGAATTAATGACCATTGGTTATGAATATCTTTTAACATCACTGGTCTCAATTCCCCAGTTAAAAAACATAAGCTAACAGAATAGATGTATAAGCAGAATCCATCATTGCACTCTATATAACAAATATATCACAACAACAAAATAGATAGTACCTTACAGGAAAGCGCTAGCACATGTTTTCCATGCAAACAGACCCAAGAAACAAGCTGGAGTAATCATTCTGACACCTACTAAAAGATATATTCAAAAAATTATCAAAGAAGATGAGGAAGGACATTTCATATTCATCAAAGGAAAAATCCACCAAGAGGATATCTCAATTCTGAACATCATCTATGTCTCAAATGCAAAAGCAATCACATTTGTAATAAAGAAGTTACTAAAATCACACATCAAATGCCACATGTTAATAGTGGGAGACTTCAACAATGTGCATTCCTAAACATAATAAAAGGAATATAGAACAGGGCAATAAACACCATCAAATCAAATGGAGAGAAACTTAAAGCAATTTCACTAAATTCAAGGACAAGACAAGGCTGCCCACCTCTCCCTATCTATTGTCTATAGTCCTTAAAGTTCTAGCTAGAGAAATAAGACAACTAAGGGAGATCAAGGGGATAAAAATAACAAGAAAATAATCAAAGTAAACGTATTTGCATATGATATATGGGTACACAGAAGTGGCCCAAAAAACTCTACAAGAGGACTTCACTTTTGATCAATAACAGAAACAACATGTTATTGAGGCTCTACCACTCTTTACTATGGAATCATGAGTATATCCACACAGATGTAAGTACAATATTGAATAAATAGTGCAGAGATGCATGGTCCTCTGAAGGAAAAGAGAAGTGCCATTATTATGGAGATGTCCTTTAAATTCTCTCCTCTTGGATATGCTCTCTGGTTACATTTGTATGAATAATTGATGTATTCCAAGTCAGTGCTTTCTTCTCAGTATCGGCGAGTTTTATCACTTGTCTGATATATGAGTCTGCAGGGGAAAACATAGATCAGGGAGAACATAAGAGAGAGATAATGTGGGGCTGGAGAGATGGCTCGGTGGTTAAGAGCACTGACTGCTCTTCTGAAGGTCCTGAGTTCAACTCCCAGCAACCACATGGTGGCTCACAATCATCTGTAATGGGATCTGATGCCCTCTTCTGGTGTGTCTGAAGAGAGTGACAGTGTACTCATATATAGAAAATAAACAAGTAAATGTTTTGGCCGGGCATGGTTGTGCACGCCTTTAATCCCAGCACTCGGGGCCAGCCTGGTCTACAAAGTGAGTTCCAGGACAGCCAGGGCTATACAGAGAAACCTTGTCTCGAAAAAACAAGAGAGAGAGAGAGAGAGAGAGAGAGAGAGAGAGAGAGAGAGAGAGAGAGAGAGAGAGAGAGAGAGAGAATGTTCTCTTTAGCAGGCATCATTTTACCCTCCATGTTATGAACGGGATCCTTCCTTTTTCTTCAGTGCATATGGACAAAAAAGTGTTGCATAAAGCGCCAACTTCTCCAATCACCAGGGAAATGGACAGTAATGATAAACAATAAGTGATAAATGAATGTATAACCAATGGAATGAGAGCAATTAATGAAAATTTTAAAAGAATGAAAAAATATTGTGTGGTTGGAGAGTATTGTGTGTTGGGTCCCAATCAACATGAGCATGATCCTATATGACATTATCAAATAATGTGCAGGGTCCAGGGAATTATAAATGGAGACCACATGACTGGGAAATCTCTTGCCTGAGTGGATATGGATGATAAGCAGTGACATTATCATTTCAAATAGGTGGCTGCATTTCTGTGTTCACTTCCTGATCTCACAGGAAGTGTCTGCACTGTCTGTCATTGCTGGCTTCTCTGTAAGGAGGCCTGTGGTATGAAGTCATATGAAGACACCCTCACTGAATGGTGCTTGTAGTGGCACATACATGTGGTCCTTCTCCTATGTGTTGTCAACATGGAACTTGCTGAGTGATAAGTTATATCAGTCAGATTTTACAAATAATGTATTGAGGTACACTGGGCATTCAAGAATGTCTACTTACCAGCATGTATTCAGTTTACATGTGGGAAAACATGATGAAACCACTATGCTGTAACACATCCATTGCTTCCCTGAATACTTGTGGATATTCTCTTATGTGGTCATGTATGGGGCACAGATACTGACCATCTTTATTATCAGGAATCCGGAGGAGTTCTTCTGGCTTTTTTCCCCTAACCTTGTAAAAAGGTCGACTGATTTTTTTTTTCTACTGGAAGCAGCCCCTTCTTGTCTCTCTGGTTTCTAAACTGAAGGAGGATTGTCTACAGCCTTGGCTTTCACAGGACCTCTGTCTTCAAAGGTTGGGAATCCACTGTATGCAACATCTTTCTATACTACTGTCTTGAAACTCAGCAGAAACTCAGTAAATGATAATGAGATGTTTTTAACTCATACATTAAAAAAAAATTTTAAATGTGGTAGTTGTCATTCTACTGGAATTTTACAACTGTCCCATAGGCCTAGAAAGCCCAGTCAACACCCCTGTTCCTCTTCTTCACCCTTACCAATACATGATCCCCAATCCTTACTCACTATTCATCAAGTATATTATATTTTGCTACTGTTCCCCATTTATACAGGACTCTCCAGATCACACACACAAACTGCCAAGGGTCCTCCATTTCTCTCAGTGTGCTTTCAACCAATATAATAATTGACCTTGCATCGTTAGCTCCCAGCACTTTTCTTCAGGGGACCTCACTTGCAAAGCCCACTTGCAACTATTCAATATACAGTGCCTCTTCCATACAATGAGTTAAATAGGAAAATATTTCCTAAATTTTAAGTAAATGCCCTGGTTATACTAATTATGTATATTGAGGAAAATAAAATCTAGCCTAAGACAACATAAACACAGTCACAAGAACTTGGTGCAGACACGCAAAAATAAGACCTGAGGACAGCATTCTGTCATGATTAAGTCAACTTCTAAAACTTCCCATAAGAGAATGAGTTCTGCTACCATAACTTTGCAGGTATAATCTTGTCCAAGAGCCACATTAGGGAAATGCCATGAATACCCCAGAGAGTGGGAAAGACCAAGCTCCAATCTAGAAACACAATTTTGTGTGGTAATATTTAATTACACATTTATACTAGGACACATGACAGTATGGAAACAAATCATGTGTTATGCACATGTGCTAGGAAAAAGTAAATGGAGTGTGATGAAATATTAACCAAGAAATGTGAATATGAAACTTTCACACTTTGTCAAACTCTTTAAATTAAAACCGTGTCTTTGATGTCTTACATCTGCTATGAGCACTGCCTTCTGCCCAAGTCTAACTCCAAAGCATGCTATAGCAGGAAGATATGCAAATAAGGTTTCTCTGTACCCATGAAAACCAGCTCTGTCCTGACCCTGCAGCTGTGACAGAGGAACCCAATCCTGGATTCCCAGGTCCTCCCATCCAGTAATCAGCACTGAACAGAGTCCACTCACCATGGACTGCGGGCTCAGCTTGGTTTTCCTTGTCCTTATTTTAAAAGGTAATTCATACAGATGAGATTCTGTCTGTTTCGTACACATGAGAAATAGAAAAATTGTTTTGTTTCTTTATTTTGTTTTGTTTTGTTAATGACAGTTTTCTGACCAATATTCTCTGTTTATAGGTGTCCAGTGTGAGGTGCAGCTGGTGGAGTCTGGAGGAGGCTTAGTGCAGCCTGGAGGGTCCCTGAAACTCTCCTGTGCAGCCTCTGGATTTACATTCAGCAGCTCTGCCATGACATGGGTCCGCCAGACTCCAGAGAAGAGGCTGGAGTGGGTCGCAACCATTAGAGCTGATGGTAGTTACACCTACTATCCAGACACTGTAAAGGGGCGATTCACCATCTCCAGAGACAATGCCAAGAACACCCTGTTTCTGCAAATGAGCAGTCTGAGGTCTGAGGATATGGCCATGTATTACTGTGCAAGAGGCACAGTGAGGGAATGTTACTGTGAGCTCAAACACAAACCTCCTATAAGGGCCCCCTAACCAGAAGGGGGCGAAGAGAACACTCAAATCTAATAGTTACTGAGTGTTACAGCCCATTCAGGAAGACCTGGAGGAAAGAGAGTGCTGGACTCATTCTGTGTGTAGATTGCCTCTCTACAGATATTATCTCTACAAGTATAGTATGTAGTAATCCTTGAAGTTTACAAATGTTTATTCCAGCCAGGCGGTGGTGGCACACGCCTTTAATCCCAGCACTTGGGAGGCAGAGGCAGGCAGATTTCTGAGTTCGAGACCAGCCTGGTGAGTTCCAGGACAGCCAGGGATATACAGAAAAACCCTGTATCAAAAAAAAAAAAAAAAAAGTTTATTCCAATTTCTGATTTCTTATGGTGTTTTATTGAATATTTTATTTATTTACATGTCAAATGTTGTCCCCCTTCCCAGTCTTGCTTCCATGAAATGGAATCCCATTCCCACTCCCTTGGCCTCTGAGAGAGTACCCCACCCACCCACCTACCCACTCTCATCTCACCCCTCAAGCAACCCCTATCACTGGGGCAACAAGCCTCTACAGGACCAAGCGCCTTTCCTCCCATTAATGCCAAATAAGGCAATCTGCTGCTACATATATATAGCAGGAGCAATGGACCCTCACATGTACACTCCTGGTTGGTGGTTTAGTCCCTGAGAGCACTGAGTGATCCAGTTAGTTGATGTAATTGTTCTTCCTAGGGCTTGCAAACCCCTTCAGCTCCTTCAGTCCTCCCACTAACTCTTCCATTGGGATCATAGGGCTCGGTCCAATGGTTGGCTGTGAGTGTCTACATATTTGTTAGTCATGTCCTGGCAGAGCCTCTCAGAGGGCAGCCATATTAGGCTCCTATTTGGAAGCACTTCTTGGAATCAGGAATCAAATCAAGTTTGGTGTCTGCAGATGTGATGGATCCCAAGGTGAGGTGGTGTCTGGATGACCTTTCCTTCAGTTTCTGCTCCCTTTTCGTCCCCATGTTTCCGTTAGACAGGTATAATTCTGGGTTAGAAATTTCGAGATTGGTGAGTCGCCCCTTACCTCAACTAGGGGCCATGTCTACCTGATTGAGGAGGTCTCTTCCTCAAGCTGTAACCCCCTCTATTGGGTGTTTCAGCTAATGTCATCCCCATTGGATCTGGAGAGCCTCTCCCATCTCTAGCTTCTGGAATTTTCAGATAGTTCCCTCAGTTTCCTGGAACCCCACTGCTGTTTCTATTTATTCTCCTGGCCCTCTAACTTCTCTCCTGTCTCTTCCCATACCTGAACCTGCCCCCATTTTCCCCTCTTCTTCCACTCTCCCTCTCAGGAGTCTCCATCACTCTACTTCCTAAAGTTATTTTGTCCCCTCTTCTAAGTGGGAGTGAAGCATCCACGCTTAGGCCTTCCTTCTTGTTAAGCATCATTTAGTCTGTAAGTTGTACCATGGATGTTCTGAGCTTTTGTACTAATATCCACATATTGGTGATTACATACCATGTATATTCTTTTGTGTCTGGATTACCTCACTGAGGATGATATTTTCTAGTTCAATCCATTTGCCTGAAAAATTCCTGAAGTCATTATTTTTAATAGCTGAGTAGTATTCCATTGTGTAAATGTACCACATTTTCTGTATCCATTCTTCTGTTAAAGGATATCTGGGGTTTTTTTCCAGCTTCTGGCTATTATAAACAAGGCTGCTAAGAACATAATGGAGCATATGTCCTTGTTAGATGTTGGAGCATCTTTTGGGTATATGCCCAGTAGTGATATAACTGGATCTTCAGGTAGATATATTTCCAATTTTTTGAGGAACCACCAGATTGATTTCCACAATGGTTGTACCAGTTTGCAATTCCACCAGCAATGGAGGAGTGTTCCTCTTTCTCCACATCCTCCACAGCATCTGCTGTCACTTGAGTTTTTGGTCTTAGTCATTCTGATTGGTGTAAGGTAGAGTTTCAGGGTCATTTTGATTTGCATTTCCCTGATGACTAAGGATGTTGAACATTTCTTTAGGTGCTTCTTGACCATTCAAGAGTCCTCAGTTGTGAAGTCTCCACTTAGCTCGGGATGCCACTATTAATTAGGTTATTTGGGTTTTTGGATGTTAGTTTCTTGAGTTCATTATATACATTGAATATTAGCCCTCTATTGAATGGGGGGGGTGAAGATTTTGCCCAGTCTGTAGGTTGCCAATCTGTTCTATTGACAGTGTCTTTTGCCTTACAGAAGCTTTTCAATTTCATAAGGTCCCATTTATTAGTTGTTGATCTTAGAGCCTGAGCAATTGGTGTTCTGTTTAGGAAATTTTCCCCTTGCCAATGAGTTCAAGGCTTTTTCCCACTTTCTCTTCTATTAGTTTCCGTGTATCTGGTTTTATGTTCTGATTCTTGATCCACTTGGACTTGAGCTTGGTGATGATGGTAGATACGGATCTATTTTCATTTTTCTAAATACAGACATCTAGTGGGACCAGCACCAATTCCTAAAGATGCTTTCTTTTTTTCTGTTGTATATTTATGGCTTCTTTATTGAAGATCAAGTGTCCATAAGTGTGTGGTCTTATTTCTGTGTCTTCAGTTCTATTACATCTATTGACTTGTCTGTGTCTGTACCAATACCATGCATGATTTAGTATTATTGCTCTGTAGTAGAGCTTGAGGCCTGGGATGGTGAGTCCACCAGAAGTTCCTTATAGGTAAGAACATTTTTCGCTATCTTGGTTTTATTTGTTTTGACATATGTAAATGGGAATTATTCTTTCCATGTGTGTGAAGAACTGTGTTGGAATCTTGATAGGGATTGTGTTGAGTCTGTAGATTGCTTTTGGTAGGATGGGCAATTTAACTTTGTTAATCCTCCCATTACATGAACATGGGAGATCTTTCTACCTTCTGAGGTCTTCCTCTATGTCTTTTTTCAAGAATTTGAAATTCTTGTTGTACAGATCTTTCACTTGCTTGGTAAGAGTTACACCAAGTTATTTTATACTGTTTTTGGCTATTGTAAAGGGTGTTGTTTCCCTAATTTCTTTCTCAGCCTGCTTATCATTTGTATAAAGGAAGGCTATTGATTTGTTTGAGTTAATTTTACATGCAGCCACTTTGGTGAAGATATAGAAGTTCTCTGTAGATTTTCGTGGTCTCTTATGTATACTATAATTTCATCTGTAAATAGTGATACCTTAAATTCTTCTTTTCCAAGTTGTATCTTAATTGCTCTAGAAAGCTTGTTTCTTTACAAGGAACCATAGTGCTATGAATTTCCCTGTTAGCACTGCTCTCATAATGTCCCATAAGTTTGGACATGCTGTGTCATATTTTTCATTGAATTCCAGGAAACCTTTAATTTCTTTCTTTATTTCCTCCCTGACCAAGTTATCATTGAGTAGAGAGTTGTTCAGTTTCCATGGGTATGTGGATTTTTCAAGAATCTTGTATCTGTAGAGGCTTGTTTTGTGACCAATTACACGGTCAGTTTTGGGAAAGGTACCATGAGGTGCTGAGAAGAAAGTACACTCTTTTGTTTTAGGGTGAAATGTTCTGTATAGATATGTTAAATCTCTTTGTTTCATAATTTCTATTAGCTTCTGTGTCTCTGTTTAGTTTTGTTTCAATGACCTGTCCAGTGTTGAGAGTAGGTTTCCCACTATTTTTGTGTGAGGTTTAATGTGTGTTTGGGGCTTTAGTTAAGTTTCTTTTATGAATGTGGGTACATTTGCATTTGGGTGTAAATGTTCAGAATCGAGATTTCATCTTGGTGGATGGTGCTTTTAGTGACTCTGAAGTGTGCTTCCCCATGTCATTTGATAAATTTGGTTGAAAGCCTATTTTATTGGAAATTAAAATGGCAACTCCTGCTTGTTTCTTGGAACTATTTGCTTGGAAAATCCAGTCTTTGTCATTGAGGTTTGTTTCTTTAATGTAGCAAAATACTAGATCCTGCTTGCATATTTAACCTGTTAGCTTATATCTTTTTATTGGGGAAATGAATCCATTGAAGTTGAGAGATATTAAAGACATATGATTATTAGTTCCTGTTATGTTTGTTGTTGGAAGTGGAATTGTGTGTGTGTGTGTGTGTGTGTGATTCTCTCCTTGATATTTTGTGTTACATGTGTTTTGTACTCATTTATTAATTATAGTGTTTGTCTCCCTGTGTAGATCTGTCTGTGTTTGTGTGTTTGCTGCTTGCTCTTTTTATGTTTCTCTGTTTCTCTCTATGTCTCTCTCTTTCTCCCTCTCACTTTCAGTGGATGAGTATGAGTGACTGTATGTGTGTGTGTGTGTGTGTGTGTGTGTGTGTGTGTGTGTACATGTTGAGATGATATGACTTCTATCAATCTACAAAATAACTGTGAAATACAGCTCATCAGTAGGACTAGATCTTACCATGGCTACCAAACCCACCTCTTTTTTTTACATTATTTTTATTAGATATTTTCTTTATTTACATTTCAAATGTCATTTCCTTTCCTGGTTTCCCCTCCAAAACCCCCCTATCTCCTCCCCCTCCCCCTGCTCACCAACCCTGCTTCCTGGCCCGGGCATTCCCCTATACTGGAGCATATAACCTTCACAGGACCAAGGGCCTCTCCTCCCATTGATGACCAACTAGGCCATCATCTGCTACATATGCAGCTGAAGCCATAAGTCCCACCATGTGTTTTCTTTGGTTGGTGGTTTAGTCCCAGGGAGCTCTGGAGGTACTGGTTAGTTCATATTGTTGTTCCTCATATGGGGCTGCAAACCCCTTCAGATCGTTGGATACTTTCTTTAGTTCCTTTATTGGGGACCCTGTGCTCCATCCAATGGATGGCTGTGAGCATCCACTTCTGTATTTGACAGGCACTGTCAGAGCCTCTCAGCAGATAGCTATAGCAGGCTCCTGTCAGCAAGCTCTTGTTGGCATCCACAATAGTGTCTGAGTTTGGTGGGGTTTTATGGGATGGATCCCCAGGTGAGGCAGTCTCTGGATGGTAATTCCTTCAATCTCTGCTCCACGCTTTGTCTCTGTAACTCCTTCCACGCGTATTTTGTTCCCCCTTCTTAGAAGGATATAAGTATCCACACTTTGGTCTTCCTTATTTTTGAGTTACAAACCCACCTCTTTTATGGAGAACTAAACACAAATATTTATACTTGTTTGGTAAGAACTTGAAGCACAGAGTTATATAAATACCTTGATTATAGATGACTTTTAAGTGTAGGATAACCTCTGACTTGAACACAAACTGCAGAGCATCACACAGGGCAGAAGTGATTCTGCATTAAGACCAGGAACAGAACCTGAAGAAGCAAAGAACTCTTAAGACTGTGAAAACCTAGACCCAGGGCAGAGACTCAAGTAGACTCCCTGATTAGAGCACAATGTTGCATTCAAATTAGAGGAACACAGACATTATGCAGGGCCAGTGGCCCATGAAGCAAATGACATTCATTCTCTTTACCATCCTCACACAAACCCTATGCAAAAGACCCAGAACAGACCCAGATGTGATGCTGGTAATAAACTGTGTGTGACACTCCAGCACTGAGTCACATGGCCAATGTAACTAGTAATATTCACTGAGCATCTTCTTAGTACAAACAGCTACTTATCCATTGAAC